>NW_019272021.1:3158782-3258780 GCF_002738345.1 Cucurbita maxima | reverse complement strand
ATGAAAAAAAAAAAAAAAAAAAAAAAAAAAAAAAAAGTTTTTAACCTTAATATAGGGATAGAAGAACAAAATTCAAGAATTAGACAAGAGTTTAAATTTAGAGAAACGTTTGTCCCCACTAATTGCCTGCCCTATATAACGTGCCAAAGAGAACTATAAAAAATTTTCTTCCTTCGCAAAGAAGACAGTGTGGACAGGAACGAGGCAGAACCGATATAACAGCAATTCTGAATCCAAATTGGAAGGTTCACTAGTCATCACGTTTCAAACGTGAAATAGGATTGCATGAAGCTAGACATTCCGTCACAAACACTAAAACAAACAAACAACGTTTGAACGAACAACAAAAGGAAATCCCGAATTAAATAAAAACCTCCGCTTTGTCCATGCGTGGGAAGAACTAATTAGTCCCTACACTTCAAAATCAAATCAGACACAAAATAAGAAAAAGGAAAGGAGGAAATTCCCAATCCTTCAATCTGAACCACTCGGAGAGGGGTAGCAACCTCTTCCGTAGCAGCAACCTGCAGAAAAGACCTAGCCATCGCTGCAGCACCACAAACGCATTCATAAACAGCGAAACGAAACCCACAACCACACTTAAAAATCAAAATTCAAATGCAAGAACGATGAGCAAGAGAAGAAAGAGAGAGATTGTACGTACTAATAGCCATAATTAGGGATTTTCAAAAGCTCGAGAAAGAATGAAGAAAGAACAGAGGCCTGGATCGAATCGCAGAAGCAGCTACGGACGTCTTTCAGAGGTGCAAAAGCGGGAGAGTTTGTGAATAAACCCTACCAGCGGCGGCACAGTCCGGCGATGGGCAGGTGGAGCAACGACTCCAATAATGGGCCGAGTATTTGTTCAAATCTTCAAGTTAAGGGCCCAAACAAAAACAAAAATTGTCTTAAAAAAAAATAAACTATTTTAATAATTTTAAAAAAAAATTGGAAACTAAAAAATAAATAAATAAATAAATAAATAGTTTCTCCCCATGAATTTTTAATGTTTTTTAGACGTGCTACTATTTATTTAACAATATCTTTAATAAAATTTGAAAAAATAAATATTTGAGATACTAAATTTATAATTTTAAAAGTTCAGAGACTAAATTTATAATTTTAAAAGTTCAGAGACTAAATTTATAATTTTAAAAGTTTAGATATCAAATAAATATAAAAGTTGGGAACTCATTTGTAATTTAGTTTAAGATCGACTATGTCGGGCTTCCATTAAAAATATTAAAAATATTAAGAAAACAAAATGAATGGGTGAAGAAATTAAATTGTAACAATTTCAATAGTATTATATAGTTTTTGAAGAAATGTATTTATTTTGCAACAAATTGATATATCAGGGGCATTTTTGTAATTTTGTCCAAGTTTAAAGAACAAGAGACGAATCCTTATATAAAGGGAGTTCATAGGAGGTGGAAACCCTAACAAGGTTCTCTGAAGAAAAAAACGCAGCCTGCTATGGAGCTTCGGAGATCGAAATTCCTTCGATCTCCGATTTGCGATTCCTTGCAGATTAAGGGAATCTGACATCGAACACAGGCATCTCAGAAAGCCAGTTCCTGATTTCTCCCATAGGTTCTTGGCTCGCTATGATGCCTACACTTTCTTTTCGTTTCTACTGAACTCGATCCTCCTTTCTGCTTCCGAATCTTCTTTTCTTGCCTTTTGAACTGGTGTTTACGGAATTGGAATGTGTTATACACTGTTTTGCTGGAGAGTATTTGGATTCTGACTGCGATTTTTTTCTTTTCGGATTTGTAACTTCGTTTGTGTGCGTTGATAATTGGATTTGATTCTCGATCTTTCATCTTTTCTTTAGCGGAGCATTTGATTCTTCATTTTGTCTTCCTTCTGATACGGATTCAATGTTATTTTCTTCCAAGTCTCAATGATTTTGTTCAAATCAAAATTTTCAAGTTTATCAAAATATATTAATGGCTTTTTAGGTAGGATATGTTAATATTTGTTACAAATTAATTTTATAAAATTTAGTTTTCGTTTATTTTTCTTTATTTAAATAGAAATAATTATAATTTTAAAAGATGATATTGATTCTACCTTTTCAACTTTCACTTAATAAATACGTAAATTTTTTTAATTTAATGTGCATTTATTTTATTAATAAAATGATGCGTTTTATACAAAATTATTCGACTTCATGAAAAACGGTACTAAAATTGCATTTTATTTTGAAATATATAAATTTTTAGAGATTTATTGAATGATAAAATTGATACCTTCACTAAGCCAATCTCAATTAAAACATTATGATTTGTTTGATTTAGTTTTTTATTCTGTTTTTGAAATTATAAAATTTATTGGTTAATTTTCTTCCTATTTTCTAATCTTTTTGACAAGTGCCCGAGATGTATAGGGAATTTGTGGCTCTTCAACTATCGCCTAATCTTCCGACATTTGTTAAAATATGTAAATGTGAAAATATGTATAACAAAATCTCAGAACAAACCTAACTATGCTAACAGAATAAAAGGTGTTCTATAGTTAACTTGCCGAAGTGAATGCTTTGTTCTTCATCGAGTTAACTATCCCTATTGGGAATTCTGATGAACTCACAATTAACGGAATCGAACGCCCCTCGATTTCTTGACACGCTATATCCAGGCACACCGTATCAAACACAAACGAGCTGATAGCTTAGTAGCTTCGACCCCAATAGCTCCATTTCTTTGCAGGCTTCCCAGATGCAAAACATTTGGTACCTGACCACAAACATCCCAGTAAATTCAAGGAAACCAAAGAGAGTTTCTAAAATTGTAACCGTCCAAGCTTACCACTGTAGATATTGTCTGCTTTGGCTCATTAGGTATCATCGCCAACCTCACTTAAAACGTGTCTACTAAGGAGAGGTTTTCACACCCTTATATAAAGAATGTTTCGCTCTCCTCTCCAACCGATGTAAGATCTCACAATCTACTCCACTCCCCTTCGAAGCTCAGTGTACTCGCTGGCGAGAAGAACGAAACATTTTTTATAAGGGTGTGGAAACCTCTCCCTAGTAGATGCGTTTTAAAAACCTTGAAGGGAAGCTCGAAAGAAAACAACTCAAAAGAACAATATCTGCTAGTAGTAGGCTTGGGTCGTTACAAAAACAAATACAGATTTGAACAAAAATTTAGTACCTTCTGGGAGTGCGGGCTGCTCGAACGGGGAGCATAAGGTTTTAGCTGCTCCCATCTCACCCTTGGTCCTTGTTTTCACGTCCTTCTCGACCTCCTAAAGGAACATAAAAACGAAACCGGTAGACATAAAAAGTTGGCACAAAGCAAACATGTTACAAACTTCTTATATCAGAAAACCTCTCTCAATTTACTCAAGCCAGTGATCACTGATGTCCAAAACAATGGAATATTATGTTAAAGCTGAAGCAGCCAACACAAGCAACAAAATCTTAATACCTCTTCATCACACCATGGAGCCAATATCATTTTCTTCTGACTGAGTGCTTCAGTAAACTCTTCCCATGTATTAATAACTTGAATGCATACATCTCGTTTTTCTTTCGCCGCGTCGAACAGGCTTTGTTGAATACTTTCGAGCAATTCTTTCACTTGTTCAACCAACGAAGCTCTAGGTATGTCCTTTTTCCCCGAGTTATCACGACGAACGGCACGTACCTAGAAATAAAGTAATACATGTGGTGTTAGCAACGGGAAGGATTATTTCGATGGTAACGAAAAATAACATCAGTAGACAGAATAAACAACCTGATTGCTTGCCAAGTCCTTCGGCCCTATTTCGATCCTAAGCGGAACACCTTTCATTTCCCAGTGAGAATACTTCCATCCAGGAGAATAATTATCCCTAGAATCGACCTCGGCACGAATTCCTGCTTTGGACAATGTATCCAAAGTGGCAGAACAAGCATCAAAAATTCCTTGAGTGTCTGCATCTTTGTAAGGTACGGGAACGATAATAACTTGAACCGACGCAACTTTTGGAGGCAGCACCAATCCCTTGTCATCCCCATGAACCATAACCATCACACCAATCTGCAAACGATTCAGAAAGACAAGATTAACAGACGCAGATATTCACTCCGACACGACACCTAAAAGCTCGGACAAATGCAAGTATCAAAATACTACCGTTCTAGTACTATACGCCCACGAATTTTGCCAGACCATAGCTTTCTCCCCCTTTTCATTTTCAAAGTTGATTTCGAACATTTTTGCGAAATTTTGACCCAAGCAATGTGAAGTCGCACCCTGAATTCCACGACCAGTGTTCGGGATAAATGCCTGCATAGAAGAAACAGTTTCATACAGCATAAACAAGAACCGGGTATCGATTCACCGTGCTGAAAACAGGTCATAACATTTAATCAACTTATACCTCCACGCTCGTGGTGTAAAGACCACCGGCAAACTTCTCCATCTCGCTCTTCTTTCCCTTGATAACAGGAATGGCCAGGTATTCTTCGTATATCCGCCTATACAATTCCAATATTTCAAGAACCTGAAATAAAAGTAACCTTTAAAATACCACAGATTCATAAAATAACTGAATATTTCAGGGTTCGATTGAAGGATGTTTTGGAATTCTCCCTTTAAACTCATCCTTGGGTTCAAAGCACTCAAGGATGATCACTTGAAGAACTTGGTGCTCCCAATTTAGACCCCACTCATTCTTTGTGGTTCCAATCGAAGTGAGTTGAGTTCGCATATTTGAAAGTAACAGTCCAAGCCCACACCTAGCAGATATTGTCCTCTTTCGGTTTTCCCTCAAGGTTTTTAAAACGCGTCTGCTAGGGAGAAGTTTCCACACTCTTATAAAAAAGACTTTTTTTCCCTCTCCAACCGATATACATAATGCTTTGTTTCCCTCTCCAACCGATATGGAATCCCACAATCCACCCCCTTCAGGGCCCAGCGTCTTCGCTGGCACTTGTTCCGCTCTCCAATCGATGTGGGACCTCATAATCCACCCCCTTCAGGATCCAGCATCCTTGCTGGCACACCGCCCGGTGTCCACCCCCCTTCGAAGCCCAATGTCCTCACTGGCACACTGCCCGTTGTCCACCCTCCTTCAGGGCTTAGTGTCCTTGCTAGCACACCACCCTGTGTCTGACTCTTATACCATTCGTAATAGCCCAAGCCCACCGCTAGCAGATATTGTCATCCTCTTTGGGCTCTCTCTTCCGAGTTTTCCCACAAGAATTTTAAAACGTGTCTGCTAGCTAGGGAGAGGTTTCGACACCCTTATAAAGAATGTTTCGTTCCCCTCTCCAACCAATGTGGGATCTCACATTGAATCTTCAAATTTGCTCGAGATAAAAACGTTTCTAAATCATAATTTAAAATTCTAGAGTTTTATACCTCCGCATCTGCTTCATCCTTAGTGGCAAACGCAGTATGACCTTCCTGCCAAAGGAACTCTCGACTCCTGCAGTCGATAGTTAAAGAAAATTAGTCTTTGCTTTCAAAACAATACAGTAATTTAAACTTAAGCACAAGCACGAGTAATTGCCTAATAAATGGTGTGGGATGGCTGAATTCCCATCTCACAACATTGCACCACTGGTTAAGTTTCAAAGGCAAGTCACGGTGACCCCTGATCCACTTCGAATAGTACGGGTACATAACAGTCTCACTTGTAGGACGAATCGCAATGGGCACTTCCAAGTCAGACTCCCCAGATTTTGTTACCCAAGCAACCTTCAAATGGATGCCAAGTACCAAATGGTCAGCACTAAACCACAATTCCACCTTTATAAACTTAAAAATTAAAAATGAATGAACCGAACATAACGAATGGAACGACTTCTTAGAAACAAACATAAAATTCTAAGAAAGATTACTCATCATCGAATAAATTCTTACTAAACTGGTAAAAGGGTATGAGATCCCACGTTGGTTGGAGAAGGGAACGATATATTCCTTGTAAGGGTGTAGAAACCTCTCCCTAGCATACGTGTTTTAAAACCGTGAGCTGACGGCGATACGTAACGGGCCAAAGCAAACAATATCTACCAGCAGTGGGCTTGGGCTATTACAAAATGGGAGGAGGGAGGATGTCTAAAATCTTTTCAAGAATGTTTTTTACTAGGAGGCAATAAAAGTTCATCACTCGAGCCAAAACTATGCTGACAAGAAACAGGTTAGAGGCTAGAAGAACAAACTGAGGACATAAAACCAATTCACTCAGAGACACTCGACATAAACGAAACATCATGAAGATCGAGATGATATTCGTAAATCATAACCCAATGACCATGACAACCATACCATCACTTGACTGGTATTACACCCATAACAAAGGTAATATGCATTTAAACTTCATTAAAAATGAAATACCCATTTCTAATCAATTTTAAAAAACAAAATGGAAGAAATGTAAAGAACGAGAGTTGTTGAAACTAGCATATTGGAAGACCAATTGGCAAAAATAACCCTGAGCAGCAACGAAATTATAAGTTTCTTCCTCTTGACTGAATCTATAACCTTCATTAGCAGATTCATTTTCTGTGGTTTCCCTAATCAAACTAAAAGTTAGCAAGAAACCATGCATAGCACTGAATAGGGAGGGCCGAATACACCAGCTACACCTAACATGTGGAATGGGTGCATAAGGATGTCGTGCTCAGCCTGGAATACAATCATGAAGTTGAAAGTACCAAGATGCAATGCAGCCCATTAAATTTACAAGCGAAACATTTATCATCGCTATGAGATTAAATCCCGAGTTATTGCGAAGTTAAAATTCAGATGGAGAAGTTTCTCTACCGTTGCATAAATGAATAATAAAACATCACCTCAGGAGCAAAACCTTCTATATGATCTTTCTCTCTTTGTAAGACGCCGGGAGATACAAAAAGTGGAAAATAGCAATTCTTGATTTTCATTTTCTTAATTTCAGCATCAAAAAATACCTGCACCGATGACAAATTAAATCTTTGAACTTCGAAACAAGAACAGATCGTAAAATCGACGATAGAAAGACTAGCATCCTTACTTGCATAGTCTCCCAGATAGACATCGCCCACGGCCTCAGTATATAGCAGCCCGAGATATCATAATACTCGATCATTTCCCCACTGACAACGACCTAGACAAACTAGAAAAAGAATTATTCAAGTCATCGAAAAGAACGTGTTCATAATATTACAGGGGAGATCCCTCGAAAAAGACATCTTATAATCTTTTTTTTTCCTTTTTGTTTGCTCCTTCATCGAGAAGTAAAGGTCGACTCATACGAATAATTTCACACATGGGTTGAGACATGTTCGTTGACAGCCTTCGAATGAAATTACACGATCTACCTTCACTACGACGACTGTCAAACAACATTCTCAAACTCATACGTATAATTTTTACCAAACATAAAGAGTCATTTTGCAATGAAGAAAACAAAAACCGTGCACAAAACAGCACCTCGGAATACCATTCTCCGAAGTTGTCGTCCTTCTTATTGGTGAGACCCAACCCAGTCTCTTTCTTCACCTCCTTTTTCCCGCCTGCCCAGTGAACAACAAAGAACAAGTAAACACAAGCCAAACAAGGGAATAGGACACAATTGCACAAACAACTGCTGTATTAAAGGAACATCATTTACCAGCTTTTGGTTTAGTGGCAGAGCTACCAGGCTTAGGACCAGCCATGCTTTCGGGTTTTCAACTTCTGCAAGAAAATCGTGGTAAAAAGTTCGTTATAAACAAAGAAATACAATAAACAAACTAGTGATTAAGTAGGCATTGGGAGAAGTTCTAACACCTATCATGCAAGAATGAGCGTGTAACAACCCAAGCCCACCACTGGCAGATGTTATCCTTTTTGGACTTTCCCTTTCGGATGTTCTCTCAAGGTTTCAAAACGCGTTTGGTAGGGGGAGAGGTTTCCACACCCTTATAAGCAATGTTTCATTCTTCTCTTCAACTAATGTGGGATCTCACAATTCACCCCCTGGGGGTCCAGCGTTCTCACTGGCATACCGCCCGGTGTCTAGCTCTATACCATTTGTAATAGCCCAAGTCCACCGCTAGCAGATATTGTCCTCTTTGGGATTTCCCTTCCGGGCTTTTCCTCAAGGTTTTAAAAAGCATCCGGTAGGAGAGGTTTCCACACCCTTATAAACAATGTTTCATTCTCCTCTCCAACCGATATGGGATGTCACAAAGCAAAACACGAAAAGGAATCCAAAGTCAACCCTATGAAATTTGAATTGGGTTGAGTTTTGTTGCCAAATTTTCCCACAAATTCTACAAAATAAACAAGGAAACACAAATCATCAAGCCATACAAACCCACCCCATCCAGGATTTCTATCGAAAAATGAAAATTATCATTCAGATTTGATAACTTTCCCAGCAACACAAAGAAAATAATAGGAATTTCAAACGAAACACAGACATAATATGAATTTGTAGTGGTTTTCAAATTAAGAAAATTGAAATGAACAGAACAATGAACATTGAATAGATAACCAAGATGTTCAACATACTTCAAACCCACTGAATAAGAAGCATGTGAGTGTGATAAAAGAGCTGCAATAAACTTACAATGGATCGGTTTCTGCGATTGGATGAACACCCGGCTGCGGACAGTGATGAAATGCGAGAAGCTTTGAGGGTTGAGCACACGGCAGGACAGGGATGGATTGATCTTTCGAAAATAACATTTTTAAGAGAATGAAAAAATGGCATTGACTACATCCCCTCGGCATTGGGCTGGGCCTGACTTCCCCGCCGTTCTTGCCACTCGGCATTGGGCCGTTCTTGATAAAAACCGAACCGAACCCATCCATCTCATCTCGGGTCGAGACATTTTTTAAGTTGGATTTGGAAGGTAATAAATAAATGAATTGAAGCAATTCCTATCATTTATCTTTTTTTTAATTAAATAAAATTTATTTTGAAAATTATTTATTTATTTTCAATAATTTAAATTACATTTCAAATAAATTAAAAAAAATTTGTGAAGGGTTGAAAAATGAATAATAAAAATGGTTATAAAATATAATAAATATATGTATATAGTAAAAAAAATATTTTAAATTTTTGATAAAAACAAATCTAATTTATAAATTTGTAATTTTTTTAATCTTATTTTAGTTTGGAAAGAGAACAAATAATAATAATAAACCAAAAAAAAAAAAAAAAAACATAGAGAGCTCTCATTGGCGAAGGGACATGAGAAATAGGGTCGGACTAGATTCAGTCGGGCATCCATTCTTAATCAGATTCAAAAAGGTTCGCTCAAGCTAGAGAGAGCATTCCACTAAATATTTGGTCGATTAGTTCGAGGGGAGGTGTTCCGATGAAAGTTCCATATTGACTAATTTAAGAAATGATCATAAGTTTATAATCAATAAATACTATTTTCATTGGTCTGAAACCTTTTGAAAAATTCAAAGAGTTTATGCTAAAAGTAGACAATATTATATAATTATGAACCAGCATAATTGTGCTAATGGCCCAATTGGTATGAAGCATGCATAGTCAAAAAAGTTAAAATTATAAAATAATAAAAAATAATATATGGAGGAAATTATAAAAAAAAAATCAAGAGAAAAAGGAGAGCACAAAAACATTCTTAGTTGCAAATTAATTAAAGAAGGCAAAAAAACATAGTAATATTCTGTTGGTGCGCCGACCCGACCCGACAGTTAATTTTAAAATTACATGGAATAAAAAAAAAACTGAAAACACATTCACGTATTTAATATATTCTCAATACGTGTCAAAGGGCAATTGGCTAAAAGAGAAACCAATGAAATGTGGATGCGTGGATAGAGAGCACACATATTCCATGCAACTTTGTGTAATGATCACATCCTTCTTCTTCCTCCATCTTCTTCTTCATCGTCATCTTCAAGGTTTTTATATACAGACTCTAATGGGAAAAACACCCTCTCTCTCTCTCTCTCTCTCTCTCTCTCTCTCATCCTCTGGTATTTTTTTTTAGAGTTAATTTTTCATTGAACGTGTGTGATTAAGTGAGAAAGATATCATCAACCTAAGGCACTAAATCCACCTCCCTTCATCATTTGCTTAAACTCCTTGTAATTCACCATTCCATCTCCGTCCACATCCACCTTCATGATCATTTTCTTGCAATCCTCTACAGTTCTCCCTTGCTTAAGCCCCAAGGAAGCAAGAACCGACCTCAATTCGTCGACGGTGATGAATCCGTCGCCGTTCTGGTCGAAGACGTTGAAGGCTTCTCTCATGTCCTCTTCCTCGTCTTTCTCGTCCATAATCGATTGGTACAGTTCACCGAACTCGTCGATATCTACGCATCCGTCGCCATTGACGTCGATTTTCTCGATCATTTGAGTCAGATCTTTATCAGGGATGAAAATCCCCAAATTCTCCAACGAATCGCTTAATTCCTTCTGAGTGATCCGTCCGTCGCCGTTGCGATCGAACATCTGGAACACTCTTTTCAGTTCCGTCGGATCCATTAGTTAGTGATGGTCTGTAGATGAGATCTCGGTCGGCTCCGGCGACGGCAAGAGGAGATTAAACCGTAACAGAGGAGAAGAGGAAGAAAAATTAGTGGAAATGGAGGGAAGCCAAACAGAGAGAGAGAGAGGAGGAATCAATGTGGAAATGGAGATGGTAAAAAAGGGAGAAATCGTGAGCGAAAAATGGCTGGCTTGTGGTGGAAGCTTGTTTGGTTCCCCACAAAATTTGGGAGAGAAAATAGGGTTTCAAACAAACTTCTAGACACAGAGAGACAAATGAAGAAGATGAACCAACGGTTTCCATGGCCGACCCCTTTTTGAAGGGCTCGCAAATGGTTCACGCGTTTTTTGGGTCACTTTTTTATTTTTATTTTTATTTTTATTTTTAACGAAAATTAATTTTTTTTATATTTCTTTTTCGCTTTTTTTTGAAAATAAAATAAAATAACACAAAATAAAAACGCGTAACCATCCATTCTTGTGGTTTGGTGGGTGAATTTTGCCTACTAATTAAATTTTTAATTCATTTTTTCCTTCTAAATATAATATAATTCTTCTTTATCTAAAGAAAATTCACAAATTATTTTATGAATTTAAAAACTAAAACTTTTTGGTATTTTTATTTGTTGGTACCAATTTTTCATAATTAAATTTGAATTGGAGTACACGGTCCAGTTGGGAGAGTTTGAAAAAGCTTTCGGATGTAGCAGAAATTTCAGAGCAACTCAAATAGAGTTCATAACTCAATCTTCAATTTTTTTATTTTTTTATTTTTTTAAAATCATATTTATCGATTGTAATCTTACTAAAATCTCATAAAACTCAACGATACATTATTAACATTAGTTAGAAACGTCAAATATCTTTAATTTTTATAGTAGGGTAGAATTGAACCGTAACTCTATTTTTTAATTGGTCGAGTTAACCCAACAAAAAAAAAAAAAATGACAATCTATAAACCGACTTTAATTTTTTTTAAAATGTTTTTAGAGTGTAAAACAATATTCATTAATAATATTGTATTTTTATTGTGGAAACACTTGTTCTATTATTCTACACGTTATTTCATCTTTCTAACTTGGAGAATATTCTTTGCTTCAAACGTTAATAAATATGGTTTTTTTTTTATAATAATTTTTATTTCATAGTTGTTTTTGTGAATATTTTATGGAACCAAATAGCAATATTTAAATGTAATAAAAACATATTTAATTTTTTGTCATACGCCATTCGTTTTTATATACATGAAGTCAACGTATACTATCTATTATTTTAATATTGTATTCATAAAAAATTTGACAAATCCAACTCGATCTCTACCTTTTAAGTTAGATTATGAATTAATTAAATTAGTTCGTGAATTTCCTAAAACTAAATTTAAATTTGTTTTGTTTTTATTTAATTTCATAATTATGAAGTAAACTTAAAATATATATTAAAATGGAATGAGAAATCTTAATATAACTTTGAAAAAAAATAAATATATATTTAATAAAAGTTATTTTAGTCGAAAAAACTCTGAATAAATTAAATCTCTAAATTTTAATAATTTTCCCGCTAAATGATATAAATTAGTATGAAAAAACACAAAAGAATTTAAACTAATAAATAAATAATTTACCATTTTAAATAAATTAAAACCCATAAAACATTAATTACAATGTATACATTTTAAATTATTTAATTGGACGTTGACGAAAAAAAAATCGTACCGTTAAGGGGAGTGGGTGTAAAGAGAAGAGGACCGTTGGAGGGACAAAAAAAAATTGGACCCGTATATGAGGAGATTTTTATGCCGTGGACGCCCAGAATACTTAGATTAATGGGGTGCTGACACGTGTCTCTATTTCAACTACATCAGTTAACGGCTATCTTCCAAAATTGCCGTTGCTTTCTTTCAAGGGTCCGACATTTTATTTTATAATTATTGAATTAAAATTTATCAATGTTACCATCTTAATGTATTATTATATATATATATATATATATATATATATATATATATATATATTAACAACATGCAACTCACTATTTTTCTTAGAAAAAAACATGCCACTCACGAAGTGGAAGTCACGGCATTATTTATTTACTTTTATATGGTAAAAAAATATTTATTCAATTACTTAATAATAAAAAATAAAACTTTTAAATATATGAATGATATATATATATATATATATAATCAAAATAAAAAATAATATATTTTTTTATTATTCAACAAATGTCTCATTAGCAATAAATGAAAATTTAGGACTCGAATGTAACCTAACCCAAATGTGAAGGACTAAAAATATAATTTTTAAACTTAAAAATATTTGGGTTCGAGTCCCTAAACAAATTTAAAAAACAAGAGGCTGTATATTAGGTTTCAAAATAATTCAAAAGCGAAGGACTAAAAATTAAATAAAGGAAAGTTTGAGGACGGAATGTAAAACTTAAATTTGTCAGTCTTATTGGCCGAGTGTTAAAAGAAATAGTTGACTACTTTAAAAGTCACGACCGGCCATACTAAATACGGCATTAAAATTTTAATTATATATAATAATAATTTAATTTTGGATATAAATTATGTGGGAAATAGCTGGTGCCTTGCAAGGCAATACTTTATAAAAGTGTCCCAATTTTAATTTAATATATATATTTTTTTTAATCATAAAATTAGTTATATAAAAATTAATTTAAAAGGACTAAATTTAAGATTAAAATTTTTAAAAATCTAAAGCAACTTACTCAACTCGATAATTATTCCGTGTTTATAAGCTAACACGATTAAAATTTGAGAACAAAAACTCAAACGAGTATAAATAGATCTAAAGTTATAGAAACCATACATATAATAAACACTGAAAGGAAATATTATTGTTATAATGAGTCGAAAGTGGCTCGGGCTCTTTCTAACATGTCTCCGAAAAAGCAAATGGGATATGTAGGCTTAGTTTTATGCACAATAATTGGGTAACCGATAATGTATTCCAAAGAAGAGGGAAATAGAGAGAATAACAACTGCTGTCAGATTCTAAAGTGACAGCTAGGTGACCACTAGATTTCTTTTTTTTTTTTTTTTTTTTTTTTTTTTTTAAAGTTGATAATCCAGAAGGTGATGAGCTGGAGGTTTTTGCTGACTCATTTGATTCCTCAATCACAGCCCACATTTCGCCTCCAAATATTAAAGATCCACATGTCATTATTTTCACTATATAATAAATATTATAAAAATAGAATCTCCTCCATAATTATTTTATTTTTTTATTACTATGATTTTTATTTTTCTTTTTAAAAAATGTTTAAATTAGTACGAAAATATTTTTATGATTAATTTATAATTTATCCTAATATCTATAAGCTTATTTTCTAAAAATAAAAAACTAAAAACTAAAATTATGATAACTATTTTCATTTTTTATTTTTTAAATTTATTCTATGTTTCATTTCCACTCTTCTTAAATAAATACATGAATTTTTGGTCAAATTTAAAAAATAATATTAATTTTTGAAATATTAATAGAAGGTGGACAGTCAAATGACTATAAAAACGAGCCCTATTTTTTTAGTTTTCAAGTGAGCCTAACCAAGCCTTCGAGAGCCTCACTCTTTTAAATTGACCTCAAATTCAATGGTTTCTGCGGTCTTATAAATCACTTATCTTCAAAATTAGATTTATTAATCAATAATAAGTACGTAGAATTAGACATGCCTGGATAAAACACAAATTAGTGATTTTTTAAGTCAAAAAGTCTTCATTTTGAGTCCACTTAGCTTGATTTTGGTTTCCTCGATTCCAACAGTCTTGGTTCTTGTAACTTAATTATAATAAACTTTGTTTTAACGATGCTAATACAAAACTAGCTTGATGTATAAAACATAACGTACAATTCTAAAGTCGACCGTTTAATCATTCACCATTGTAATCATTAAACTAAAGAAAAAAACGGTCTTGTTTGAGCTCAACAATTATGCAGGTAGAAACCAAAGAATCATTTGAGACAGTAACTAATGTTTTATTCATGAAGTTATGTTCAAGTTGACAAATTCCCAGTCAAATTAATATACCATTTAAACAAAAACGTCAATAAAATAACTATACCAATGACATTTAATGTGGACAATAAGTCTCCAACGTTGACGCAAAATTTGAGGGAAGAAAGTTTCATATGATTTGATCGTACTTCAACGATGAACATGTTTATTCAAAAGATGGGGTGACCCAGAACGAAGTAATTAGGATAAGGCGATCGACAAGAGATGACTCAAATGAGGTGACCTAAAATGATAGGATTCGAGATAGAGTAACCTATGACCATGGAAGTAAGTCAAGTGGAGGAGGCATGGGCTTAGTATGTCACGTGAGGAGATGGGTTTACCTCGACCTATAACACCTAACACCTAATATATTAATTTTTTTTAAATTAATAGAAATTTGAATTTTACATTTCAATGAACTTTATAGCTTTTTAATTTTTTTTATTTTTTTTTTATTTAGCATGTTTGAATTTAAGTTAAACTAGTCAAAAATTTATTAAGTACGAAATTGAAAAAATTTAGAACTTTATTGAATTACAAAATAAAAAATAAAAAATAAAAAATAAAAATAGAAGTAGAAGCCTTGACTGTTTGAGAATTAAGATCTTATTCTCGAAAGCAGTTTCCTTAATCGACTCTTCGCTAAGTAAAAGTTCGAACAAATCGTTACTATCTGCTTGCTTTCTTGGACAATTTCTATTCAGGTACCGTAAATTTTCTTTGTAATTTCTCAGTTTCTTTACTTAATGCGTGTAATTACCAGAGATTTGTACTACTTGTGTCAATGGAATCTAGATTTTGTTTTGACTCAGAAGCCAATATGTTCATTATATTTCAAAATTTTGTCATTATCTCGATTTTCTCGGTAGCCAAACAGATTCGTGATTGTGAAACACAATGGGAACTTCCGACGTTCTGGAGTTGGAGACATAACGAGTTTAATTTGCTTTACGGAATTGGTTTTGTTCACCATGGCTCGGTGACTAGAAGTGGAAGTGGGTTGACTTTCGATTTGGGGAAGTTGTCGTGTTATGTTTTCTTTTCTGAGCTGACCGGAGTTTAGATTGTTCATATGTCTGTCTATTTGATTGGCTGAAGGTACTGACTATCCCTAACTTCCCTGAATTCATACCTCAGGTCCTTAACTAACTTCGTGTAGCTTTGTTGAGCTTCCCTGCAGATGCATATTCATGTGTTGTTTGATGAGGTTAGAACTGAGGTTGGTTTTACTTGTAGGAATTTACCTAAGATTTTGATCGTTTTGGCTTGTTGAATGATAAAGAATTCAGTAACCTGCAGTTTAGAACTTTGTGTGGTGAGCTTACTTAGAAGTTAGAACTTGAGCTGTTTCCTGTTTCCTAAGGAACTGATTATGTCACCATTGCATAAGTTAAATAAAAGGGGAGGAGCTGCTTTGGCTTTATAGTGTTTCAGAAAGTTCCAAGAGCTGTGTTCTTTCAAGGTTTTCGTTGTCTCCTGTGAACGAGCCTCCTTATCCTTTCCAAGTTTGTTAGATAGAAATGATTGCCCATGAAATCTTCTTTTTGTGCAAACCTCCAAACTGACTTGGAAGCCATGGCAACATGTCTTATTCTAGGTTCTCTATACTTAAGTCCCCTGCCTAATTGAAACCTCTGTGCCACTTGCATTGCTTGGTTTTTTGAAAAAAGGCTTAGAGGAGCACATTAAGAGGAGTGTAGGTTGTAAGTCCCACGTTGCTGACAGGAGCATGCTGCACGGTTTGAAAAATACGACTATGACACTTGGCAAGCTAGCAAGCTAGCAAGTTAAGGTTGTTTTAAGATTACTCTACTTCCTTTGGGAAAGTTTCCATGCATACATTTCTCTAATCTGTTCTTGATTCTTTCCACTATTGGATGTAAAAAAGTGAAATTTGAAGGGTCGAAGTGTATATACCACGTAGGATAAAGATCCCTTCTCAGACTACAGCCCCAAAATGATCTTCCTGGAAGAACCTCCAGTTTATCAGTATTGACGCTCACAAATCATAGATTATCTTGTTGATATTCTCATACAAGCTACCTTTTACAGAATTTCCAGGATTTTGAAGGCTTTTGTTTCTCTTCTTTTCTTTTATAATAAGAAGAATTTTTTATCCTTTATTTTGGAGTAGTGATTATGCGTAGTTGATCTGAAATTACTTAAGCGTGTTCTGCCTTCAATTTGCCCAATAGATTTTTTAATAATATGATCGTGAAGTTTATCTTCCATCTGTCGTTTCGGGAGAAGGGAAGATTTTATGGCAAGCTGGGATGTGTGGTTTGTTATGGGGTCTTTGGGAGGGAGAAATAATAAAATTTTCAGGGTCTGATAGGGAGTCGTTTGATGTTTGGTCCCTTGTGAGATTCCATGTTTCTCTTTGGGTATTGGTGAAGAAATCTTTATATAATTATTAAGTCTTATTTTGCTTGAGAGTCCCTTTCTGTAAAGTAGCTCCTTTTGTGGGGTTTACTTTGTGTATGCCCTTATATTCTTTCATTTTCTCTTAAATGAAAGTTGGGTTTTTCATAAAAATAAGAAGAAAAAAAAAGAAAAAAAAATCATTAGCCACTAGTGATGGTTGTGCTGAATCGAATTCTTCCGCAGCTTTGTTTCATTACAGAGCCTTTGAGAGCTTTTTCTGAAACAACCTTCTTAGAAAATCTGCAATAATCATAACGAGGAATAGGAAAAGAAAAGTTTCATATCCAAGACATTCTTTTACTTCAATTTTACCTCTTGGTTTACCGTCATGAGAACCGAGAATCTAGTTTTAGATTTGCATTTGGAAAGGAATCTACAAGCATTGATAACCAAACTAATTAGGTGGAAATCTGCCCTGCCATCTGTTACTTTCTTCGGAAGACATGTAAAGTTCTCCTTCAGGAAGTATCTGCACCTCTAAAGAAATCCTAGAAGATGCTAACGATATAGACTACAATGACATCCCAAGATTTTTTTTCAAGAATTTGAAATTTTAGAATAAAGAAGAAATCTAATCATGTCGGGGTTGTAATTTTATGTAAAGAGGGCATCTGGTGGGGTACAAAAAGAAAATTTTCATATGCATTAATTCGATTAGTTTTCTATGAAAAAATTAACTGCATTATATAAAGGGTCAATACTGTGGTATTGCTAAAATTTTTGTGGCTCGGCTCAATTGACGAAATCAAAAGTTTAATGTCTATGTGTAACAATGCGAATACATTGACTGTGAAAAGTATGATTTGTGGTTTACTTTTTAGTATTTTATAAATATATTATGAATCCAGTACCTATAAATCCAAATGTATCTTTCAAATTTTTTTTCCTCAAGTTTCTTTGTGATTCATCCACCTCCTAAGATTTGCTTGCCAATGGAAAAATATAGCAGGAATCAATTTTCATTGCACAGTTTGGAGCAAAGCGAGTAGCTTAAGCTTCAATTCTTCTCTGGTGTATTGGTCTTTCGGTCTTGTCATCTATTGTTTTGCATGTTTTGTATCCTGATAGTTCTTCTTGCTGTATAAAGTAATGGATGAAGATCTTTTTCTTGTTCAAACTCTTCCTCTTCAGGAGGCCAATTGAAAAACAGAATGGGTGGTCAAATCAGTTTATAGATGTGAAAATTGTTTGTCAATGAATTATTTCCTGCGTTTGTGAAGAAGTATTTAAAGATTTAGCAGTTTGTGAAGAAGTATTTAAAGATTTAGCATTTATTTTGCAATGTAATATTTGAACTATGTCCGTACTAGAATGGCTTTGGCAGTGTAATAAATTATGGGAAATCATTAACACTGCTAGTCAAAAAGTGATCCAAAGAGTAAGCCCTGACTAGAACTATTGGTTTCAGGTGATATGACGGGAAACATACCTGAGATCCAAAGTAGATGTGTAGAGAATGATACTTGTCTTGCTGACAATGCAAATGCTTCTGCTGGTTCTCCTAAAACTTCTCCAGAAGTCTTTCCATCTGCTATTGAATTCTATGTCTGGTCTGATGAGGGGATTAATCTGTTCGTGGATTTAAATTCTAGCCCTTTGGACTGGACCGAAAGATTAAAAAATGAGGTTTACATCTGTGAGAGCATCTACAGAGACAAATGTCTGCAACAGAATCTCTGTTGGTTTAAAGGTCATAAAGAATTTGCCAAGTCTTTTCAGTGGAACAATCATCCTGGCCTGTTGAAGGATGACTATTTACAGAAAGAGGCTCCATCCAGTTCGAACCTGATGACAGATAACTGCATGGTGACTGACCAACTAGATGAAGCTAATGGATCTGTAATCTTCTCTGCAATTACGTCTCGTGCCATTAATGCAGATGCATCTGAGCATATAGATGAAGATCAGACAATCATTTCTTCTGAAACTTATTTTGATGTGCAGAACCAGAAACTTGCTGGGTCTGAAATTTGTACTGAAGAGGATAATCGTGAAATGAATCTTGATAATGATATGAACAATGCTTTACGAAAAACAGAAATTTCTGATCCAGGTTCTGGTGGTCCATCTAGTCTTTCCACATCAGACCATCAAAATCTTATAAGTGAAATTTGTGAAACTTCAACACTACAGAATAGCTGCCGTATTTTAAATCTCTCTGTGGATAATCCAGGAAGCTTAGCCGCTGGTTCTATGGACATGGAATCATCCGATATTGAACAATGCCCTACAGACGTTTCTGATTACAGCTTGCAAACAAGTACAGAGAAGTTGGTAAGGTGTTGTTTCGTTGCCAATTTGCTTGTGTTCTGCATCCAGGAGTATATCATGGTTGCTATATTTCTAATTTTCAAAAATCTTCAAATTGCGTACAATTGTCAGTCTGATGATCATCCCATAGGCTCTTATCCCCACCTTGTTCTCCTTTTTTTTTTAGGGGGTTGTTGGGGGAGGAGTCACACGTCGGCTAATTAAGGGGTTAATCATGAGTTTATAAGTAAGAAATATATCTTCATTGGTATAAGGCCATTTGGGGAAAGAAAAAGAAAAAGAAAAGCCACGAGAGCTTATGCTCAAAGTGGATAATATCATATCATTGTGGAGATCCGTGATTCCTAACAAGGGTATCTAATACGCTGTTTTTTTTTTAATTAAAAAACAATAAAATTGTGTATGATTATAGATATGGATGAAGCATGGGAGTTGGTTTGCTTTTAGCTTCTAGATGGAGTTTTGGGTTAGAATTCTTTTATTATTAATTCCTTGATAATAGCCAGTTGGCTAGGCATTCTATGAACTCCTTTGACCTTTTTATTTGGGATGATTCTTATTATTTTCTATCTTCCTTTTTGTACATTATTCTTGTTTGATGGATGTTTCACGTATATGGATAATGAGCATTTTTGCAATGAAAATCTTGATACCTATTTTTTTCCTACCATAAAAAAACGAAGAAATTACAGTTGTTTTTCTCGCTTCAATCACTCTATGGATTGTGATATGATATCTTTGCTTGCAGGAGAGGAACAACTTAAGTGCTACAATGGAGATTTCAGAGTAAACATTTTTCTAATGCAAGGCCTTTTAACTATTTTAACTTGTGGTTTGATGTCATCATTCCATTTTTTTTTTCAGATACTCTCAATTTCCTGAATCTTTGGAGAAGCTGTTGCCTGTATCTCATATTCTCGAGTCTAATGGAGCACATAAGAGGAAGAAACTCCCTAAAAATGAAACAAGACGTTGTTATAGTGAACCAGATAGAAGAGTTGTAAGAAATGTAACTAAAAAACGGGGGCTGCCTAGAAGATCCAGGCGGCTCATTTTAAAGGTCCAATACTCCATTCATTAGAACCTAATATTTATAGTGCTTTTGTTTCATGCGTTGATTCATTCCATTCTCCATTTCCAAGCATCTATTCTTAATGAGCCTCCTTAATATTGACAGAATTTCTCTGTCTCCTGTCTAATTTTTTTACTGCTTCGTTTTTTTTAACGCGCTTGATGTGGTAGGGTAGAAGATATACATGTAGGAAAGTTTAGTAAGATTGTGAAATATATATTCTTGTTATTATGTTGGGTCTTCTCACTTTTGCTATGGAAATACTTAAATTTGGTTGTCTGCATTTGGAACTTATACCCCTTTGTATGATTTAATTCTTATCATTTGATGAAAATACTTACGCGTATAGTTCTTTTTATTAGACTGTGAGTTCGTAAAGTGCATTGGGAAATGATGGAACATGGAAGAATCAGTTTCTTCACATCTACAGTGGTCTAAGGAAGAATCACATTAATAGTACGTATGACTATCTTTATTATGTGTTTGCTCCTGGAAAGGCTGTTTGTTTTGAGAAAACCAACACATTTTAAAATCGACCAGCTTATTTTAGAAATGTATTACTCCAACAATAATTTTTGGAACTTGAATTGGCTAAGATCATATCACATAGATGGTATAATAGATGTAGGCATCCAGATTTGAGATTAGATCTTATAGTACCATTAAATTAGTACCAAACGTGATTCATAATTCTTAGAATTGTGGATTGTTGTTGCTGTTGTCATGGGATTGTTTCCATCTGAATAAAATGCTTTCAAGCATCGATGATCGAAGATTGCACAGAATTCAAAGGTTAACTTTCGTGTTTATGCATTTTCAAAATCGGATCGTTCTAATTTTAAGGCAAGGCCTGTTTGGAATGATTTTTCAAGTAGTTAAAAAAAGGATCTTTTCAAAATGAACATAGTACGATTGTAATTGACATGTACTACCTCTCTTAAGATTGGGGATTCAAATCTCCGTACTCCACTTGTTATAAGTGATCCGTCATTCCATCGAACATTTTTACCTAAAGAGATAGATCCCTATCACCGCTTAGGAGGCGGAGTCTTTTGTTTACCCCACACCCATTAAATACAAATCTAGCTTTTTGATCTTTGATGATACTTCCAACTGCCCCTAACAAGATTGACATTTTGTGTCCCTAAGATTGTAACTTGTTGCAGGTTGCGTTGAATCAAACATCTTTTTCCTGGGAAAGAACAAGCTTGTATGCAGGTTTCTTCTTCAGTTGGATGGTAAGAACTCTTTATCATGTTATGGAAGAAATCATGTGTGTAATGCTGGTGAGTTTCTTATGTGAAGGAATTCGTATTAACAAGATTCTTTAGTGACACATTTCTGATACTCACTTTAATAAAAATGAGTTTTAGATTGAAATTGGTCCTAGAACATTCTCTCTACAAATCTCTCCCTTCCCATCTAACACACTCTATCTCGATCCTCGGACAATCTTTTCCTCGAATCATCGTAAAAATATATGAAGCATTTCATAGGAATGAGCATTGACAGAGTAGTGACACCTTTCCCATCCTTGCCTCGTGTACATCTCTAAATCTGCCACACCACTTTTTCTAACAAGTTTTATAATATCGCTGAGTTACGTGAGACACATGATTCATTAATGTAGTTTTCAATTGTCCACTTAAGGAGTATTGAATTATAAGCTTCCTTGAGCTTTTAGGCGGTATGGGCTAGACTTTAAATAGATTCTACTGGTGCTTCATAGGTTCTTATGTCACCACTTATTAAAATAATGTAGTCGGTGTTACCTAAATATTAAACTGACAAAATAGATAAAAAATTAAAATATCAACCATCTATCAATTTTTTAAATATAATACATCAACGAACCAAATAGATATAACCGAGTGGGTCTAAGAAATTGAATGTTTTTTTGACGTACCTAACTCCTTTTCCAACTTACCAATATAATTCTAACATAAGCAACAACTACAATTATATGTTGTTAGATAAAAATTTCAATTATGATTCGTGTTATAATTTAATATTTTTAATTTGGGAATATAATTTATTTGACTAATGTTATCTTATAAAAAATAATTTTAAAAAATAAACTAATATGAGCTTATTAGGACTAATAAAAAATATTTGATAATGGATTTTTCTACTTATAATAATAATAATAATAATAAATAAATAAATAAAATAAATAAATAAACTTGAGGTAAAGGTAAGGCCAACCAAAGCCCTATCCTCAATAATACAAACACAAGTCTTAAAAAAGGGCATCAATGCTTCTCCTTCAATGCTCTTAAATCCTTTCATATATTATTTCATACTTCTTTTACGACATTTTTGTCACCAACCGATGTGAACGTAAAAAATTTATGAGCGTTAAAAAAATTCAATGACGTAAAAACTCAATCATCTCAACCTAATCAATACTCTCTAGGTCGGGTTATGAATTTATTTGAGTTGACTGAAGTATATAAGTATATATATACCTGTTTTTATCTCATTTTAAATTAAAAATAAGGTTGGATTTAAAAAATGTTAAATTTACCAATAATTAGATTGAGCCTAAAAAAATGCTCAAACCCAACTCAACCCAACCCATGAACACCCACGAACATAATTGTTGAACTCGAGCAAAAAAAAAAAAAAATTATTATTAAATCAAGTAGAGTTTACAAAATAGAGTTAATATAAAAATATAGATATCATAAATGTCTTACCAAAAGTCAATGTTGAAATAAATAATTAAAAATAGGCACAAAGGCAATTGCACTTAAAACATACTAAAGAACTCATTAAATAATATATATATTATTGTTATTATTATATCTAAATTAAAAAAAAAAATACTAAAATTTGATTTAATATTTTAATAGTCCTAAATTAGAATTGGTCTCCACAAATTGGGACATTAGAAATCCATTTTCAACCTTTCTCACAAACTTATAAACAAAATAAGTCTGACCCGTTTGAATCACTCTTGTTTTGGTATAACGAGTAGATCATAAGAATTTGAACCTTTGATTATAAGAAAAGAAGTACGCGTTAATTACTGTTGAGCTATGCTTAGAGGGTGTTCAAACGACTGCATAACATGAATTTTAGACATGATGCGTTACCGTTAACATATTTATAAAATATTTTTAAATGTAACAAACAAAACAATATTAATTTTATGAAATGATTTTAAATGGATCTAAACGAGATCCCAATAAGATGATGAATATGAAACATTTCAAGACAAGTAGATAACGTGGTCATGTCCTAGCAGATGTAATTATCATATAATAATTTTTTTTATAGCATCATATGAGAAATTAAAATTTTAATTTTAGTTTGAATAAATTTACGAGGTTAGCACCGTTGTTTAAACGTTTATAGCTACATCAATTATACTCGTAATTAATGATCATGATTTCGACACAATGTAGCATAAGAAAATAGGGTCTACTAAATAAATCGAGCCAAATTTGACGAGAAAATTATCGCTCATTAGTCTAAGTAAATAAATATTCAAGTTATAATGTTATGATCAGGGTATTAAATTTTCGTGAAAATGTTGAAATATTTTAATTCATTAAATTAATAAAACCCTAAACCCTAAACCTTAAAATTGTCTGATCTCGACATCATCATTGACATCGAGAAAATAAGTAGAAATTTACTTCAAATTTAATTTACGTTTATTCAATTTCTTTCTTTAAAATTTAACTTCTTTTGAAAAAGAGTTCCATAAAAAGAAGATTTACAAAAATAATAATAATAGTTATTGTGAATAAATAAAAAGTTAGTCTTTATACAAAATAACAGTTCTATATCACGGGTTTTGCTTTAAGATTGAGTAATCATATAAAACGTAGTTACGAGTACCGAACCGATGCTTCATGGATAAAAACGTAGATTATGCAGTAATGTCTGAGAATCAAAGATCAAAATATAATTACGAACACCTCACCGACGCTTCATAGATCAAAATATAGATCAGAGGTGACAGTTTATCGAAAAATTATGCAACAAAATTAAAAATAGAAATAAATTAGGTTAAAAGATTTCAAACATAAATCAAAATTTGCACCCAAACTTTTTGACTCACTTTTTGACCAACTTTACTTCTTGGTTCAAATCATAATGCATTTAGAATTAAATGGTCTTGAAAAAATATAAATAAATAAATAAATAAATAAAAATAAAGTAAGAAACTTTTTTTTTTAAATAATAGAAATAATACAATTATTTTTAATATACCATTTAAATGTTTTAAATTTAAAAGAAGAAAAAAATAATTTTAATTGTGGTCATCAAAATTAAAATCTTAATTTAATCTCAAATTTTTATTTTATTTTTTTAAACATGAAAAAAATAAAATTTTCTAATGACTTTTAAAAATATCTTTTTCATTTAAATTCCATTAAGATTCTTTTTTTCTTATTTTATATATTTATTTTGATTCTTGTACTCTTAAAGACGAACATTTTAGTTTTTAATTTTTTTTTTTAATTTGAAACGTTTATAAAATGTATTAGAATTAATTTTTCACATTGGAATTATAAGAACCAAAACGTGCGTTTTTTAAATAAAAGAACTATATGAATAAACAGTTTTGAAAGTAGTGGACAACTTAAATGAACGGAAGTAGTTTCAAAATGTATAAATGTCAACATAAACATAGTCCAACTGTAAAACTGCTCATTCGTTTGAGGTCGGAGGTTCAAATTCACGCATTTTTTGTACTAAAAAATGTGAGCGCGTAGATTATAACCCTTTTTTTTTTTTTTTTCTTGGAGTTTTACAATTGCACGATCGAATTCTCGATACCCATTGTGAGATCCCAATCGATTGGAGACGGGAATGAAAGATTGCTGATAAGGGGGTGAAAACTTCTCTCTAGCACATTTTAAAATTGTGAGGCTGAGTACGACATGTAACGTGCTAAAACGAACATTATTTGCTAACAATGGGCATAGGTTGATACACCCACGATATCGCTCGTTGCCAATAATGTTTTGACTGGTTGAAGTATGATGACGGATGAAGTCAAACCTAGTTGGAGTATAATAAAATATTTGAAAAAAAAAATTAAGAAGAAAATTAAGGATATTTTATTGGAATAGAAAAATTGTAACGGCACAAATGAAGCAACGGATAAAAGAAACTGAAATGATGAAATTAAGAACTCAGCAGCGAAAAACCACAGACACATAAACAAAAATGGTGGAAAATGCTTTTTTCTGATAATCCCAACTGCCGTTTTTGATTTGGACAAAAAGTACAAGAATTAAATTCGATCGAGAGAAAGGCAGAGTAGCGCCTTGTTTGTTCCATTAATTCTCCCGTTTCTGTGATATGCAGTGACGGATAGCTTCGAAACCAGAAGACGGCCATTCCAGTTTTTGAAGAAATTTGAATCGGCGGACAAGAAGACAATGCCGCTTCGATTATTCGTTGGTGAGGTCAAAGATTGATCGAAATCGTTTAAAGAAAAAGGGAAAAAAGGGGCAAAAGTAGCAGTGTTTTTGGGGGATTGAGTGGTGGAGTGCAGTAATCCAGGCATGAAAAGATCAAAATCGCATTAACTTCTCATTTAATGTCTTCACCTACGCTTTTCCCAATGTCAGAAGTTGTAGTTTCGGCATTTAAGTTTCTTTTCTTTCTCATTTCATCGCAACCTTTTCCCTTCTTCTTTTCTTGCTCTGTTCTTCCTTTTTCCCTACAGCAATTCTCATGATTCTCTTCTTTTTTCTAGATCGGAACGCGATTTCGTGGAAGCAGCCATGGAGGTTTAATGGGTAATTTTGTTGCTTCGTTTTTGCCTTATCTGAATCTGGTTGAATCTGAGGAATATTTGCTTTATGAATGTATTGGGATTGGGAACAGAATGGGAGTGGATTTTACATTGCTTGCTTCTTGTTTTCTTAAATTGTAATGTTTTTCTGTTTGTTCATGGAACATTTGAACTGGAGATTGTTCTTCATTCTTTGAGTGATTGATTCTTTTGTTCTTGAACAAGATGTTTGGCTGGAGAGGTGGATTGTTTGTAGAACTGGTTGTTTTTGCAGATATGTGTTTTTTAGTGTCTGGTTTAGGTTCAATGTCTCCTGTTGCTGTGTCTTATGGCGAGAAAGGGCCTGTTTTCTGTGGTTTAAAGTCAGATGGGTCTAGTCTTGTGAGCTGTTTTGGTTCAAATTCAGCCATAACTTATGGAACCCCTTCTCATTTCCCATTCATTGGTCTTACTGCTGGTGATGGGTTTGTTTGTGGGCTTCTTTTGGATTCAAACCAACCTTATTGTTGGGGAAGTAGTGGCTATGTTCAAATGGGTGTTCCTCAGCCTATGAGCAAAGGAGCTCAATATCAAGAAATCAGTGCTGGTGATTATCATCTCTGTGGACTTCGAATGCCTTTGACTGGAAGGCGTAGGAACATGTCTTTTGTGGATTGTTGGGGATATAACATGACTAGAACCTTTGAGTTTGATGGCCCTATTGAGTCGATCTCGGCGGGGTCTGAGTTCAATTGTGGACTGTTTTCTCTTAATAGAACTGTTTTCTGTTGGGGTGATGAGACAAGCAGCCGGGTGATCAGTTTGATACCTAAAGATATGAGGTTTCAAAAGATTGCCTCTGGTGGATATCATGTTTGCGGGATTCTAGAGGGCATGCGGTCGAGAGCGTTCTGTTGGGGAAGGAGCTTAGACATTGAAGAGGAGATTTCGGTAGCATATTCGGGTGAAGGAAATGTAGACTTGGTTCCTGTTGATCCATTAGCTTCTGTTGTGGGGGGCAAGTTCCATGCCTGTGGGATCAAAAGCTCGGACCGTGGTGTGATTTGTTGGGGCTTTACAGTCAAACCGAGTACTCCGGCACCGGATGGGATTAAAGTTTACGACATTGCAGCTGGCGATTACTTCACCTGTGGAATTCTAGCTGAAAAATCTCTCCTGCCTGTCTGCTGGGGGCTTGGATTTCCTACTTCTCTACCTTTAGCTGTCTCTCCTGGAATCTGTAAAGCAACTCCTTGTTCTCCGGGTTTCTACGAAATAAGCCAAGACAAAGCTCGGTGTAAGTCGCCAAGTTTTCATGTTTGCATGCCCTGCAGTACTGCTTGCCCTCCTGGGATGTACCAAAAATTTGAGTGTTCCTTAAAATCTGATAGGCAGTGTGAGTATAATTGTTCAAGTTGCTTTTCTGGTGAATGCATATCAAACTGTTCATCTATGATATCAAATGGTTTGTTGGTGAAGAAAAATGGTAAGCTCTGGTCTATGCAGCTGCCAGTTCTTGTAGCTGAGATTGCTTTTGCTGTGTTTTTGATAGCTATTGTGTCAATAACTGCGATCTTTTACGTTCGATACAAGCTACGGAATTGCCATTGCTCAGGAAAGGAGTTGAAGTCGAAGAAGAACAAAGTGACAGCCTCTGCCTTCCAGAAGGAAAGCTATAAAATACGTCCCGACTTAGATGAGCTTAAGATAAGGCGGGCTCAGATGTTCACCTATGAAGAACTCGAGAGAGCAACGTGTGGGTTTAAGGAAGAGTCTATCGTAGGAAAGGGGAGTTTCTCTTGTGTTTTTCGAGGTGTTTTGAAGGACGGGACAGTCGTAGCAGTCAAACGAGCTATAATGTCTCCTAATATGCAGAAGAATTCAAAAGAGTTCCACACTGAACTTGACTTGTTATCAAGATTAAACCATGCCCATTTGCTTAATTTGCTTGGTTATTGTGAAGAAGGTGGAGAGAGGCTTCTGGTTTATGAGTTCATGGCTCATGGCTCCTTGTACCAGCACCTCCATGGCAAGAACGAGACCTTAAAAGAGCAATTAGATTGGATAAGAAGAGTTACAATTGCAGTTCAAGCAGCCAGGGGAATCGAATACTTGCATGGCTATGCTTGTCCTCCCGTCATTCATCGAGACATTAAGTCGTCAAACATTCTCATCGACGAAGAGCACAATGCTCGAGTCGCTGATTTTGGCTTGTCATTGTTGGGACCAACAGATAGTAGCTCTCCATTAGCCGAGCTACCAGCTGGGACACTTGGCTATCTCGATCCCGAATACTATAGACTTCATTACCTTACCACAAAGTCCGATGTGTATAGCTTCGGTGTTTTGCTACTAGAAATTCTCAGTGGTCGAAAAGCCATTGATATGCAATATGAAGAAGGTAACATAGTAGAATGGGCAGTGCCTTTGATAAGATCTGGAGATATATCTGCAATTTTAGATCCGATATTAAAACCGCCCTCCGATATCGAAGCCTTGAAGAGGATTGCAAATGTAGCTTGCAAATGTGTGAGAATGAGAGCTAAGGAGAGGCCATCAATGGACAAAGTGACAACTGCATTAGAGCGTGCTCTTGCCCAACTGATGGGAAGTCCGTGTAACGAACAACCGATCTTACCAACTGAGGTGGTTTTGGGAAGCAGCAGACTACACAAAAAGTCATCTCAAAGATCATCGAACCGTTCAGTGTCTGAAACGGATATAGCAGAAGCTGAGGATCAAAGGTTCGAGTTTAGAGCTCCATCGTGGATTACCTTCCCGAGCGTGACGTCGTCCCAGAGGAGGAAATCCTCAGTGTCAGAAGCAGATGTTGATGGAAAGAATTTGGAAGGAAGAAATGTAGGGAATTGTGGAGGTGTTGGGGATGGATTGAAGAGTTTAGAGGAAGAGATTGGGCCTGCTTCCCCTCAGGAAAAGCTGTTTTTGGAGCACAATTTCTAAAGTTGACAGACTCTTCAAAACAAAAAAACAATCAAAATTCCAAAGCTTTTTGAGTTTTATTTTCTCTAACAACTTACTTTTTTGCTGTTGTATGTTCCAGTTTGTGAATACCCATTTCTTTGAACATCCTTATATTTAGCTGCCTCACTCATTTCTTCTCTAACTTGAACTAAGTGTCAAATTATAATGTGAGATTCCACATGGTTAACGAGTGGAACGAAATATTTTTAGTATAAAAATCTTTCATTAATAGACACATTTTAAAATTTTGAAGGAAAAACCCAAAAAAGACAATATCGGTTAGTAATGAGTTTGAGCCGTTGCATATAATCTTAGTAATGGTTTGTTGTTTGTTCTCCTTCCCAACCAATGTGAGACATCACAATCCACCCTCCTTCGGGGCCCAACGTCCTCGTTGGCACTCATTCCTTCCTCCAATCGATGTGGGCAAGAAGACTGACACATTGTTCGGTGTCTGGCTTTAATACCATTTGTAACAACTCAGATCCACTGCTAACAGATATTGTCTTCTTTAGACTTTCCCTTTCGGACTTCCCCTCGAGACTTTAAAAAGCAGTGGATCTAGGCCGTTACAAATCTATTAGCTCTCTTTTAATTGTGATTACTAAGTTTTGAACTTTAAAATTAATTAATCAGTAGTTAAATTATTCAAGTTCCTCATTCCACTAAAGGCTTTGTCGTTTAGTGGTGAGTAGAGTGCATAAGCACCAAGAGTGACCGTGGAGAACAAAGCTTGAGATACCTATTATTCCAACCCATTGAATGAAGGACCGGAATGAAGGCCTTGAGCCTCAACCCAAATGACCAAAGCAGGCTAAAGATTTCTGTTTGGTCGGTATAAACAAGCTTTCATTTAGAGTTACTTAATTGGTGTTTTATCCATTGAATTAAGCTTAAAAATGAAAAAGAATACGAGATCCACTCTTGGATGAGTAAGAACAAAAACTATTTCTTGAACAGAAAAATGTCTTGACTAGTTCTACAATTCGCCGTTTTTCGATCTCCTTCAACCTGTTACATTAATCTTACAAGAACACTTTGTAGTTACCATTATTCTCCAGAAAATAACTGAAGATTTGTACATAAACAAATAAAGTAAACTGTTAAGCTGAAAACATACTTCCTTCTATCTGCTGCATGAAACGATGGAATTCCATAAAGTAAACTGTCAGAGGATGCATAATTCTTCGAACTTTCAGACCCATCTTTGATTTTGATTTGAACTAAGAACATATCTAGAAGATGTGCTAGGCGCAAGGACAAAGCCTTCTGGTATGCGGGTGTGAGCCATCGCAAGAGAGCATTGGCTGTGCGCTGCTGTATAAGCATGCTCCTGGATTCTGGTATTTGTATACACTAAATATAAGAACTCTATAGCATAAAAAAACACAGCTGCTTTCATGCATCATTTCCTTTATAATACATTCAAAAGAAACTCTCAGTAAAACTTAGATATCTGGGGAAAGTTCAGTTTTAATATCAATAAAGGAAGAACACAATCTATTTGAACTGGGTGAACATGATCATGAACTAAGTTTGGTTGGGTACCATTAACCTTTCAATCTATTTGAACATCAAGTAATTTGGTGTTTAAATCCCAAAATATCAGTGTAACAGTATGACATTTTCATTCTTCCCATGCCTTTCGTTCTTATTGATTATTCGAACCATAATCATCCAATTCCATTATGCCAACAAATAATACTGAGAATCACGTCTAACTATCAATACAAAAAGAAGAGGACAACATACCAGTTCTTTAGGAGAATTATAAGCAACTTCAGCAGGTTGATCAGGCCCAACACTTGATAAGCAACCTCCTTTGCAGCTCAAGTATTTTTGCATACTATCCCAAAATAAAGAAAACAACATGAAGATGAATATAAGAAAGTACACAATTCATAATTCATAAGTCATCGACCGTACACAGATTAATTGTAACTGCCCAAGCCCACTGCTAACGGATATTATTCTCTTTGGGCTTTCCCTTTTAGACTTCTCCTCAAGGTTTTTAAAATGCGTCCGCTAAGGAGAGGTTTCCACACCCTTATAAAGAATGCTTCGTTCACCTCCCCAACCGATGTGGGATCTCACAGTAACTACATCCACTTTTTTTTATTCAGAAACACTTAAATCAAGAAAAATTCTAATGGCTTCATAAGAAATGGAAAAGAAAACAGAAGCTTACTCACATGTCACAGTGATTTAGGACCATAATCTTGTTTGGGATGCATGATTGTCCATTTGTCTTGCAAACTGAATCACATGACTCTCCTTGTCTATCATACATTCAGTTAAGAAGAGTATAAGAAAGATGGCAAACAATGTAAAAGGATGCAGACCTATAGATAACTACCCTGAACGATACCTTCCAATAATGACGTTGACACCGTTGAGTTTGAATTCTAGTTCCGTGCCGTTGACTCCTACAAAGACCAATAAGTATAATAAATGTTTTAGATAAGAAATTAGAAAAGAAAAAAAAAAACATGAAAACGACATGCTTAGAAAACCTTGTAAAAAATACAATCCTGATTTTGAAAACAAATCACAAGCATGACAGAAGGACGGAAGAAAATGGAGTTCCAAGTTCTCTGAGGCGTCATTTGGCTGTGGTTCATGGGTGGGTTTGGGTTACAAATTTGTTTGGGTTGGTTGGATTCATTCATTAGTTTATGTTGAACCGCACCGACCTGAATTTATATAACTAATTTAACAAAATATTTGTTTGCTTACAAAATAGGTGAAGACAACCTAGGTACAAATTTTGTGTGATGGCCGAAGCCCACCGCTAGCAGATATTGTCCTTTTTGGGTTTTCCCTTTCGGGCTTCCCCTAAAGGTTTTTAAAATGCGTCTACTAGAAAAAGGTTTTCACACCCTTATAATGAATGTTTCGTTCTCATCCCCAACTAATATGGGATCTCACAATCCACCCCCTTCGGGCCCAACATCCTCGCTGGCATTTGTTCCCTCCTCCAATCGATGTGGGATCCCCCAATCCACCCCCTTGTAACGCCCAACATCCTTGTTGGCATACCGCCTTGTGTCCACCCCCTTCGGGACTCAGCCTTCTCGCTAGCATATCGCCTGGTGTCTAGCTCTGATACCATTTGTAACGGCCTAAGCCCACCGCTAGCAGATATTATCCTATTTGGGTTTTTCCTTTTGGACTTCCTCTCAAGGTTTTTAAAACGTGTATACTAGGGAGAGGTTTCCAAGAAGGCTATTACATGAATTACACTGAATCTAAAAGAAAAAGTGAGAAAGACACCTGAAAATGGAAGATCAGCACAAATATGGAAATGATGGCAACAAATGGAAAATGTAGAAAATCAGGGACTGCTAAAATATGAAACGCGCCTGAAAATGGTTTTTTAAAAAAAGGTTACACATGGAACTTAACCTCTGTGCAATTATTTTAAAAATCATAATCCTTACATGGTTTGAATTCATTTACTAAAGTAGCTGAACTTTCCACTGCAATTTACAACCGCCAAAGAAGGAACTCCTATCTAATTCAGCTTTATCAGCTAACCTGAAGAATATGACGGCAGAGAAAAGCAATGATGGTAATCGCTGCGATAAGCATTTTCGTGCACCTGAAAATTGTAAATTCTATCAAATAACTTGACTGTTAAAAGAAAAGATATGATGTCAGATTATGACGACACCCCGAATTTTATTTTAAACATTTAGAAGAAAATATCAATGCAGGACACTTACAACACTCTCCGAATTATGACGACACCTCCCAACACAGAAATCAAACACACCGGCATATGTCCCTGCAAGATTTAGCGTAGTTTGAAATATTTAATTAATGTCTTTGGAATAACTTGTGAAAAAAAAAATGTTTTAAACAAAATTAATTTTTCTATAAGTACATCATTACCTGCAGTGGAAGGCTTAGCAATTTTTATTTTTAGTATTTGCTCCCTTTTTGTCTGCAAGCAGCATCCAGAAAGGCGCCAATATTTAGATTCCAGCTCAAATTCATAAGGAAAAAGAAGACTAAATAAAAACAGAATGAGGCATTATAAGAATCAAGAAGAAACCCATCATACCCTTGAAGGATCCTGGCAGCATGAAACACAATATTCGTAGGAATTGCAACATTGTGAAACAAGATTGCACCCACTGCAAATTGTAAGCAGAAAAATAAATACTATGCTCGACAGAGCTCGAGCTCTTACACTCATCATGAGCCATCAAAGATTTATCTGGAAAAAAACTCACTGACAAGGAAATTTTTCCCCTTTCCCTAGGCAGCAACGAGATAGTGGATCAAAAGACGAAGCATCACATACATAGCCTGCATGAGAGCACAATAATGATGCTGAATGGAAGAAGTATACATTTAGGACTTTCCAGAAGTTACAAGTTCTGACAAAACATGTACGTAAAAAATTTCAGGACTTTCCAGAATATTTAGCATTCTCTAGAATACTATAAAGATCTAGATAAGATTATAAGCAGAATACATGAGTATTGTCATAGCCAAGAAAGGCAGAGGTAATAATTGAGAATTAAACTCACAGATGAATATCTAAATAGAAGTGGTAGAAATTAATAATGAACAAGATGAAGGTATCACTTAACTTAGCACATTGAAGTCTTGAAATGCTTTTTTGACTGAAACATTGACTAAGAAGAGCATAACAAAAAGCAGTAGGCAGGGAAGCACCAACACATAACATCTAACAGCAGGTTTTGAGGCCAATTTAAGGGGTCTAAGATAGTTAATCTACGGTCTCCCAATTCTCTCTCTTGCTCTCTCTCTCTCTTCTGAAAATGGAGCTTAAACATATGGAAGGACTGTTTCCAGTTTTTGAAGAGAACTCTGATAATGATTTTGTATACAAGAGGGATGAGACTAACAACCACTCTAGTCAATCCAAGCTCAAACATTCAAGAGGCCAAGGAAATATATTCAACAGCAAGAAGATTTGATCCTTGACAACACTGTGTGTATCATTGGCAATGGTGAGTCCATATCCTTTTGGACTGACAATTGGGGTTCATCTCCTCCCAAAGCTGCCTTCCAGACTTCACACTCTCTCAAGCCGCAAGAAATCAACCACTGCGGCATGTTGGAACAGAAATAATGCCTCTTGGGATCTTGGCTTAAGAAGACACCTAACAAAAGAAAAGATCATTGAGTTGTCCCTCTGATCCACTCTTTTACAACCCCCTTCTAGACCTACGGTGGAAGACCAATGGAAATGAACCCTAGACACTAAAGGTTCCTACAAAACTAGATATCTTTCTTACAAATTATCATCCAGTGGTAGTCTACATCATAAGGACCTATACACGAATATATGGAAAGGCCCCCTGGTGTGCCCTTAGTCAAAACCTTTCCTCCTTTAGGAAATCAGCCATGGACGCGTCAACGCTGCCATTTGGTCTTCCCCAGTGTTCCACTCACATTCCAGATGCTTCTTATGGGTCACGCTTTCAAGAAGGAAAAGGAGCACGTTATTTAAACTTCCCTATCTTGGTGTAAATTCTCCTCATACTTTTTTTAATTACAGCCTTAAATCTCTTAAAGCCCGCTGGTCTTGCTTTTTGTAATTCTCATGGCTATTTTAGGCAATATGCAATTCCATATAATAGCTCTAATGATTTTCCTTCTAAAAGTTAGATTAAGTGGCAGACATCTTCAAGATCAGAGATTTAACACTATGGCCCAACCAAAGAACTGTGAATCAAACAAATCCAAGTGAACTCGCACAAAAAAGAACAAAGAATTTAAAACTAACTTGTTCACCAAATTTTTCAAACGCCCCTAATAAAAAAAAAATTGAAAATAAGTAAAAAAAGGCACATATTCAGGGAATTTCAATGTAACTGCAAAAAATGAAGAAACGAAGTAGCACTACGAGTTAACGAAAGAAATGCTTACCACTATCATCAGTCAGTAAATATCTTCCCTGAACAGTGCTCCTACATGATCTATTTACTACTAACCCAATATTATTCCTTCAATAAAAAATAATAAACAAAAAAAGAACAATAATTTAGTAAACAAACTGAAATATAACCCAGCTATAATGACATAGAAACAAAATGATATGAATATAGAACATACAGTATTTAACCCATCAAGAACGAAGGCAAGAAAAAATTGGAAGTCATAAAAGATGACGAGAAAATCCACTCGTAAAGAGCATTAAGAAAACTAATGAGACTGAAAATCCATTTATAAATGGATTCCAAAATTCAAGAATCTAAACAGCAACATTCTTCCGTTTGGTTTCTCTGTAATCGGGAACAGAACAATACGAAAGGCCAAAATCCTAGAAAGAACAACGCAGATGGGATGAATTAGAAACTGAAAGTGAAAAAAACTCACCTGATAGCTGAAATTATTGAAGGAAAGAGGAGGAAAAATTGGAAGAACAAGAGAGATAAACTGATGCGCTGTGTGGACATTGCGTTATGAATTTGGTTAATACAAGAAATGATAATTGTGTGGGAAGTCGGCGTTTAAGCGCAGATTCGACGGCTTCCCGCCTGTCTGAGCTCTCCCTCCGTTCTGTTCTCCATGGAAATTGCTGCCGATTGAAATATATAATCGATCGAATTTTTCTAATGATTAAATTAAAGTCTTTTTAAAAAAAAAATAATAGCTATAAATAGATAATAATAATAATAATAATATATATAATTTAAAACCTAATTAAACATTGCAATTTATGCGATAAATAGATAATAATAATAATAATAATAATAATATAATTTAAAACCTAATTAAACATTGCAAGTGTAATTTTAACAATCTCAAATTTTGAAAAATGTTATATTGAATTAATACACGAATAATTTTGTTAGGTTATTTTCTTTAATATCTTAATTGAATTTTTACAATATTATTTTTATGAAAGAAACATATTGTAAAATATATTTTTATTCAGATGAAAATTAATTAATTTTCGGGAGTTGTATCATGTAAAATTTTAAATGGATAATTATATCAATTTATATTTTAAACTTTGTTAAGTGAATTAATTTAGTGTTTCTATTAATAATTTTAAATTATTTTTACTTGATTCTACAAATTCAATTCATAATCACATCAATTAGGATCAATTCATAATCACATAAATAAATAAAATGGATCGAAATCATATTGTAACAATGAAAAGACCATAAAAACTTTAAAAGGAACTTGACCAACTTTTGGAAGGGTGAGAGATCTAAGAACACTTCTCAAAATGTATATAAACAAGAAGGTTTCAAGAATTCCAAAACAATGAACAGCACCTCAAAATACATAGAACACACTTCGAAACTAAGTATTAGACATTGAAATGGCTATGGAGGAAGAAGTTATGAACATTTTTGGAAGCACAATACCTAGTTATCTATAACTACGTTAGTACACAGCCAAACCAGATACAGCACTTATCACCTATTGAATTGATTATCAAAAAAGAGGAGGATGGTCGAAACAATAGAATGAAATTGAACTCTCAGAAGTGAGTGAGTTGTTCAAGTTTTCTAGCCTGGAAAAATTTGCACCGTCCTTTCGCATTTGATTCAATTTCTTCACTCTTTCTCTTGGATGTGGTGATACCAACATTGCTTAGTCTTAATTGTTTCTTACCACTCCCACCCGTTGCCCCATCTTCATCCACTTTGTCCGACTCCCTGGACATCAAGCACATAGAAAAAACAAAACTTACATCATAGTGATTCCATAATCAAAACAACTTCCATAACAACTTTGAAGTTTGTGAGTCAGTGTCAAGGAAGTATGAGAAGTTTCCGCATCTAATTTTGTGAAATCTCACGTCGGTTGGGGAGGAGAACGAAACACCCTTTATAAGGGTGTGAAAATCTCTCCATAGCATACGCGTTTTAAAAACCTTGTGGAGAAACTCGAAAAGTAAAGTGCAAAGAGGGCAATATCTGCTAGCAATGGGCTTGAGCCGTTACAGATGGTATCATAGCCAAACACCGGGCGATGTGTTAGTGAGGAGGCTGAGCTCCGAAGGGGGGTGGACATGAGGCAATGTGCCAGCAAGGACGCTGGCCCCCAAATAGGGGTGGATTTGGTGGGGGTCCAACATTGATTGGAGAAAGGAACGGGTGCCAGCGAGGACGCTAGGCCCCAAAGGAGGTAGATTGTGAGATCCCACATCGGTTGGGGAGGAAAACGAAACACTCTTTATAAGGGTGTGGAAACCTCTCCCTAGCAAATGCATTTTATAAACCTTGAGGGAAAGCCTGAAAGATAAAGCCCAAAGAAGACAAAGCGGTGTGCTTGGCAATTATGAATTATCAGCTCATATGTAAACAAATGGATCATATTATGCTTATTTGATGATTTATGAGAAGCTAAATTGATGAACAGAAACTAGGCATAGCCATCCCAGGTTGGCCAAGCGGCAAAGGATTTTGAAGAATGGGTTCAAATTGTATGGAGGTCATGGTCACTTACCTAGACTACTACAATCTTGTGAGTTTCTTGACAACTAAATGTTGTAGGGTTTTGCCTGTGAGATTAGAGTCTAAACACTCACTAATGTTAAAAAAAAAAAAAAAACACTGAACGTGGGTGTATCAAGAAGTAGACTCGAAGAATGAACCGAAACTATTTGGATATCTAACTATTGTACAATAAAAGTGGGATGCACCAAACAAAACTATAGTCTAGAATAAGGGTAGAATCATTCATTTTCAGTGAACAAATCAAGTTCTAATTTAGAATGGGAAAGAACCGATCATCCAAGTACATCAGAGCAGGATGATGATCCAGCAAAAAATGCGAAGTGCCTTACATCAATAAACAATTGCCATCATTAATTACTAAATACCATATGATATTCAAAATTGTTTTTAAGACTGCTTTCATTAAATCAATCCCATCTTTCATTAAATCAATCCCACCACCAATAACAAACGCACTTTAAGCAACATACCTATTCCTATAGGGATAATGAGCTAAAAGAAAATGTAAAGCACTTTAAATAACAAAGCCTGTCCTTTCTATACCGTGGAGAACATAAAAGAAAATGTATAGCACTTTAAACAACAAAGCCTGTCCTTTCTATACCGTGGAGAACATAAAAGAAAATGTATAGCACTTTAAACAACAAAGCCTGTCCTTTCTATACCGTGGAGAACATAAAAGAAAATGTATAGCACTTTAAACAACAAAGCCTGTCCTTTTTATACCGTGGAGAACATAAAAGAAACGTATAAGGCATAATGAGCTAATTCTGCAAAGAGCTATAATACTTGCAAGGCAGAGTAAAAACTAACCATGATACTTCAACAATGTCTTTGAAATATGAAGTGCAGGTACCCCAACTGAAGCGGACCAATGAGGGGAACCCAAATACCGAGTGCTTGTGATCTTCTAACCAACATTTAGTTGTTGGATCTACATAGATCAAATCATAAGAGCACTATTGATTTCACCCAGTGCAGTGAAAACGTGATTATAGTATGCTGCAAAAAATATTTAGAGGATGAAATTGACCTCCAGGGTATCCAGAACCAAAGTTTCTATGCATGTTTTCAGCTGTTTCCTCCAATGCCCAATCCCGCAACACACGATCTCTTGTCACCTACAGGTCAAAATGATGAATTTAAGTGTGGGAAACGATTGGAATGCCAGATCTTAAAAGGACGCATTAGCATTACCTTTGCGACTATGCTTGCCCCACTGACAACAGGATATAAACTATCAGCTTTCTTTGAAACTACAAATTTTACATTGGGAAATTTTTCAGATAACTTGATTCTGTACTTCTCAGGATCTCCAACAGTATCCACATAAACCTGAAAATAAATAGAAGTGATTGATCTAACATTGTTCTTGGGGCAGAACAAATCTGCAAATGACTTCAAATCATCAATTGATAACAAAAAAGTTTGAAGGCAATGGAAGATGAGATATGCTGAATGGGGATTTTCTTTCCCTCTATCTTATGGACCTGAATAAATCATGAATATAACTTTCCAAAAGTTAATTTTTACAGATTTTCCTCATAAAGAACATGTCGCATCCTGCTAACTCTCATGAACGAATATACAAAGGCATACAAAAAATAATTGGAAGTTACCAAAGGCTATTCAATCTTCTCAAGTTGTTGCCTCTACTTTCTTTGTTGAGAGAGTGCATTCTTAAGAATTCTATTTCTTTTCATCAATCAATGACAATTTCGTTTCTTGTTGAAAGAATTACTATTAAAATACTAAAATCACATAACTGACTTATGAATGCAAGAAACCAGGGAGAGAGTTACCTCAGTTAAAAGAACTCCCATGCCTAGAACCTTGGTAACCAGACCCATTGCAGAGTCATGTGATATTTCATTTAGGTTTATCTTTACTCTGTTGAACAATAAAAACAAAAAATTCAGAACAAAACCCAGGCGTGAAAGTTCTCATATGATACATTATGTTGGACTAAACATTTTGCCTTCCGTTGTTAAAGCACCATTATCCGTTAGCTTAGAGTGTTTGTGCAAATGAAAGAATTTAGAAACCACCAAATACTGACTTATTTAGCATTTTGGATGAAAGTTCCCGAGGATCTATGACATCAACAGCCCATCCAATTGACTCATTAGCCTTCAAACCTTCAAACAATTCCTCCCTCTTCTCTTCCTTCAATGTTTTTGAGTCTAGATGCAAAACAAAACATCAAAAATTGGAAGAAAAGTAAACGAAACTGAAAAATTATGAAAAACACTTAAAATAAAATCGGTAGAAGTTTAGAAAAGCTAAACCAGCAAAATTCAAAGACGAAAGTTCTTTCAAATAGGAACGAGTGCAGTACAAGCATCCATACACCATTGGCCCTGAGATCAAATGCAGTAATATTTCAAAAAAAAAATACACAAAATCATATCCCAAAAATAAGATAATCCAAGCGGTGTTAAAGATGCAGAAATGGAAGAAAGCGAATAGGAAAATAGAAAACCTAAAACAGGGCCTCGACCAGCTTCATCGATGCCCATTACACAAGGCTTCGATGCCCATTTCGGGAGTGGATCTTGCGAAGACATTGCTGAGTTCTTCTCACTACGTCAGTTTACTACCAAATCTCACTTCCCCTCTTGAGCGTTTTCGATTGTGTGTTCCTTTTAGGTCGATTCCCGCCATGGAAGCTTTTATCTGATACCTTTCACGGCTTCCCGCTTAATCGCCCCTAATTCTTTACGCATTTTTTACAAATTTCTAATATAAATTTTAAAATGTTTTAGAGAAAATTACCTCTTCCATCCTTAAATTTACAATTTAAAAATTGTTTACAATATACTTTTTTATTATAATTTTTTAAGTTTAGTTTTAAATTATTACGGAGAGGTAAAAAATAGTATTCTGTAAATTTCATTTTTAAATAAATAAAAAAAATGGCATATTATAGTATTTGGTAAACTAAGACACTAAATTAGAGTAAATTAGATAATAATGACTCGTGTGACATATATTTTAATTATTTTACTTGGACATTAAAATTACATTGTATTACAAAATTAATCAATTAAATTATACTCAAATTAGACGATAATATGATCTAATAATTATATTGTACTACAATCTTAACCAATTGAGTTATACTCCAATTAAACGATAATATTATATAGTACTATAATTTTAATCAATTAGTCGTGTACTGCATCTTAATCAATATGAGTTATATAAAAATTAGATATAAAAATTAGATGATAATATAATCTATTTTGACATTATTTTCTTCAAATTTGAAACAAATTGTTATAGTAAACCCTTGCAGTTCACGAACATGTGCATCTGAATTCTTTGATAAAACTCAAGCAGCAAGCAAGCAAAGCAAAGGAAAGGAAAATGGAAGGCAAGTTTAAATAGGCACACGTGTGTGTATATATCAATATTAGATTTTTAAGGCAATAAATACCAATTCACCAGCAGAACAACAGAAGAGTGCACAACAACAGTGGAGCAAATCGATATAACGAACCATCCACACCATTCTAAACTCCAAATGTAAAGAGGTTACTAATAAATCTATATCTTATCGATATCTTCATCCTCGAACTCGAGATAGTCATCGGCCCCACCATCATCCTCATCATCGATACCACCAGCAATACCCTCGTTGAGACGTGTGCTCTCAGGAAGTTCACCGTATGCCTTCAAAAGCCTTGCTTCATCGGGCATATACTTGAGGATGACATCAGCTTTGTCATCCTGGTAGTCGCGAAGACCCACAAGTATTATATCACCAGCTGCAATCCAAACCTTTTTGTGCATCTTCCCTCGGATATGGCAAAGACGCTTTGTTCCGTCGATGCACATCGCCTCACACCGACCATTCCCTAACATTCTGAGAACCTGAGCATACTCCTGACCATCTTCCTTGAAAACAAGCTCACGCTTCTCATCATCTGCTTCGTTCTTTCCTCTCTTCCTGTTCTTTCCTCCCTTTCCCTTGTTCTTCGGCATGTTTACTGTTCTGTGTTACATTTGAAATGCAATGAGTTAGTTGCAATACCACCAACACACAGTCATCACAACCTCATAGACTCATATTTCAAGCCATCAAGTACATATAATGTAGAACTCCAACTTTTCACTCGATATAATTAGAATTTAGATTAGTCTAACTACTTAACTTCTGTCTAGTTAAACAAAACACAAAGAAAGAAAATAAATTACAAAACAATTGCCCTAAACGTTAAAACAGCGCATACAAGAACAGAACAGCCACGTATTTATCATTTCCAGTTGGTAATGCTAGACACAAGCCATTTTTCACTGTATGCTATATTATCTGCTAAACATGATATTATCTTTCACCAATCGATCCAATATTATCTGCTAAACATGATATTTTCAGCTTGTCTGTGGTGGAACATAAACCGACAAAAAGATAAAAGAAATCAAAATGAAACTACTTGACAGACTCACAGTGAATATGATATTAACCTAACCAAATATCAGAAATGAATAATCAAGTGCTTCAGAAACAGTGTTTCCTCGCATTTACTAAAGAGAAGGTGAAGCAAACGCCAGTTAGAATCAACATAAAAAAACCGGATTCAAACCCTAAGTTACCCTTTCTTTTGTATACTGAAAGGGTATGGTTGGTCCAAAAGCATGAACTAGAGATTCAACAAATCTATTCTTGAATTAAACAAATTCATCTCTCTTCCCAGTGTCTTTCTAATCAAGCAATTCAAATATTTTACCTCAACCACCAAAAGCAACCCACAGTATCTTCCTTTCTTTTGTTGATCTGTTCATCCAACCATTCTAGCTCCTATTATTTTCTAAACCTCGAGGTAACTATCAAGGTATCACTTTTCCTTTTTTCTAAGCCTCATGTGGTATTGCTCTAATTAATTGATGATTCCGACAAATATTCGTCTGTTGCTAGTTTGGATAATTGATATTCATGATTAGAGCGATTTGAAGAAGGAAAAACAGGTTAGGCACTTTGACGAGATTTACCTTGGGGAAACAGCCAAGATTATCACTTTTTCCCTTTTCTAAGTCCCGTGTGATGTTCCTATAATGGACTAACAATTCCCACAAACATTAGTCCATTACTAGCTTGGATATTTGATATTCATGACTTGAGTAATTAGAAGAAAGAAAAGTTGATTAGTTGCTTTGATGAGATATGTTTTCTTCCCTAAAATTGATCAAATTAACAGCTGTAAAAGGATCGGTACCCTCAATGCCTAGCTACCACAACTCAAGAGGCGCAGACCAGAGCAATATTCATAATATTCCACACATCACATATGTCAATATCATAAATACGTGATCATCAAGATTCGCCATATAAAGTACATAATTAAGATAAAAGTGCTCTTGAACAAAGGATTCATTCCAGCCGCTAAAACAGCAGAGAGGATATAAGTTTTCTAACATGGGCTGCAAAGAGTCATCTAACAATTTAAATGTTCAATACATATTTTCAAACTGGGGCATCATCTCTCATGATCATGATTACTAAGATGAATCCTTGGCCCGTCCAACAATATTTTCACTTCTTATTTCTAGTCTTTTGCTTCGTACTTTGAAATAAGAGAGAATCATAAGCGTTCTTTTTTCTTTTCCTTCTCCAAAATCATTAATTCCCATAATTTACATCATATAAGAAACGAGATGCACAAATTGAGGGTCAACACGGTACTATAAACGATCAGAATCTAGAAATGAAAAGGCATCCCTCTAATCTCCATATTTAGGAAGATTTGAATCGTGCTGAACAAAAGGCAGATCATTCCAATCAAAATCACAAAAAGAACGCAGTCCTGATACAAGAGATTCAGTCGGAGGAAAGAAAAAGATCTTCAAAGCGACAAAAAAACATCAAAAAAAAGCACAAGAAAATTACATACCGAGGCGATCAGGAACTTGCCAAGCCAAGAATCGAGCTAGAGAGACGGTGGAAATGAGGGAGAGAGAAAGAGAGAAAACCCTAGCCCCTTCTACAAATAGGGATAATCGTGATAGAGGAGAGGAATTGGGGTGAGCAAACCGACCGGACCGACTGCAGTCGATCGGTTTTTATATATATTCAGTCGGGTCGGTTCGGATTTGTACATAGAAAACCGACCCGACCGAATACTTTTCTAAAAAAATAAAAATAATTAAAAATAAAAGAAACCACGGATTAAAATTACCATTTTAGCCTCTTCGCTAAATTTTTTCCATTACTACAATAACATTTTATTATTATTAATGTTGACAAGAAAAATTACCATGGAAAATAATAAATACAATAAAAAAAAATTACACCTTTAATTCGGGATAGGTATTATTTTAGTTCATGAATAACGTCCCTAATTTTTATTATTAAAATAAACTTGTCACTGCACGTCTAACATATCTAATATGTGTGAAATTTATTTGAAAATATTCACACGAAAACAATACCATAAATTTAGACGTTTACAAATTTTTATTTCAAATAAAAATAACATCAATGGAATAGCGAATACGAAATAACAATAATTTTAAAATAATGAAAACACATATTTGAGCGCTCGTTTTGAGATAATGTCGCATGCATAGACTTAACTGCAACAACAACTTGGATGCAATCCTAACCAAAATAAATAAAATAAATAAATTATTTTTGTCATTTAATTTCTATTGCAATTCTATCAACGAAACCTTAATTTTCATTGCATTGCAGGTCTTAAAATCATTACGAGATAAAATTAAAATTAAAATTAATCAGAGTCATAATGTTATTTGATTTTTAAGAGGAATGAGACAAGTTTGCTTTAAAAATAGCCGATAGTCTATTAAATCTTATTGACATGTAACTCAACGCACATAGTTTATGGATGGACCCGAAATTATTATTAATTTTAAAATATACCTTATGATACCATTATATACCCATATATTTAATTAATATTATAATTTTTTTTATGGTTTTTCAAAATAGCGTTTAAATTGAATGGTATATTTTAATTAGATTTTTGAAAATAAAATTTGAACCAACCTTGTAAAAAAAATAAAAATTAGTTGGATTGAGTTGAGTTGAATGGGTGGGTGATTGAATCTAAAAATATCCCGATCCAATACATTGAATCTAAAACTTTTGGGTTCGGTTACAATTTCCTGAATTTCCCGCCAATTTGAAGCCCAACGGTCACTGAATTCCTATTCCTTTTAGAATTCCAAAACTAATCCATAAATCTTTCTTTGTGCACAGAAGCATCTTCGTTTCGAAGAATTTGAGTTCAAGAAAATCCCAAATCCATTCTAAAATCCTTCGATTATGGAGTACAATCGCTATTTGTCTTCTTCCTCTGCTCCACATCAGATGCACCAGTTTGATGAATCATGGATCTCTGCGATGTTTGAAGCGGCGGAGATCACAATGCCGCGGGGAAATAAATATTTAGCAGAATCAGTTGATTGATAATAATGATGGTTTTAGCTGACCGGTGATTGCAATTTTTCTTCGATCCTCCGTCGTCTCTGCATCTCGATCAAATACTGCAGTTTCATGACTCATGTCTCTCTTTGTATTTTTCTGACGACGATGCACCGTTTGAGCCGCCGGAGATGAATATTCCACAGAATCAGTCGATTGAGATTAATCATGGTTTTAGTCTCCATGTCGATTGTCAGTTGCCTTCTTCCTCTGTTCCTCCTCCGTCGCTTCCACATCTCGATCAGAATCCGAACCTAGCGATGCCTTCAAAATCAAATGATGCAGTTTGATGAACCGTGGATCTCTACGGCTTTTGAGGCGGTGGCGATCGCCGGAGATGAATATCCAGCAGGATCAATCGATTGAGAATAATCAAGGTTTTAGCCTCACGGGCGAATCCAAAACAGAGGTGGAGATTGCTCTCGATAATTATCTTAAGATATATTCAGCAGTCGATGATCCTTTTATCATATCGTGAAGGTTATGATTTTGAATCTAATTATGCCGATCCATTGTCCATCGAACTTGTCGCTAATTCGAGCTCTAAGACAGAGTTCAATCTCTCAAATTACAATCCAGCTTCGATGACAAAATTTTCACAGTTCAATCACTTAAATATCGAAGATATTGAGATTCAATTGCAGAACTTATCTACTCCGTCTCCGGCACCAGTCTATAATAATTTGTCTGACATTGTAAACTCGATGAAGAGTTTACCGCCAAAAGAATCACCACCGCTGCCTCTGCCGCCGCCGCCCAATGCCATTAGAAACCGTGGCAGGATATCGGGATCAAGAACTGTAATTGGTGCATACATGATCAAGTAAATTACTAATTTCTTTAGTATTAATTCGAACAAATTAATTGATTTTTTTAAAGCTAAATTGAAAAAAAAAATTTAAAAAAAAAACTGTTTATTTCATAAATATTATTTATCTGGTGATGTTGTTTTGATTGGTTGCAGATTATTTTTGATGGGGTTGAACATATTTGTAAAAGGTGATTGGAAAAATATAGCAAATCTTTACGAAATTAGAAATACTTTAATCATCTAAGGATAAAGAAAATAGAAAATCACGAATTAGGTGACCATTATCATGAAAATCACGAATTCGATTCTTGAAAGTCATAATCTGACGAAAATAGAGTGTCTCTTACTTTCCTTTAACCTTAAAAAGACAGTGATTTCATCAAATTTGTGATAAAGGAGTTTGACCTGAGCTAAAATGTGGTCGAGATGGACATAGCAAATATCCATTAATACAATAAAATAGTGATAGTGGACGTTATCGTCCAATAACATCTCTAGGGAGGAAGGTGTTGGATGATGAAAGTTCTGCTAATTTAAGAAATGATCATGAGTTTTAAGTGAGGAATACTAACTTCATTGATATAAGGCCTTACTTATACTCAAAGTAGACAATATCATACCATTGTGGATTTCAGAAATAAGAACAACACATGAGTACTAACGATTGATATTCCAAACGAATTTAATCGAGGGTATAAATTGATACCAAAAAATGAAATTAAAAAGTTAATATTTAAGATATTAAAATATATAGACTAGTACAAGTTCGTAAATGTCACGGAGCTTATCTACACCAATGTGAGTGGGAATTGAGAAGAAGGTCGCCGTCGGAATACAGTACAAGGTGGAAGAGCTGTTCATGATCCCTAGTTAACTCCCACTTCCACTCACAGTCTTCTGAGTTTTGATCCTTTATTTTCTCAATTTTGCGGTTGCTGTTGCGTGTTTAGCCAGCAACAGAGATGGATTCCGACGATAGGATCCCGCTGAGTGAGCGCCCGGAGTGGTCGGACGTTACTCCGCTTCCGCAGGACGATGGTCCGAATCCGATTGTGGCGATCGCCTACAAAGAAGACTTCGCTGAGGTCATGAATTACTTCCGAGCTGTATATCGAGCAGATGAGCGTTCTCCTCGCTCTCTCGATCTCACTGCCGAAGCTATTGCCATAAATCCTGGCAATTACACTGTAATTCCTTTCTCCCTCTCTTTTGTCTGTTTTCTAATTTTTCTTGGAAGTTTGTTGGAGTGGAATTCTGGAACTTGCAGCATCTTTGTATATCTGTTGTTCAAGGACCCGATGGCCGTTTAGATTTAGATTTGTACTTGGACTGGGGTGGATGAGTGATTGACGATGGGCTTCATTTGTTTTAGGGTTTAATTTTGTCGAGCAGAGCTATTTATTTTTAGAATCGATGAATACATTTAGGCAATTTTTAAAAAATTTGAAACTGCTTTGCTAGCCTTGGTAGAATCCCATGTTTGTGAAGTTTCTTTGACTTGAACTAGTTATTGCAATGTTTATACGGAAAGAGGAATGTGTTTAGTTATTCAATGTTGATCTTGGATACTGCAAAAAATGTGTGTTGCTCTCATGTCATTTATCTTTGCCTTCTGTGTCCCGGGAGAATTTCCTAGGATAATCAAAGGTTTTGTGTGTGGTTACTTGGTTTCATTGAATGCTTTTTGTACAATTGTTTGGCTAGTTTGGCTCAAAAGAATATGCCTAAAAATAATATAGAAAGAGAGATTCAAACAGGCATCCTAACTTTCTTGCCATTTCATATAATCTCATGATTTCCTTCAGTTTTTCCTCATCCCTGATGCCTCTTCAAAAGTTCTAATTAGTTTCATTTCTTGTTCCAAAAAAAGAAAAGGACTCCTTCTCTTAAACCTTTGTGGCCACGCATTCTTCTTATAGGTCTTCTATTTAAGAGTATGAGAATATTTTCTTCAACATATACACCCTTTAATGCAATAAATCCATTGATTTTGAAACCCTTTCCTCTCTAAATTTCCAATTGACTCTATCACGTGCTTTCTTTATATCCAGTTTAAAGATCTCCTTACTTGTTTCATATTCTATAATCTTCCACTACTTTCATTTGCAATTAGAATAGGATATGTAATTTGTCTGCCTTTATTGAAGGCGCTTTATCACAGTGAAATTGTTTAGAGAATAACCTCTGGCCTCTTTACTTTAACTTTGGAAAGAGCTTTGTACATGCAGGCCTCTAAACTTACGAGTTGAAATTTTCAGATTTTAGGGATGAGAGGAGGGATGTGTGGATTTGGAGTTCTAATCCTTGGAGCGGCTTCTTCTCTAGTTCACTCTTTCGCTGTTTATTGGACCCTTCTCCCATTAGATACTGATTTTTGGCCCTCTGGAAGATCAAGATTCCAAAAAAGGTTAAGTTCTTTGTCAGGCAGGTTATCCACAATCGTTTGAACCTGGAGAAATGCTCTGATGAAAAGCATAAGAAACCAGAATTTAACAAAGAATAAGGTGGATGGATTTCCATTAGATAATTACCTTTAACTTATAGGAATTCTTGCACTTTGCAATTCACAAACATTTGACATTCTAATTAGGATTTCTTCTAAAACCTTCAACAGGTTGGATTGTACTTCAACTTGTATCAAGGTGGAAAAGAATGTAAGTGGTTTTCTTCCAACAACAATCAAAATCAAGGGGATATTTCGCTTTCTGTTCCCCATCAGCCCCAAAGTATTATAAGTTAGTCTTAAGTGACTATTTGAATGCCCGAGATTTATTTACAAATGGTGTTAGGACATGAAATGGATCCAAGCAACCTTCTTTAGTAACCACGAATGTTAAAAAATGGTTATCTAATAACAAGGGAAAATTTCCTATATTATGGTAGTATGAGTATTAATCCACATTAATTGATTTCCATGCCAACATCTTTTAAGAATGATGTGGGTCCAACAATATTGAATGATTCTTTAAAAAAGAAAATATCCTAGCATGAACCTAGGGGAGTAGGTACTACGAGAATACTGGATGTTTTTCGCTGATAGCAAAACATCAATTGGGTTATATGGAAGGCCAATGAATGATGTTTTGGAGGGAAAATACATTTTGATTAACCAGCATTTGTGTCAACCAACCATCATTAGTGTGGAATTTGAAAGTCAGATGGACATATAGATCAAACCCGAGGGATCATAAGGAAGCAGAAAGGTCAAGCTGAAGGAAACTTAAATAAAACCTTCCACCTTCCAATCAGCCGAAAGATCATTTAAGCTAGAATTTTAAAGGGAGAGAATAAACATTTTCATCTAGTTAAATCTTGGAAAAAACCAACTCATAGAACCTCTCAAAAGAGGGGGATTTATTGTTGGATATCTGGTTGTTCCTTCCGTTCATAGGGACTATAAAAGCTCCAACAAGCTGTAACTTGAGAAACTCCATCCCATCATGTCGAAATGTTTAAGAATGTAGAACAATGGTCATTTTCGTTGATGAAGCTCAAATGCATGGTAGAGCTGTTTTCTTCGTTGAATATGAGAACACTAAGCCTATGGTTGCAAAAACGTGAAAAGCTTTTACACCAATAAAACAGCCATAAAGATGGATAGATCTAATAATTCCTCCAGACTCCTTTCTCTGTCTTGGAAAATCCTTTGATATGAAAGAATTATTACGTATTAGTAGTGCAGCACGTGTCAATTCAGCCTTACGAACCAAATTCAAACTCAATTAATTTCATTAAAAGCTTGTAGACTTTTTAATTCAACCTAAATACAGATCATTCTAAAACCTACACTTGTTGTAATGAGCTTATGTATAAGGTGGTTCATTTAATTTTACCTTTATAAGTAGGTTAATGAAGTTTTTTCTTCTTTGCAGGTCTGGCATTTCAGGCGCTTGATACTCGAGGCTCTTAATGTTAATTTACATGATGAACTAAATTTCCTTGATGACATTGCTGAGTCTAACACCAAAAACTATCAGATATGGTCAGTCTAATGTTTGAATTAATGAGCTTGAAGTTTTTTCTTTTTATTCAAATTTTTAATCTGTTGCTTGATATTAGGCTGCATTTAAGATATAGAACAGACTATGGTTTACTTAATCGAACTTAAAATATGAAAGCATTGTAGCTTTTTTCTTATGTTAAGTTATCACAATCAAATTATATGTAATATTTCATCTTTCTTTCAAGAGCTGGTAATGGCATTGGCCTGCCTGGTAATAAAGCCGCCTTGCAAAATGTGTTTTTGTTTTTCAGAGGTGGAGGTAATTGCAGTAAATAAAAATCTTTTTGTAGTTCAAACAGGTTTTCTCGAGAAATGTTTTTTTTCGGTAGTAGGCTAGAGTTTGTACTATTTCGTGGGGGATGTGGAGAGAGAGAAACAATAGAATCTTCAAAAGGAGAGAGAGATTTTATCGGTGGAGCGAGAGAAACAATAGAATTTTCAAGAGTAGAGAGAGATTTCATCGGTGGAGCGAGAGAAACAACAGAATCTTGAGATAGAGAGAGATTTCATCAAGTTATGTTTGGTCCTTCGTTATAGTCTTTTTCTCTTGGGGCGTCATTGTTTATGCTTTTTTGTAATTATTCTCTAGGTGTCATTTTATTGGAATGAAGTTCCTTCTTGTAGTTGGCTTCCTTTTTGTGCACTTATTTTTCTGTATGCCCCTATATTCCTTCATTTTTTTCTCCATGAAAGTTCGTTTTTCTCATAAAAAAAGGCTAAATTATAGAACATACCCTTTTACTTTCAAAAGTTTCAAGTATACCCTTAAACTTAAAAAAAATAAACTAAAAAATACTTTACTGTTAGTTTTTGGAAGGAAACCATCAGTATTTTTTTTTCAAAAATACCTTTGAACTTAAAAAAATAAACTCGAAACTTTACATTGAGTGACTGAGATTGTGAATGTCGTCCAACATTAAACTTTTGACCTACTTGTTCATTTTATCCTCTCTTCTATCAGTATAGGCCTGCATGAATTTTTGTGAAATATCTTTGCAGGCACCATAGGCGATGGGTTGCTCAGAAACTGGGAACTGATGCTTCAAGAAAAGAGATTGAATTCACCAAAAATATTCTCTCTCTTGATTCCAAAAATTATCATGCCTGGTCTCATAGACAGGTTTGATCTTCAATCTACTACAGTTTATTGTTATTCTAATCTAAGCAATGCAACTTTGGCTTTATTTTTCCATCCAGATTTTATTGACATGGTTTTGTTAATTCTAATGCAGTGGGTTCTTCAGGCACTGGGTGGATGGGAAGATGAACTTGACTATTGTCACGAGCTCCTAGAGGAAGATGTTTTTAATAATTCTGCATGGAATCAGGTTAGCGACATGTTTTATATCTGCTTCTTTATCTTTGAACTAAACCCAAATAACTGGAAAAGGAAGCATTTGTAAATGTAGAGGCACTTCATTAGGAATATATGTAGAGCTGGGTGGTAAAAAATATAGTATTTTTGGCATAAGATATTAGGAATTTACGGATAGGTTTGTTTGAGTTTGGTGGTTAAAAATATAATGGCTTTGGGAGCTGGGAATTTAGGCAGACTTTTATTTATTTATTATAATCTATTATAATTTTTTTAGGAAACAAAACCATATCAGTAATATGGTGCAATGTATTTTTTTTTTTTGTGGGTAGGAAGTTAAGCATTTATTGAGAAAAATGAAAAAGTATACAAGGACATACAAAAAAACAAGCCCGACAAAAGGAGACCCAAAACACTACCTACTAGAGGGACTCTAGTCCATTCAAATCAAACTAAGATCATAATTATAAAATGGCCGAGTGACGGACGCCCACAAGGAGGCATCAAACCTCACCACCTTCCAAACCTCGTCACACGATCTCTCCACCCCTCTTAAGATTCTATTATTCCTCTTTTGCCAAACACCCCCACAAAATGGAAAAAAAAAGAAAAAAAAAAGAAAAAAAGACTAGAATGCCAATAAACTTTTCCCTTTTCTTGAAAAGGAGAACTCAAGAGCACGTATGGAATCTTAGCATAACTGTTCCAATTCCACACAAAACATAAATCGAACAAGTTCAGCGACCAAGACCAGAGAGTTTGAACAAACTGATAGCCCCCCAACAGATGATGCAATTCCTTTGACCAATGCCTACCAAGGATCCACTACTATGAGAGCAACGCAAGTAAGAATACTTTTGAACTCAGTTCATGGCATTGACTCTCCCATGTAAAACCTTTTACGCAAAACTTCTTTCTAGGATTTTAACCTCCTAGAGTGAGGAGAAAGCAAATGTGAACTGAGGCGGAAAAGGGACAGAAACAAATGAAAGAAAGAACGCAAGAGAAGCCTCCAAAATAATCTGGGGTAAAAAACCTGAAGTCCCAACTCCCTCGCACAAGCGTTGATCATGGAGAATAGAAAGTAAGCCTGCGACATCTAACGTTTCTCTATCAGAAAGATGATGACGTTTGAAACTTAAGGACAATGAGGAGGAGGAATCCACGGACAGTCCTATCATGAATAATTACAAGAAGCTAGTTCAATGTGTAATGAGAGTAGATAAACTGTAATTACAAAAAGGAGGATTTAGCTTGCTCCAAGATAATGCTAAGAAAATATAGAGTTGATAAAAGATGAGAATTCATGCTTCGCATTGTTGAAGAGGGACTGTTTTCTTCAAACCATAGGCGCCATAGGAAAGCTCTCATGAAATTCAGCTGAGAGTCTTTTTCTCATCTTTGAAGGGATGACCAAGTAACACATAAGAGAAAAGGGAGAATATGCCTGCATAGGCCAACAAAATTCCAGCCAAAAGTAGATAATGTGTAGCTCCAAAAGTCATTTGCAAAAGCACATTTCCGTATTCTGTATACATAATGGACAGCATGCTTGAGATATAACTAACCGGGAATTTAGGCAGACTTTGGGAGGGCACCGGGCCTCTCAAAAGTGCTTGGAGCTTTATAATTGTATTTTCTTATATCAATAATATTTCTATTAATTTAAACCATCAAATTGGTATTAGATTAGTGACTGTGGCCATCGATCAATTATGGGTAAAATTGTAAAAATTGCTGCTTGAAACTAAGAATATTATGGAATTGATAACCTACGACAACAAAGATGTATAAATGGATTCAAAAGTTTTCTAGATATAAGTTGGAATAATCAGATCCTGAAGATGAATGGTAGCAACAAACAACATAAGAAGAAACAGCCTAGCAACTATGATGAAAGATCAGAAAACAAAACAGGGAAGCCCCTTAAGGAAAATTGTATCCTTGAACTTTGTCTTGTTTCTTTCAATTTGTATCCTTGAAAATGTCAAATAGGTCAACAACCTATTAGATACAAAATTGAAAGTTAAAATCTGTTAAGATACTTTTTAACGTTTTGGGACCAAATAGACACAAACGATATTAAATTTGTAATTTAACCTTAAAAAAAAACTATAGAAATGGGTCATGAGTCGATGGTAACCCTCTTGTATTTAACCAAATGCCAATGCCCCTTCGAAAGTCTTGGTGGGGATTCTATTTTACCATTTTATCAAAAAGATTAATTTTACCAATTAGATTGGGGATTCTGTTTGATCGGTGTCACATTTTTGGTGGCATGCCTATTGTCTGTTTCAAAAGGCTTCATCTAGATTAAGAAAATAAATTCATGGCAAGCTAATCCTTTGTTCCTTCCTAACATGCAATTCTGAAGTTAGAAAAATTAGTACAAATTGAACCTTCTCGGCATGGATATTATACTGCCATGCTCCCAAGGATTGAACATTTGTTTCTTTTTAGATTCTTATTTACTAGTTCTTTGCGCATGCCAAACAAGAAGTACAAGAGCATCTTTCAGGAAACAAATTTGTATGGAGCAACAGACAGAGAAACCCTGGTGTTAATGGACTCATTGCCTTGTTTTCTAATAATTTTTTTTTTATATAATTAAAACTTTTCCGTGGGGCATGAAATTACTTTATTCTTTTCATCCTTTAGTTTGGTCAAGTTTCTTGAATTTTTCCTGTCACGAATGCCATATATTTCAAGGTTTTGTTATAAATTTCTATTTTAGACACATAATTGTCTTTCATATAAAATATTGGATAATGATCTACTATAATTTAACCATTCTCAACTTATTAGTTTAATTCTTCTTGCATTTTTATGTTGTTTGTGGTAGAGATACTTTGTCATAACCAGATCTCCATTACTGGGTGGCTTAAAAGCCAGGAGAGAGTCTGAAGTGAGTTATACTGTTGAAGCCATTCTTGCTCATCCTGAAAATGAGAGTTCTTGGAGATATCTGCGCGGACTTTATTCCGGTGACACACACTCATGGATTACTGCCCCACAAGTTTCTTCCGTCTGCTTGAAAGTTTTGAGCGGTAAAAGAAACTTCGTATTTGCTTTGAGCACCCTGATGAATCTTCTCTGTCATGGTTTCCAACCAAGCCAAGAGTTAAGAGATGCTGTTGATGCTTTGAGGACACCAGACGATAGTCCAACAGATCCCGACCTAGCCAACACTGTGTGCTTAATCTTGGAACGTGTCGATCCAATCCGTGTTAACTATTGGCTCTGGAAGAAGAGCAAGCTTCCTCAGTAACAGCAAGGCCAATTCATCAGCTTCTTTCAGCCATCATGAGGTTCCTTTTAATGTCCTCTGTTGAGAGTTGGATTAAAGATACACAGTTCTTAGTGACCAAATATTGAGAGGATTATACTCAGGCCAGTAAAGATTACTCTAATTCAACGTGATGTTGCCAAAAAACATAAATATAAAAAATACTAACTCGTTTTTTGCTAAATGGTGAGCTACTTTCTGTTTCGCTCCATGCTGAAAATACGTAATGTCGAACCAAGTTTTGTACATTCAATATCATTAATTCCTCGTGATTTGTACTAACGTATATCATGCAGCTACACGATATCTATATGTGAAATAATATATGAGGTATGATATATTGGATATTAAGAGTTTTGTCATAAAATTAAAACCAATGACATTTAGTTAATTTTTCCTAATGAATTGCCAAACAGTGTAGTGAAAGTTTTGTCAAAATATATGTTCCAAGAACATTGATATATCAATAGCAAGGTTAGTTCAACACAAAAATGGCCAATGATATCCCCCAACAAGGAGGAAATGTGCGGATGCTAAGTCTTTCAATTCGTACAAAAGGATGATCAAAGCTACTTGGTGGAACTTGAACGCTTTAATTTGGGAGAAGGGCTAGAAGCCTCATTGAAAGCAGATGGACACAAGTGGCTAACACTGCAATTTCCACACTTGGGTCTAAGGGGAGTGCAAATAGTCTGTCCAAATCCCACCTATATATCATGGCAACAATCAAAAAATAAACATAATTGTAATAACAAAGGATGGAACTACGTAACGGCACAAGCTCACTGCTAGTAGATATTATCCTTTTTGGACTTTTCCTTTCGGACTTCCCCTCCAAATTTTTTAAAACGCGTTTGCTAGAGAGAAGTTTCCACACCCTTGTAAAGAATGCTTTGTTTTCCTCTCCAACCGATGTGGGATCTCACATTTTCTATAGATACATTGGACTAAAAGGAGCATAAATTATTGTAAATGGTAATCAATAAGAAGCTGCCTAGATACCCATCTGTAGATGCAATAGTGTTTTCCGAAGGGGTAAACATCCTAACACCGTGTATGAATACAAATAGGGATATGCAAACATACATTTACGACACGTTTAATAGTCTTAAGAATATTAACATTCGAGGGAACAATATTTGGTCCCGCGTTTAGCCAAGTATGTTCATAAGGAAATAATGGCATCAAATTCTTTGTATCATGGTTCTCAGGGCAGCAACTATTTGTAAACAAACATTACATACCAGAAGAGGATTAATTGGAACCCATTCTTCCTTTGGCAGCCATAGTTCTAATGCCACTCGAGTTTCTTCAGGAGAGGAAGTTTTCTAGCAAAGGAAAGAAGAAAACAAATTATAGCAATGCCAAGAAAGGACTATACAAATTATAGCAAGTTAGGTTTAGGTAATGACTTCATGAGAATACTTACTATCTGTTGCTTAGTAGAAACATAATGGAGTTGAATCACTTCATAATTGATATTTTCTAAGATGAAGTGCCAATAGAATTCAACATATTTTGACATAGATCCTACGTCAGTTGGTGGGAACATATTTTGACCTAGATCCCTATTTGTATTCATACACGGCGATACGTAACAAGCCAAAGCGGACAATATTTACTAGCAGTGAGCTTGGGCTGTTACAAAATGGTATTAGAGCCAGACACCGGGCGGTGTGCCAGCGAGGACGCTGGACCCCAAAGGGAGTGGATTGTGAGATCCCACATCGGTTGGTGAGGGTTACAAAGCATTCCTTATAAAAATGTGGAAACCTTTCCCTAGTAGACATGTTTTAAAACTGAGGCTGACAGCGATACGTAATGGGCCAAAGCGGACAATATTTGTTAGCGGTGGACTTGAGTTGTTACAAACATATTTTGTCCTATCATGATGAACAAGATTCTTAGTGATACTCATTATAGCTTGATTATCACACACCACCTGTGTGGGTGATGGCAACCTTAACCTTACCCAAACTACTCAGAATCAAAATCTCCAAATTTACTTTGAGAGCATCCTCACTTAGAACAGACAGATTTTGATGTAAGGTATATCCTTCTACTAGTATTAATGGAATTGATGTTGATACTCAGGCGTGGCATACTTCAAATTAATAGGAAGAATTTGATTCATTTGATGGAGGCAAGTCCATTAGACTTGGCAAGAGAAACAATAAGAACATCTAGTTTACATGTAACGCAGCCCCAAAATGTTCTATGTATACTCAATAGTGGCTTATTCTTGCCTCCAGTAACAGTTTCAGCAACATTAGTAAAATTTTGAAGTTTGGAAAAGGACGAAATTCAAAATCTGAGTCAGAATCCATCCATGTTAGAAAACAAGTAGAGTCCAGTACAAATTCCACAGTTACCTGTTTTGAGCCTTTCCCAGACACCCATCCAAGCCGATTGCAAATGCGATGGACATGAGTATCGACACATATCCCCTGAACATCGTTCCACGCCATAATCATGATCTAAATGCCACATGAAACATGATGAGGAGCCATGAGAAGCAGACCCATTACCAAGATAAGTTCCTTCTTTTCTAATAATAATACACAATCTGTCATACCAAATGTGCAATCTTAGGGCCTATCCCAGGCAGTAGAAGTAGCTCCTCCAATGATCTAGGTATGTCCCCACCATACTTCATAAGACATATTTTTGCAATCTTCTTCAAATTTTTAGCCTTTGTAGAATAAAATCCAACCTACAAGATGGATACAAAAGAACTCTAAATTATAGACAGAAAATGAAACTGCCCCAACAAGAACAGAACAGCCACTGTACACAACTGCTATTTTTCAGATTTCTCTATTCATGTGATTCAAATGCAATGGGGAAATTTATGTGCCACTGCTCAATAATTTCCAAGAAAACGTACAGGGTAAATCAAGCTTTTAATGGTTGATTCATCTGCTTTGTCCATGGCATCAGCTGTAAGAAGACCGCTTTCTTGGAGACGCAATGCTGCTCCTGCACTCCTGAAAGTTCTTTTGTCAATTAAAGAAAATATTAGAAGAGAGAGAGATTAATATCTCTGGGCAACAACGACAAACAACGTACTGCCCCTGGGACGTAAAAGTTTACTTTCAAAATATAAAATTTTGACATTCTAATTTCATTATCATTCTGAGTCTGTTGTTGCTTCTTGATAAACTTTCCTGCACCCAAACAGACTTGCACATAGCAGGATTAGACAGCTTGAGAAATCGATTTGTACGGTCAGTGATGGTAGTGCATAGGTAGTTTGTCAATGTAACAGCCCAAACCTATCGCTAGAAGATATTGTCCTCATTGAGCTTCCCCTGAAGGTTTTAAAACGCGTCCAAGAGGGTGGATTGTGAGATCTCACATCGGTTGGAGAGGGGAACGAAGCATTCCTTATAAGAGTGTGGAAACCTCTCCCTAGTAGGTGTGTGTTTTAAAACCATGAGAGTGACGGTGATACGTAATTAGCCAAAGCGGACAATATCTGCTAGCTGACAAAAGGTGTAAAGGAAATCTAGAATCACGAAAAGGTGTAAAGGAAAGTTCGGAAAAAGAGGAGAATTCGATAGCTGCAGGTTAAGATACAACCGTTTCTTACGAAAAAAACAGATGAAAATCTCTATAAACTAATAATTTCAGAGTACAAGAACTTGCCATGAGTTACGTGGTCTTTGGTTTGGCTTGAGAGAAGAGAAGATGCCAAGACAGCAAATCTTCTTTCCTATTAAAAAATGAAGTAAAATTTGTAGTTATTGTTTCATATAATGCTGTAGATATCAAATACAACATATAAAGAACAGTGGGTTTTGTGTCATCAGTATATAGTGCCTGCAAGGTCATTGAGGGAAAATACAATCGAACGTGTAGTGTGTTACTGAAGCACCTTAGCTGGCTACTTGGTGCCCCTGTTAAATCTGTGAAAATTTTGTGTTGACCGGATCCACCATCATCACTATCATTCACAAGGTGTTACTTCTAAAGATCAACAGGTAATTTAGTCGGTAATAAGAAGGTTACCATGTCATCTTCACATCTGTTTATTGATAAATTTATAGATTTCATGGTGCATCAACGAAATGAGCGTTTGTGCTAGAGATAGCATTTAAGAATACTTGAAAGATTTAATTTGGTGCCATGGGAAGAAAGATAGAAGACAAAAGGTTAACAAGTTAACATCCACCATGCCTCTAAAAATTTAAGGACAAACATGAGATGAAAATAGATCTTGAAAAAGTATAGGTTAGATGAACACGACTCTCCACAATGGTATGATATTGTCCACTTTGAGCATAAGCTTTCATGGCTTTGCTTTGGGCTTCCCCAAAAGGCCTCATACCAATGGAGATAGTATTCCTCACTTATAAACCCATGATCTTCCACTAAATTAACCAATATGGGGCTCACTCCCAATAATCCTCAACAGTATACAACTATGCAAACTCGAGCTGGGGTGTCCATTTGAAATTGGGAATGTACCTTTGGAGGAAGAGTACTACCAGCTCGCCCGCATCCCATGGTGTCTACTGGAGCTACTTCAGACGATCTCATTTCCCGAATTCCTTCAAGGACTTTTTCCCAATCCACAGGGGGTTTACCTATATCGTAATTCAGCTTTTTCTTAGGAAACAAAAACAAAAATAAATACACAAAGGAAACCCCTTAATGGTCAAAGATTTGTGACTAGCATTGTTTATCTCATTCGTTCTTTGAGATCAAACGCTCGCTGCTAAATACATTATCACTCACCTCCTTCTGCAACGCCTTTTTGTCTAGTTGGATTAGAATCTTCAATTCTGGTGAGAAGGGTATCTAGAGGAGGCTTAGACTTCCCTGCAGGAGAGACAATAGTTTCATGTTACATGTGTAAAAGCATATTTCCCCACTTTGTAACTTTATATGTTTAAGTGCATGAGAAACAAATTTCATTGATGTATGAAATTTACAAATAGAGGCAAAGGCCAAACTAAAGGAGTTGTAAAAAACTTCTCCAATTAGTCAAAAAGGTAAAGAGTCCATAAGAATTTTATATTCTTTGGATAAAAATCAGTCCATAATGCATCTTGAAGTGGATGTTGAGCCTGCTTTTGTCAAGATCAATTGGCAGAGATCTTGGGGAAAAGTAAGCTTTGGTCCAGTGAGAGTGTCAATTAGTCGTGAGATTTGTTAAGCTATAAATACAATTAGGCGAACTCAATTTACACTAATTATGAGACAAGTATATGATGGATGTGTGTAAAGACAAGCAAAAGTGCTACTAAGGTAAGAAATTACTTGATCCAGGGGAATCCTTTGTTCTTTTGAATGCAAAATCTTCAATATTAGGACAGCAGTGCTGCAGAGGGAAAGATTAGAAGTTTAATGTAACGGCCCAGGTCCACTGCTAGTAGATATTGTCCTCTTTGAGCTTTCCCTTTGGGGCTTTCCCTCAAGGCTTTAAAGTGCGTTTGCTAGAAAGAGTTTTCCACACACTTATAAAGGGTGTTTCGTTCTCCCCTAACATAACTTTCACCCTGTAATACCTCTATCTTCAAAGGATCAAATAACAAGTTTCTGAGTGAAACATATGAACTTAGCTATGAATGTTTATGAGCTTACTTTGCATTAACTGAATGCATCAATTAAATTGTGAGTGAAACAGGGTGTATGGACTGAAGAGAGAGTAATATGACTGCATAAACTTAATTAAGTTCGCCAGAAGAACGATCATATGAAGCTAAAATAACCCATTTGATGAAGAACTTACTTTAAAGTCGTCTTTAAGTTCTAGGTCAAGCCCGCTACCTTGACCTTCTGCCTTCTTCTTCACTGTTCTCCTCACGAATACACGAGTTTCAGACTTAGAAACGCCATTGGAAGATTGAACACCTGAAATTCCTAAAAGTAGTGAAGACCCAGTAAAGAAATACACAAAGATTAACGTCGAAAACATGGTTGAGTAGAAGTTCTTAGGGAGCTAGACCTGGAAGGGGTTCGTTTGAGGTTATTGGCATGGAAGATGAACTTCGTTTCGACATGCCAGTGCATGTAATTCTTCGCGCAAATGTAATCGAAAGCGCCGAGTTCCGAATAGGACAAGCAAGAAACATTGTAATGGGTAGAAGTAGAAGAATCCAATTTAAAAAGGGTCCTCCAGCCTCCTTCCTGGCTACAAATTCCAAAAATTTGGTTTGTGGAAGGCGCAGATTGGGTGATCAAAATGGGTATTTGGGCTACATGCCTTTTCTAATGCCACTCGCCAGATCTCTCAAGATGCCAAAGATTGATATCTTCTTCAACTGGATTGAGCTATCAAATTATGGTTACCTTATCCATTGAATAAAGCTCCAAATTGCAAGATGTTATTAATGATGAAGGTTTGTAAATTCCCCCTTCTTAAAATTTGTAAAAAAAACATGTAATTCTATAGAGATTTTATTAATCGGTTAGTTTGACTCAAACGTCTTAAGAAATAAATAAAAATAATCGTAAAGAATTTAGTGCAACTTATTGCTAGTTTGAATTAGTCAAGTTATAGTTGCATATTGAGTAGTTCTTAGTTTAAATAGACTGAGTTATTTCAGTTTCAATAGACTTATATAACTACAGTATAACACTTCATTTTTCATTTTTCAGCTTTTCTGTATTGTCTTATTCAAGTAATAATAATTTCAGATTTATTCACACATTTTAAGTGTTAGATATTGTGTTATATACAAATTATTAATTAAATGTGTGAGATTCCACATTGGTTAGAGAAGGTAACGAAATATTTTTTGTAAGAGCATGAAAATCAATTCATAAAGCATTTTAAAATTGTGAGACTAATAACAATACTTGACAGGCCAATGTGGATAATAACTATTAGCGATAGACTTGAACTGTTACAAATGGTATCAAAACCAGACACATGGGGTGTGCCAACGAGGATGTTGGACCCTTTTAAAATCGTAAGGCTGATGTTGGGCCCTTTTAAAATCGTAAGGCTAATGACAATACTTAATGGGCCAAACCAAATAATAACTATTAGGGTGGACTTGAGCTATTTACAAATGGTATCAGAGCCAACATCAGTTAGAGAGGGGGAACAAAACATTTCTTATAAAAATGTGTAAAACTCTCCCTCACATATGCGTTTTAAAACTGTGAGGCTGACGACGATATGTAACAGGCCAAATCGGTTAATATCTGTTAGCAGTGAACTTGGACGGTTACAAAATGAGTGTTGAAGCTTATCCGAACAAAATGATAAGAAAAATGCAATAAAAAAGGCAATAAGGGCATTCAATTATTGATTTACTAGCAATAGCAAGGAGAATCCTCACAAAATTGACAAGAAATTAAGAAAGAAAGAAAGAAAAATACAGATTATACAATCAAAGAAGCAAAACAAATGCTCCACTAACTAAACAAACTCCCATTCTAACTAAGACAACTCCATTAAAAAACATATACTTGTGATCAACATGGACTTCTTCAACAGTTTGTCCTGTTTTTCCATTCTTTCACTTGAGAAAGAACTTCCAAATGTCTCGGTCCGTCATCTCCTCGACCAAGTGAGCTCCAAAAACGCCTTCCTCATCGACCAAACTCCTCAAATGCCTCGCTCCGTTATTGAAACCGACGTAGTTCTTCTTTGTGGCCAAGTACAACACTCCATAAGGAGGCCTCACACACTAATTTTCAACCAAAGAGATGATTAATTCAAAGGTATTAGATGTTTGTTTTAGTCTTCGACGTATAGAGAATTACCTTTTTTATCAGTGCATATAGCTTCTTCAAAGAGTTGAGTGAATACGGGATTTCTGCCATTAAAACGATATCGTATCCGCCTTCTTCCTGACCGATCTCGTTAGCCCTCTCCCATGCTCGACTTGCTGATAGTTTCCTCGATCTTCTTGAAGAAGACTCATGGCCGATGATGCTACCGTCTTGACTGCTGCAACCATCCATAAAATCTTCTTCTGAGAAGCTCAAGCTCATTCCGGTAGGTGCTTCGAATCCATCACCCCGAACTACAGATAAGACTGTTGGGAGCTCTTCCCAGTCACCAGCATAAAAATGTACTGATGGGGTCAAAGCATGTCGGGACGGAGTTAAGGGACTCTCTGGCTGTCGACTCTGCCTGTCCCGAGCTTGTTCGAGATTGGCAAGGACATTCGGTATGGTTATGCATCTAATAGTTTCTGCACTCATGTCTTGAAAGTGCACTATGCTTGCTCCCTGTAAGAAGATTGAAAGCTGAGGTATAAGAACAGTTCCTTAAAAAATAAAAGGCACAGCCATGACACCTCTTTTATATAACTCTACAATAAACAGACTTCAACTTTCATTTCCTTCTAAACCAACAAAAATCCATTCCCTATTTCAACGGTGTGATTTCAAAGCACGTAACAGTCTAAGCCCACCGCTAGCAGATATTATCTACTATGGCCCGTTACGTATCGTCGTCAGCCTCATAGTTTTAAAAGGTGTCTATTAGGAAGAGGTTTTCACACCCATATAAGTAATGCTTTGTTCCCCTCCCCAACCGATATGGGATCTCACAATCCACCCCCTTAGGGGCCAGCGTCCTCGCTAGCACACCGCACGATGTCTGACTCTGTTAACAGTTCAAGCCCACAATTAGCAGATATTGTCTGCTTTAGCCTGTTACGTTATCACCATCGGCCTCACGGTTTTAAAACATGTCTACTAGAAAAAAGTTTCCACACCCTTATAAGGAATGCTCGTTCTCCTACCCAACCGATGTGGGATCTCACAATCCACCCCCTTTGGGGCTAACGTCCTCGCTAGCACACCGCCCGGTGTTTGGCTCTAATACCATTTGTAACAGCCCAAGCCCACCGCTAGCAGATATTGCCTGCATCAGCCTGTTACGTATCGCCGTCAACCTCACAGTTTTAAAATGCATCTAGTAGGAAGAGGTTTCCACACCTTTATAAGAAATGTTTCGTTCTCCTCTCCAACCGATGTGAGATCTCACAATGCACAGAGAAAGCACACTACAAAGACTTGTTGAACGCTAGTAAACAAAACAAATAGTTGAAACCCAATAACAAATCATGTCAATGTATCTTTATCAAAATCTTAGTAAGGAATGATAACATCTAAGAAAGTATTCACACGCTGCTTCAGAGTCCTTGTCTACATTATATCTTTTTGTAACATATTAAATAATGGTGAATAAATAACAATGATGATTTAAATACTGTCAAACGATTCAAACTCCACATTTAGAGTAATTTGTACGAAGGTACTACACACCACAAGAACATTTCAATGAAATTTTTTCACACAGCTTTACTTGATTGAATTCGCAGTTAGTAGAACGCTCATAATAGGAAGAAAACAAGCGACCGAAGTAAGAAAAACATATTTAACTACTAATAGACATGGTGCATACTATCGAAGAATATACGTATGGAGACGGATTAAAGATGGTTTGAAGGTACCTTGAGGCAAGCAAACACCCCAGGAAGTCCATAGCTACAACCCAGCTGCAAATACCAACTAAAGAGGTTAGCTTAAAAATCAGCAACACCCCAGACTGATGTGTTGTTAGTTGTTTCAGTGGATTAGAGCACTCCAAGGCTCCACATGTTGACATAGCATTATAGAAAGGGCAACCATGCTCAATCTAACATAAAGTAATAATTCAAGCAATATACTTGGGCCAGCAAGAGTTGAGGAAAAACACATATGCACAGAGAGGAAGGCATCCTACATTTAACGGAGAGATTGCCTTGGTCATCCTTCCTTGAATGAGACGACAAGATACAAAACACGATGACTTAAGTCAGCGTTAGAACTTTTAAGAAATGTACTAATGGTGCCTGCCTCGCCCCTTTGGGCCCTCACTTTGATAAGCTTGAAAAGATTCTATCTCATAAAATTCAGGGAAGGAAATGAGGAATCCACTAACAGCCCAAGCCCACCGTAGGCTAAAAAAATTAGGGGCATTACAGTTGGCATCAGAGCCAAACACTAGGTGGTGTGCCAACGAGAACGCTAAACCTCGAAGGGGTGGACACCGGGCGGTGTGCCAGCGAGGATGCTAGGCTCCAAAGGAGGGTGGATTGTGAGATCCCACATCGATTGGAGATAGGAACGAGTGTTAGTCAGAACGCTGGGCCTCGAATGAGGTAAATTGTGAGATTTCACATCGATTGGAGAGGAGAACGAGTGCCAGCAAGGACGCTAGACCTTAAAAGGGGGTTGATTGTGAGATTTCACATCAATTGGGGAGGAGAACAAAACATCCTTCATAAGAGTGTGAAAACCTCTCATTAGCAGACGCGTTTTAAAACCTTGAGGGAAAGCCCAAAAGGGAAAGCCCGAGAGGGAAAGCCCAAAGAGAACAATATCTGCTAGCAGTGGACTTGGGCTGTTACATAACACACCCAAACAATCATTTATACAAGACAAAATGTTTCAAAATCTAATTAATCATGCAATAAACATACTTTGGAATGGAAGAGAATTTCAATACATCAACCCTACAAAGAAAATGCAATGCATAAAAGTAATGCCCCAAGGTGTATAATTATTATACCTGATGTAAAACTTTACTTAGACCTGAAGAACACTACAACATAAAGAACATGACAGATCTCATTCAAATAAGGTCGCCTGATTTAAAGTTACTATAGTGGATTATAACCTCAAGTACTTTTTTTCCTCTAAAGCTCAGCTGTCCATCACAAATCTCATATTTAAGAACATTAACCAGATACATGGAACTGTCCCAAGATTTCAAATGACCTGCATAATAAAGATATATTTCAACCTTAACGACACATGTATAACCGTAAAAGTTATGGTAACTCTTGATTCTAAAACAGATTTTTAAAAGAAAATTAGATCTCGGGTAGCTATGACTGTAGAAAGTATAAAAGTACCTTCAGGTTTTGAAGATGTAGACTCCGAGCTATTCAAGCCCATTATATCGGCAACACTAAATCTACCCTGGAGAGAACGACGCCAATTAGCATAAATGAAGAGCTGTGGGGTTTTACTACCCCTTACGAATTGCTGATAAAGTTCCGTTATAGTTTGTTCGAGTTATCGTATCCAGGAAAAGCAAGAATTGTACTCAGAACTATCCGATGAACATGATATAGAATAATTGGCATAGCCGCTAACAAATGAAAGAAGTACCTTAAAGACATTGAGACCTTGCAAATCTACGTTCTCCCCTGCATATTTGTATGGAAGAGCTGTCTGATAAAGGTTAAGGAAGTGTTAATGGTATTCCAAAAGTAGGCGTTAAAACGAAAAAACAAATGGAATTGTTAATTGAAACGATCTAGATTATATTGGTTTGATTACTAAAAATTGCTTTTCGTAGTTATGAGAGGTACTTTGCAATAACAGGAAGAGAAGTATAAATGAATTGCCTTTGAAGGGAGAATCTCAACAGCTGGTGAGGGGAGATGGATATCTCTCTCTGAAATGGAAGGACTGCTGTGGCTTCCTTTATCTTGGGGCACCAAGCCAGGCAAGCACTGGGCTAGCAATGATGGTGCTCTCATTATATCTTGAGAAATTAGAAGATACCTGCAGCATTGTAAGGTCAATTTATAAACAAGCAGTGGTTTAAATACTCACCAAGCATAATATTCTCACCTCGACCCGAGACCGTAATACAAACACGCAAATGTAGATCCTGTTTTTATAAAGGAAAAAAGAATTTTATTTACTATAGGGTAAGCTCATCCAGAAAAAGGTTCCTTACATGGTAGGAGGGAGGACCATAGACACCTAAGATCCAATTAGAGAAGTCTAAGCAAACTTTAAGCTTAAAGTTGACACGGTTAGGAATCACGACTCTCCACAATGGTATGATATTGTCCACTTTGAGCATAAGCTCTCATGGCTTTGTTTTTGGTTTCTGCAAAAGGCTTCGTACCATTGGAGATGTATTCCTTATAAACCCATGATCATTCCCTAAATTAGCCAATGTGGGACTCCCTCCCAACAATCCTCAACAGGCACGATACAATTACTTACGTAAAATGGCTATAGCACTTCCAACGAGGGAGAGAGTCTCCTCATCATAACTATGATGGAGGCAGGTTATGTAAGGTCACTTGTAATGATCAGAGGAAGGTCAGCATTTTTAGGCTCCAACATGCCAACATCATCAGTACTCTCAAACAGTCGAGGAAACTTCGGAAAAAAGAAATCTTCATTATTCAAAAGAGAGACTTCGCCCAACCGAGGTTGAAGCTCAAAAGGACCTTGCTTAGTTTTAGCTAAGGCGGCGAACTTTTCAGGAAGGTTTTCATTTTTTGAACTTTTTGACATCAACATGAGAAGAGTTTTTGAAGTTAACTACCTAAGATAACCAGCCTCTACCTGAGCAGGACGAGGTTCTTTTTTTTTTTTTTCCCGATTGTTAACAGAAAATAGAGCACTTCAAGGGGGTGGATAGTGAGATCTCACATCGATTGGAGAGGGGAACGAAGCATTCTTTATAAAGGTATGGAAACCTCTCACTAGTAGACACGTTTTAAAAACCTTGAAGGGAAGCTCAAAAGGGGACGCCCAAAGAGGACAATATTTGCTAGCAGTGGGCTTGAGCTGTTACAAATGGTATTAGAGTCAGACACCGTGTGGTGTGCCAGCGAGGACGCTGGGTCCCAAAGGGATGTGGATTGTGAGATCCCACATCGATTGGAGAGGGGAACAAATCATTCTTTATAAGGGTGTGAAAGTCTCTCACTAGTAGACGCGTTTTAAAAACCTTGAAGGGAAGCTCGAAAGGAAAAGCTCAGAGAGGACAATATTTGCTATGGTATCAGAGCCAAACACCGAGTGCCACACCAGCGAGGACGCTAGACCTCTAAGGGGGTAGATTGTGAGATCTCACATCAATCCGAGAGGGGAACGAAACATTCTTTATAAGCGTGTGAAAATCTCTCACTAGCAAACGCATTTTTAAAACCTTGAGAGGAAGCCCAAAAGGGAAATCCCAAAGAGAACAATATCTGCTAGCGGTGGGCTTGGGCTGTTACAAATGGTATTAGAGTCAAACATCGGCTGGTGTGCTAGCGAGAACGCTGGGTCCCAAAGGGAGGTGGATTATGAGATCCCACAACGATTGGAGAGGGGAACGAAGTATTCTTTATAAGGGTGTGAAAACCTCTCCCTAGTAGACGCGTTTTAAAAATCTTGAGGGGAGCTCGATAGGGAAAAGAGAAGTTTCAAAGAAAGACAATATCAGCCGGTGGTGGGTTTGGGCAGTTACACCAAATAACCAACCTTAAACACAAATAGGCACCAAACCTTTTCTTTTATAAAAAAGTTCAGAACAAGGAGAAGGAAACAAGTATTGATCCATTAAAACTGAAATCCAAAGCAACCTAGAGCTTATGAGATCTAGAAAAGGAAAGAACAAAATCCCACGTAACACTTGATATCCAATGAATACAGATACAGAAAACAGTGAAGTTGCCTAAAACTACTCAAACTAGAAATCCAACCTCTGTATCTACAAAACCCGCCATTAAACCTTAGCTGATGAAGAGTAACAAAACATGACAACAATTAAGAGCCAAGAACATTGATCTAAACAGTTCGATTACTCAACCAAAATTCCAAGAACCCGGGACCCATAACACAAAATTACAGCTCCCCAATGAAAGAAGAACAAGAAAACAAGAAAACCCAAATCTCCAAATACGTAAAGAACGCAATCAGCAAAATCCAATAGAGAAATAAAAACCCCATGAAAGCAAAGAAAGCTACTCACCCACGGAGCTAATTGCAATAGCGAAGGGAAAATCCAGGGAAACTATGAGACGATCGAAGACCCAGAAACGTATTATAGTCAGAGATACGATTAGGCATGAGGAAACTCCGCGATTTCAGAGAAGAAAATATCGGTTCGGTTTCCAATCAAAGTCAAAAAGAATTACAACGCCGAGAAAGAAACTTTCACACCTGAACAGAGAAGCTTCGATCAAGACCTTCACTCCAAATTGCAAAATGTCCACATTACCCCTCTAACTTCTCGCTATTTTCGAATTTACCCGGATTGGTTGAGTTGAGAGTCATGGTTGACACTGCAGTAATTACAGGGAAAAGACGAGGGAATTCTCGGTAGAAGCGTGTGATTGGGATTAGAAAGTCAACGGTGGACGTTGAAGTGGCGATTCGGTCGGTCGTTTCATCGGCATCTTCACCAGCAGGTGTACGGAGATTCACTGACCTTTGCTCTTTGGTTGCCACGTGTGTTTAAGGTTGGTTATTTGGTGTAACATTAATTTTAATTTTATGTTTATTAAAGTCTTAAATTCTAAAAATATTTAATAAATTCTAAAATAAATTAAAATTTTAAAAACTTTTTAATTTTATATCTAATAAGTGAATAAAAAATTTAAAAATATCGAATAGTTTAATATTTTATTATACCCAAAAATAAAAAATTTAGAGACTAAAATTCTATGAATTTATATATAATTATAATACTTAATTAAATAAATCTCAAAAATAAAAATAATAAAAAAGCAAAACTTCCTTAAATATTCTAGAAGGCATCAAGATTGATTTCCACACCCTCATGATTTTACCATTAAAGCAGCCTTGGATTAGTGGTTAGGTCATCTAATTAAAAAACAAAGAAAGAAACAAAGGGGAGACATAATCATTTTATAAGAGTAGTATAGTTTTTGAGAAATTATTTAGAATAGACCGCTCCAATGAAATGAAATGAAATGTTTTACACGGTTGGATGTAGTAATGTTCGAGTTAATATATATCTCAGGATCTGTAAAGAGATTGTAGGTTTCCACATCTATATCGAACCTTTATTAAAATTAAAAGATAGTCGGTCAGTCCTAAACTCAAAATTTCCATGAAGAAAGGGGTGGAGTTTCGGATTGGTTCCAAGTTGAAATGTCATCGCCATATCTGCCTCCTTGAACTCCATCAGCTAAAGCATAAGCTTCAAGTTCAACCATTTCTTGTGGGCTAAGTTTGAGAGATAAAGCTCTCATGTTCGAATCAAGATTTGAAATCTTTGTAGTTCCAGGAATGGGAGCCACGTCGTGTCCTTGGTGGTGAACCCATGCCAGAGCCAACTGAGATGGGCTGCATCCTTTTCTTGCTGCCAATTCCCTCACCTTCTCGAATATGTTGTTGTTGTGCTCCAAGTTTTGTGCTTGGAAACGTGGGAGTTTCTGAAATTACCAAATGATTCAAAATTATGATGATGAGTTAACTATTCAGACACTCAACAAGGAAGCTATATCTTCACCTTTCTGTAGTCATCTTCTGTTAAGTTCTGAACGAAGTTGGCCCCAGATGATAGAAAACCCCTCCCTAGAGGGCTGTATGCCACAATTCCAATGCCTAATTCCCTATCAACGGTACCGTACCAAAAGTTAGTTTATGATCATCCATGTCATTGACAAAGATTTTTCCAATACCTGCACGTAGGAATGATGTCTTGTTCGACATCTCGTGCCCACAAAGACCACTCGAGTTGAACCGCTGAAATGGGATGAACTGCATGAGCTCGTCTAATGGTAGACGCCGAGGCTTCAGACAAACCAATGTACCTTATTTTCCCTTCTTCAACCAGTTTCTTCAACTCCCCAATCTAAAAAGAAAACCATTAGGTGTGAGATCACACATCAGACTGGAGAATAGATAACTTTTTCTCACATCAGTTACGAGGATGAATGAGGATGAATGAAACAATAGTGTGGAAACCTCTCCCTAACAGACGCGTTTTAGAAAAGCTTGAAAAGACAAGTTTAAAGAGGACGATATGTGCTAGTGAGAATACTAGGCTGAGCCAGACACTATGTGTCAGCGAGGAGGCTGAGCCTCGAAGGGGTGGACACGAGGTGGTGTGCCAGCGAAGACGCTGGACCTTGAAGGGGTGAATTGGGGTCTCACATCGATCAGAGAAGGGGACGAGTGCCAGTGAGAATACTAGGCTCTGAAGATGGTGAATTGTGAGATCCCACATCGATTGGAGAGGAGAACGAAACACGGTGTGAAAACCTCTCCCTAGTAAACGCGTTTTAAAAATCTTGAGGGTAGCTAGAAAGAAGAAATATAAAGAGAACAAAATCACTCCAGGCTTGGATTGGATTGTTATACTTAATATTCAATAACAAGAGTATGTGAAGAGAGAAAAAAGTTAACTTACTGTGACTTCAATGGGAACTTTAGTGTCAATCCGATGCTGATAATAGAGATCAATATAATCCACCCCAAGCCTCTCCAAGCTGGCCTCACACGCCGCCCTAACATACTCTGGTTCGCCATGCACCTCGAAGTTACCATCAACCAGATGGAGTCCAAATTTGGTAGCCAACTGAACCTTCTCTCTAACCCCAGTAGCCTTGAGAGCCTTTCCAACGAGGATCTCGTTGGTGAAAGGCCCGTAAATGTCAGAGGTATCCAAGAAGGTGACGCCACTTGCAACGGCGTGATGGATGAGGGCGATCATGTCTTCTTCGGGCTTAGCAGGGCCATAGTATGAGGACATGCCCATGCAGCCGAGCCCCTGCGCGGACACTTCAAGGCCTTGAGACCCCAGCTTGATTGTTTGAACCATAATTTCAATTCTTGGTGGGATTTGAGGAGTTGGGGGCTCTGATTTATAGGAGAGGAGAGTGAGGGGTGCAGTGAAGGGGAAGGGGAAGCTTCCTATGAGCCTGGTAGTGGTTGGAGGAGGTGCGTCACCTCTTGCGTTTTTGTGTGCTGTTTTTCAATTGAATTGTATTTGTTCAAATCTTCTTTTGAAGATTCCATTTTCGATATTAGGTGAGAGAGATTTTTAATTAGATGGTGTTCGTTGAATCTTTCTCCTTCATCATTTCCTTAACTAATAATTATACCACTATCAGCTTAGCTTTTGTGTTAGTATATGAATTTGATATTATCTTTATTGATATCGAGCCTTTTACGGAAATCAAACACAAAGCCACAAGATTTTATACTTAAAGTGGACAATATCATTTCTAATATGGAGATCGGATTGATATCAAACTTCTAACGGAAATCAAAGACAAAGTCATAAAAACTTATATTCAAAGTGAACAATATCATACTAATATGAAAGTCTCGTATTCCTATCACTATCAGTCTTCCCCCAGTAGATTTCATTGTTTGGTTATCAAGAAGTGGAGCAACATCACAATCTTGCTCAATTGGTTCTCTGCTTTTACAACCCTCCATGTAAGCTAGCGTTATGATAGCACATGTTTGGCAGTTTTTACCATCAAAGAGCTAGGAAAGATATAGACTATTTGGTCTTGTAATAGCTCAATCTCACTGTTAGTAGCGGATGTCTGCTTCGACCCTTTATGTATCGCTGTCAAACTTCACGATTTTAAAACGTGTTTACTAGAGAGAGAATTTCACACCTTATAAGGAATGTTTCGTTCCCCTCTCCTGTGGGATCTCACAATCCACTTCCTTAAGGGCCCAGTGCCCTCGTTGACACACAGCCCCGTGTTTGCTTTGATACCATTTATAACAGCCCAATCCTAATGCTAGTAGATATCGTCCACTTTTACCTGTTACATATTGTTGTCAGCCTCACGATTTTAGGACGAAAACGCGTCCGTCACCCACAAATTGGTCGGAGAGAGGGAAACAAATCATTTCTTATAAGGTGTGTAGAAACCTCTTCCTAGTAGACATGTTTTAAAACCGTAAGGCTGATATTGATACGTAATGGGCTAAAGTAGACAACATCTACTAACGATGAGTTTGAACTGTTATAAAATCTCGACTCCATCTCGCTCAATTCTCACAAATGTATCACCGTGTTTCTCCCGTACCCTGTACCCCTATTATTTAAGAGAAAGCAAAGACTTGGAAAAGCCTACAACTTCATTCAATCACAACTCAAAATACACAAAGACTCAAATGCTCAAAAACAACAACTTAAGCTAATTAACATAGCAACAACTTCATGATTAAGAGACTCTGAATACTAAACTTTATCCACTGATCTAATTTCCACAATGGAACTCTGGCGCTACATCATGGATGAGCCGATGAGCCATGATTTGATATGTCTTTTGTGTCAAATGAATCCCATCCCAACTAATATGCTTATCAGGATCAGAACAAACTGGCACTCTTGGAAATCCACAAATTTGCATCACATTAAAGCTGTAATCACCTCCCATTCCACAACAAGACTTATGCAACAATGTTCTATCAAATCCTATAAACAACACAAATCAGATACAACATACAATAACATTCAAAAGGTTTCTTAGGTAAAACGAAACGTACCGAGCAAAGAAGCGTGTCGAAAAACCCAGAACAATGCATTATAATAATCTCCGTACGTAATGATCACATTTCGATTCTCTTTCTTCAACAACTTGATAGCTTGTTTTAGCTTGCTATTATGATAATTGGCTAGCTCGTTGAAATCCTTTAAACAGTGAAACTCGTCGTAAGCAGTTGAATCATTGGTTTGGAAGCCGGTAAGGTAGATCGGTAGGCAACCCATTGAAAAGTGCCCTGGAATAATAACTCGAGTAGCACCATAACTGATGACCCTCTACATAACACGAAACACGAACATGAATTGTAATTAACGAAAACAGACAGAGTTGCTCAAATCAAGCTAAGTTTGGATATCATACTTTAGTAGCATCGATTATTGTTTGTACAACTCGAGGTACCATATCTTTTACTTGGGTAACAGTTTTGCCTTCAAAGAGAGCATAATTATAATCATTTCCTCCAATCTCTCCCATGAAGAATAATGCATGTTTTAGCTTCTTAGTACAATCTGCACAGAAATATATGAAAGTTAGTATAAAATGATGGGATTTTGGAGGAAAACAGTGTAGATTTGAGCAAATACTGACCTGTTTTGTTAGAACAGATAGTGTTGAGATGGGAACGCATCCAATCAAGCTGTTTACTTAGAGATGTGTTGGTAACAGGAGATGAGATGTTGTTTTGAGCTAGAACGTCTAAAGGCAAAGCGGTAGAGCCAGCCACTGCAAAGTTCACTCCATGAGTGAATGAGGCCTTCTTTTTCAAGTAGGGATTCACTAATGGAAGTCCAGCTGACAAAGCTGTATTGAAAAAGAATGGTTAGTCTTTATTCGATCGATTTCTAAACGTTTTATAAAACTTTCTCTAACCCCGTAATCTAATATCTTTTCTCAAGAAAAGGTTAGAGGCTTAAGATACGTCGCCCATGCCAATGACAACTTAGGTTTTAGCTAGCTGACTTCCTAAACATTTTCTAAAACTTTCTGGGACCCGTAATCTATAACTTTTTCTCTAGAATGGGATTAGAGGCTTAAACATATGTTGTCCGTGTCAATAATGACTCAAGTTTTAGTTGGCTGACTTACTAAACTTTTCTACAAACCCATAATCTGAAATCTTTTCTCAAGAACGGGGTTAGAAATTTGAGCATACGTTGTCCGTGTCGATGACGACTCACGTTTTAGTTGGTTGACTTACTAAACTTTTCTAATACTCTCTGACCCCATAGTCTAAAACCTTTTATCAAGAAGGGGGTTAAAGACTTGAGCATATGTCGCTCGTGTCAATGACAACTCAAGTTTTAGTTGGTTGACTTACTAAACTTTTTTCAAACTCTCGAACCCAAAAATCTAAAACCTTTTCCCAAGAACGGGATAGAGGTTTGATCGTATGTGCTCATGTCAACGACGACTCAGGTTTTAGTTGGCTGACTTACTATACGTTTTCTAAAATTCTCTCGACCTCGTAAAACCTTTCCTCTAGAATGGGATTAGAGACTTGAGCATACATCCCTCATGTCAATGATAACTCACATTTTAGCTAGCTGACTTACTAAACGTTTTCTAAAACTTTCTCTGACCCGGTAATCTAAAACCTTTTCTCTAAAAGGAGTTAGAGACTTAATTATACGTCACTCTGCGAATAACGACTCAAGTTTTAGTTAGCTGACTTACTTGAAGGTGAGAGTAAGTAATATAGTTAAAAATCTCCCTTTTTTATCTTTAATTGTGATGAGAACAGAGGCTAAACAAAGAGTAAAGAAAAGTTACCAAAGTAATCAACCATGAGTAAGCCATTAGAACACCTTCCAGTGGCCTTCTTGAAGAAGGTCTTGCCATAAGGAAGATGAGAGAAAGGAGTTGCAGGGTTCTCACGTATGAGATTCCCAGTGTCTGCCAAGGAGTCCCCAAACTGAAATATGGCATCGAACTTGCAGCCTTTTAGACCAAAACAATCAGACCCAAGTGGAAATACAAGCAGAAGAAGAAGAGGTAAGAAAGAAGCCGCCATTGTAAGTAATCAAGAAAGCTTCATGCATTAGTTTGAGTGATTCCATGAACTGAAAGACTGGGTCATTTATAAGCAGCAGCTGAATTTGGTTCACCCATTTGGTAAATTCTTATTTGACCGAGAATTGAACTGGATGGAGCTTCAAAAGGATTGATATTATCCTCTTATCAGTATTAAATTCCACCTTTGAGTTGGAAACAGATTGAAGCTTTGTTTTGCACGTTCTTTAAAGCTTTTCTTAAACAACGTGTTGAAGATGATGAGAAATTTAAGTGTTGTTTCTATTGAAATTTGAGCCTTTTGAAGAGCGTGCTATGCTCATCACCAACAATGGGACTGGGGATTCTATGCTATTCAATCATTTATAAGATCATTTATTAAAGTTGTTGGATAACTTGATTGACGATTTAATACTGTGGAAGAGAATTAGGAAACAAAATTTTTTCGAATCACGAAACTTTTAGGTTTATATATCATTAAAAAAAAAATTTGAAAGGAGAACAAAACATTTTTTAGAAGGGTATGGAAACCTCTAGATGCATTTTAAAACTTTGAGGTTGACGGTGATATGTAATGAATTAAAAAGATATTATCTACTAACAATAGTCTTTGACTGTTACGATTGATATTAGAACCAGACACCTAGCAGTGTACCAGTGAGGACGTTGGCCAACACCTAGCAGTGTACCAATAAGGATGCTGGCAACACCTAGCAGTGTACCAGTGAGGACGCTGGCTAACATCTACCAGTGTACCAGTGAGGACGCTGTCCAACACACCTACCAGTGTACCAGTGAGGACGCTGGCCAACACACCTAGCAGTGTATCAGTGAGGACGCTGGCCAACACACCTAGCAGTGTATTAGTGAGGACGCTGGCCAACACCTAGCAGTGCACCAGTGAGAATGCTGGCCAACACCTAGTAGTGTACCCATGAGGACACTGGCCAACAAGGAGAGTGAATTGTGAACCAAACACCTAACAGTATACGAGTGAGGAGGCTGGCCAACAAGGAGAGTTAATTGTGAACTAGACACTTAGCAGTGTATCAGTAAGGACGCTACTGCAAAAAGAGTAAATTGTGAGATCTCACATCGGTGGAAAAGAAAATTAAAATATTCTTTATAAAAATAGCAAAACCACTAGAAACGTTTTTAAACTATACTGACGATGATACGTAACGGAGTAAATCAGACCATATAAATTACATGAAGAAATATGAATCTTCTTTAAGCAACTTTAAGTTCAACATTCCCCAATTTTTTCAAGAACTATTTTAAATTAAACAAAAAAAACACCTTCGCATACACTTCTCATACAAAATTGTGCGCCCAAAACTTTGGCAGGCAAGTGATGTCAAGGGGATTCAATTGTATCCCATATAAAATTAAAAGTAAAAAAGTGTTAAAAATGGATAATAATTTGGAGGTATACAGAACAGAGTTTATGAAGACTTGGCCTTCAGAAACTTGTCGCCGGCCGTCAAGAAAACATGCTCTCCCAGTGCCACTTCCACTCCCGGCTGGCCATCAATGTAATCAACTCTCATCTGTTTCACCCAAAGCAACATCAAAAGATTTTTCATTTAAACATAAATAGTATGATGTAAAAGCAGCAAACTTCATCAAGTTGGGAGAATAATATAAACCTTGCCATTTCCAGAGAACTCAGTCTTCAAGTTGGAGAGATCTCTTGAGAGCAGGTAGACCTCAAGTGCTCGGGCGAATTTCTCGTTACCTATAGTTGTTCTCATGCTTATGTGAGCGAGAGAGACAGAGATCGAAAGAGAGAGAGCAAAAGATGCTGCAAATACCTTTATATAGAGCAGTCACAGCGTCCGAATTGAATACGGGTACCGGTCTGGCCAAGATAATCGAAAATGAAATCCCGGCTACATTTTGGAAACTCTCTTCAGCAAGCGTGACCTGCAAATTTCACAACAAGCTCATATCATCAACATGATGGATACAACCCAAACCCACCGCTTGCAGATATTGTCCTCTGAGCTTTCCCGGAAGGTTTTTAAAACGCATCTACTAGGGAGAAGTTTCCACACTTTTATAAACAATGTTGTATCATAGAACAACCACGGGTAGAAGGAATATAACAAAAATGATGGAAGACAACACCAGCCCCTTCATGCTTAGGTAGGCTAAGCACTCCAATATAGAGAACAGAAATCTAATCAAACGATTCAAACGGAAGGTGACTTAATGAATCCACGAGCTAGACGGAATAACGCCAACAGTTTTACGATTCACTAAATGAGTCGACATGATATACATTAAGGAAGCAACTTACTGCATGTGAAGGCAACGAAGCAGACGGAAGCAAGGGTGAACCGATTGCCTCGCTTATGTATAGTTCCTGTCCGATGCATACATTTCAGTTAGTCATGGACCGAGGCCATCTACAATGTAAAGCAACTGAGATGGTAATTTCAAAAATAGGCAGCTAACTACCAACCTGTGCATTTAAAACTCTTTGCGCAACTGATGCATCCTCATCTTGTGATCGAAAATACACCTCTACGGAGTCGGTAGGTTCAAGGGCAGCTTTCTTTCTCAACTTCTGGATTCTATTAACAATCTAAAATGGATAATCTAGTTAGTGAATTAGGATATAAAAGAACTCAATAATGTAATAACAAAGTTTATCAACATTTGGCTAACAATATGATAAAAGGATGCGACTATAACATCTATCTTTTTCTCTAATTAGGAAATACAAATTCAATGTGAAACTTTGTTTGCACTCCAAATATTGAATCAAAAGGCCTAAGTTGGAGGTATTTTATGTAATTTAGCCTAAATGTTATGCATTTTCATACTAAAACAACTAACCCAATGCAAAATTACTCAACAAAGCGTTTAAAAATTTGTGATCATAATATATCAGATATAGAGATCAAGCATAGAACATGCAAGGTACCTCACGAGCAACACCAGCCTCGAATAGAGATTCATCTGGACGTAGATCCAAAATCACTAGTACATCACCTAAAATGAAGAACAAGAACTTAGTGAGAGCAAAGACCCTTGGACAGTTAAATAACACTGATTCGTTAACGATTCTCACCATCCCCAGCAGCATCCATTTCCTTGTCTGTCATACCATCAGGTCGTTTGAAATCACGGACAACCTTAAGTCAACAATGAATTTCAGGGTAAGTTACAAATTAGCATAACTTAATTAGCACAGACCAACGGGATACCGACAACATCAATGCCTTGATTCCCCCAACAATGCACAGAGAAGCCTTTCTTACCCTAAAGGGTACAGAGTTTAACAAAAAAACTCACAAAAGATATGTACCTCCAAATGCACATACATACAAGTCCATCTATAAATCGACCTCATGAACAGATGAATTACTCAATCCAAGATCATAGCATATTTTAACAAGAATGGACAGCAAGAATTACTGCCTTGAAAGTGAAAGCAGATACCTTTATGTCAGATAACCTTAAACAATGAGTAGCAATAGTAACTTCTCCCACTTTCTCAAAAGCCAAGATATCTTCCTGTGACATGGCTTTGACTTCCTTTGCCACGACTCCCATAGCTTTTCCAAGACGCTTACCCAGCACACTAGAAGAGAATGATCATATTCAAACATCTGAACGAAGAGATGAAAATTGTTTTGAACGGTAGTTTTTCATACCTAAAATCTGGCTCAGCACGAAGAGATGCATACTTCAACGTATCATTGCATGGGATAAGAGATCTTATGTTCAATTCCTCTAGAACGTACTGCATTGCGCAGATAAACCATCAGAAATTAAACGAAGAACAAAAGGATAATCAGGCGTAAAAATTAATAATGAAACCTGAAACAAAAGGTACAAGTGAATAGCACAAATATTTATGTTATAATGAGACTATAGACATTCCAAGTTCATCATGTAAGTAAATATGATATTAGCTTACAAGATATATACCTCTCTAAGCTTTCTGGCTATGTCATCAAGAAAATCTTTGTCAGGATGAACCACTATCATTTCTCTGATGAGATTATAGAATTAGATATTTAAAAAAAGGGGGACAAATAGAACAAAATCAGCAAGAAGCAGAAAGTATGCATCGACAAACCTCAAAGGAGTTTTAAGAGGTTTGTTATGACGCTCCCGAATGTTGCGAGCAAGATCAATAATTGTCATCATCCTTGTAACACTTTCTTCAATTCTTTCACCTCTCTAAGTTAGGCATTCAATAAAGAATATCAAATATCATAAAGTGAGGTAGAATGAGGCAAGGGAAGGAGCAGATGGATGATGGAAAAAACAATATAGGAGAAGTCTCTCAAAGACATGTGATGATCGTAGAGAAGAGAAAGAAGGTCCACCACCTCAAACACTTCTCTGTTAGAAAGGGGGCGACAAATTCTCAAAGCAACAAAGAGGAAGAATTAAAGATCAGAAGCCATAAGCAACTTTTTATTTGAAATGTGATATAATTGCAAGAAAACCTCCTAGAAGGGCATATCACAAACCCAACAATTCTTCCCTGAAAAACACACCCAAACCATACCCAACACAACAATTTAAAATTTGAGAAAAGAAAGGGAAACCAAAGGGATTCGCTTTCCAGAGTTCATTAGCAGGCAAATGGTGCCCCTGCTAGCAACCCACTCAAATGAGTGAGGACCATACCTACTCCGACGACTTTGTGCCACAACTTGTCACCCAGAAAATAATTTCCAAAAATGAAATTACTAATAATATTGCATATGAATTTATTGATAATAAGTACCTTTCCTCCTTCCTGAGGATAAGAACAGTAATGAATGCTTTCCTCTGACCCATCAGAAACCTTCCGTAAGTTTTGATATAAAGCTTCGGTGAAAAATGGTGTAAATGGAGCCATGACCATACAAGATGTTAAAAGGACCTGAAGGCACAATATACTGCGTGTTCAGAATGAAATAGAAACTAAAATGAACAAGAAAATAACAGATTGGAAGTTAAGGAAAAAAACAGAATATAGTATTCCTTTTAAAAAAAAAAATTATGTTTCAACATTAACTCGCATCAAACAAAAATGATTTGCATTAACCCAAAAAAAAAATTGCAGTAAACAAGATATTCATTTAAAAGATAATGACAGTTCCCAAAAAATTTAAAGAACTAAGTCATTCCAAAAATGGAAATATACAACATAGTAATTAAAATTGAACAAAAATAAAGAAGCGACGCACGTCAACCAAGCATCTTATAACATAATATATGTACAAAAAAGAATGAACTCCATATAAACTAACGGCACTCGTTCTGTCTCCTCGAATAAATGGAACTGCATCATTAATGTATCTAATCTTCGAATAATTTGTCTACTGAAAAATGACCAAGATCCATCTTATATCTATTGGATTCCTCACAAGGTGAGCAGCTTTCGTCAGCATAAGTCTTTAATAAGATGAGTCGCTCACCCTACCACATCTTATCTAACATCGAACACAAGCAGTAATGAAAATGCCATGTTTGTTTTCAACATGTCATGTCCAGATCTCAACTCAATTTACAGAGATACCGAAAACAATAAAAAAAAAAAAAAAAACAGAACACTTCATAAACCACATATGCAGTTTTGTACATTACCAAAAAGTAGATAGTTTTAACAATCATTTATCTAAATAGAGGAAAAAGATGTATCATACATGGTACAGAGTAGAGAGTGCTATCCTGCAGTCTTCTTCCCCAGTACGGCCCTTTAGTCTCTTGCGGTTGAACCTCACATAAATATTTGTAAGGTTGTCAAGAAACTTTAGAAGATATGGAACTACCTGTAATATCGTGAACACAATTAATGATGAAAAATGCTAAACAACCACAAAGAAAGACCAAAATTTAAAACTTCAATTGAAAAGAAAAGAAACAAAATTTACACAACTGTTAACAGAAATCTAAAACAGGCCTTGAGGTGTCGTTTCACGTAACCCTTAATTTTAATCTAAACTTATACCAATCATGAGATATATAATCAGATTACAGATCAGTCATATCGAAAATAAGCCAGTAGCCGAAAGTTCCTAACCGTGTACAGTCGGTACCCATCCATTTCTTTTCTGACAAAATATACTAAACTCTGGGTGGCAGAGTTTATCCATTGGTCAAGCACATTGAATGACTTTTGAAGGGTAGCTTGATCTACGGGAGAAAATGGTGCAAATCCCTCAATTTCGAGCCTCTTGGCGTTCTGAACAAGGAATCTATAGGCATTATACCATGGAAGGAAAACATCCCTGACCTGCGAACAATCCATAAAGCAGAAGGTTAAAACATATCAGGAAGAAAAATTAGAGTAGAAAGCTGGATCTCTGTAATGCATTCCATGAAGTATCATCAAAGTTAATGCAAAAATGGGTGCCCAAGTGATGCACCAAGTAAACTTGATACGTCGTAAGATATCAGTAAAGACTCACAACACCAAAAACGCCCTCCTTCTTGAAGCGTAAAGTCTCTGCACGTACAACTGGAGAATTTATAAGATATAATCTCAGAGCATCCTGCATGACGAAAAAAGACACTAACTTTCATAAAATAATAACCACTATTAATTAAAAGGAAAGTGCAATGACTCTCTTGATGCTTGCTTTTCTGTTTTTTTATTTATCTTTTTTTTTATTTTTTTGTACAAAAAGGAAGGAAGAGCCTTCCAACCACACAAAGTGGGAATACAAAGACTTCCCCACCTAGCAATGAGGTTTGTGAGACTCCAGTCTTTAAGAACGTTGGTACATTTACACCACTCTAGATGCTTTCAATATCTTCAGAATAACGAAAAGTGAAGTCTGAGAAACATAAGAAACACATATAATACAGAACTTACAGCTCCATAATCATTTATGATTTCCATTGGTGAAGGATAATTTTTCAACCTTTTGCTCATCTTCTTTCCATCCTCAGCAAGGACAAGGCCATTACAAATAAGGTTCCTAAATGCGGGCTTCCCAAATAAAGCAGTAGATAGAACCATGAGAGTATAGAACCTGCAAAAGTAAAGGGCAGACATTGGAAAAAGAGACGCCGCCCAAGAATCCACGAATATAAACCCAAATTTTGGTGCATGAGAGAGAATGAGTTTGTTTCTTAACTGAATGTGAACAACGAAAATTTGAACTTATTACGGGAAAAAAAAAGAACTTTTTAGAAAATGTACCAACCCATTTATAATCAAATAGCTCAAAGGTAACTTTCTTTTATATGAAATATTCTACCAGGCCACAAATATATACATGCAGAGGGGAAAACAAGGAATTCGAACCCAAACTAGAAGCTTAGGGACAGATAAAACTTCCCATGAGTCATTAATAAACGTGACAGGTACCTGAAAAATTCCAAGGTGATGCACTCTATCCCAAGCATCAAGCAAAACCACCCTATAATCTAAATTTTCCCATTTCTGGCATCCCAAACTATCCACCAAATAGCAAGCATCATAGTTGAAGAAAAGATTGTATCCTTGGAACCTAGACCAAAAAACCATTCAGAATACCATACTTCCAAAGAAAATAACGACTGACAAAAAGGGTGCCCCACAATTTGTCCTCACCAAAAATCCTCATAAAGGGCAACATACAAGGATTTCGTCAATATTGTCCCCAAATTTTTCACGTATTTTCCCCAAAATTTCCAAGTAACATTAGCTTGATGCTTCTCCTAATTCTTATCAGGAATAATCTCCTAAGAACAGGTTCAATTTTTACTTCCATGTTAAGTAAAAAAAAAGAGTAACCACCAATAACATATCTCGGATACTCAGATTAAGCACCCAGATATGTCTTCTGGACCTTCACAAATGTGCCCTTTAGTAAAAAGGAAGGAGAGATTTTATAAACAGCATTTTATCTATTGCCCTTCTACAAGCTGGCTTCGAGAAAAAAACTATGAAGCAGAGTCTTTCACAACTTCTGCTTCCTACTTTCCTATCTAGATCTGTAATTTAAATTTTGAGCGACATGTCAACACTACATCACCAAGCTCGACATTTAGACTAGTAGAAAAACCATTTTTCACTTCTACATTTCTGACATGTCATCTATCTTCTTTAATGCCATCAATATCCTGATACTTCGTGACATTTCAGTGCAAGATCAAAAGACTTCCACATTTCATTGAAAACAAATTGTTACTTTCATAGCCTCATGTAAACAGAAAACCCAGTAAGAATCTGGTTGATAAGAGAGAAAGAAAAGTTTATTTATAGGAGATCCATTACCCCTCCTTTTCTCAGAACTCATCCATGTGAGACAAACAACGACATACTAAAACTTTCTCAAGTATACTTTCCCTACACGGACACAGCATACCAGACACCACCATATTCTCTCCTTTTCCTCCCTACCTCCTCTCATATTTCTCTCTTTTTTTTTTTTCAGAAAAATAAGTTTATTTTACTTTGACTATAGATTTTAAATTTCCTAATCCTCTTTTCCAAGAATTTAGTCATATATTAATATTAAAATTACTTTTTTTATAAGAAAGAGAGGACTTTGATCATATCCTTTGGAGTTTACACATCCATATTATTGAAATATGAATGGTAAGAGGGACAAACATGTTGTAAACTATTAATATCCTAGATCTTTAAACATCAAAAGTCATTGTTCCACACAATGCTCGTGTTGTGACTGTTTCCCTATATCAATAAAAGAAGTCATCAATTTTTCAACCAAAAAAGCAAAAGAAGCAATCAACTTCAGAAGGAAATATATCAATGTTCCACTCTGATGCAGATATTTGAAATTTACGCTACTAAATTGAATCCAACAAATGATTTACAACTCAAAATAAAAGGAAAACAACTATGCAACTTGACACATTCAAGAAACTTACCATCCACGAGTTTGATCAAGCCCTTCTGCCACAAAGTGCCCAGGAAAGTTTTTCTCAAAAAGCTCAACGTTTTCAAATGGATAATGAATATATGCATATGGCATAGACCCACTCTCGAACCAGCAATCAAACACCTGCAGTAATGATGAGGGAGCAAAAGATACTATAAGTATAAACACTAAATGAAAATAAAACTTACAGTAAAAATATAAAGATATAAAACGAGGTTAAGAGAGGAAATCTACAGCAAAGAACTCAAATAAATACTTTAATTTCAAATAGAAATAATAAATAAATAAAAACTACGCCTATCCACATTTCAACTTCCAAAAAATTTAAAAAGTAAATAAAATGAGGAGTTAGAAGGAGAGGGAGGGATTGTTTAAATTTCCAAGGTAACCAAACCACATTATCCCAAAAACATATGGGCACAACAATACCCCTAGAAAGATTCTGCAGCCTGGTTTGCGACTTGGCCATTTGTTTAAAATTTCTTTGTTCTTTGAGTTGGTTTAGGGCTAGTTGCCCATGAATTGCATTTTTCCCAAGCTTTTGTGAAGTCCTTCAACTAATAGTAAAAATAAAAGAATGCATACTTCTTAATATTTTGCTTTCATTGAGGATTGAGGAAACATAAAAGAGTGTACAAGGGTATACAAAAAAAAGCGCAGCAAATGGAGTCCGTCAAACTACAAAAAATGACTCCCAACCAAAAGGATAATTACAGAAATCGTTAGTCGCACAGGCCAAAATCGAGGCATTAAGTCTAATCACCTGCCACAACTCGCCCACGAATCTCTAACCATCTACAAAAACTTTGTCATTCCTCTCAAGCCCAATACCCCAAATAATAGCAAAAAACACAGGCCTGCCAAAGGATTTTCACCCAAGTCAATAAGTTATATTAGTTCCTCATCCTCTTCCATTTAGATTCCATTTATACCCTCAAACCCCTCTTCTCTTTCCTTTAGAATAAATAAGCATCTGTGGTGGCTTCTAATCATCTTGCTATGAGAGAAAATTTAAACTATAAGGCCTAAACATTACAAAACAGTAATATCAAAGGAAGCCACTGATTTGACGCATAGCACAAAAATACAACAAAATAATTCCGGTAACTTTCATAGTTTCAAAAAAAAAAAAAAAAAAGTAAAATACGCCGGTATTGATTGATTTCTAGACAAGAAAAATAATATTTAAGAGAAAAACGAGATTAAGTAGTCTTACGTCATCTACCCTCTGAAGCACACCATATTCAGGACCTCTTCTAGATGGAATAGTAATGTGATCAATCTTGTGCCGGTGCAGATCAAACACCTGAAAGATAAAAAAAAAAAAAAACAGAGGATACCCGCAAATAATTCATTAGTAGTTTGCAAGCAGTGCCCACCAGAGCATATAGAAGAAACAGCTTAAAGAATACATGAGGGTGGCCAAGCCATATGATAATATTTTTACGGTAGAAGATTCAACTTCTCAAAAAATACCAAATAACCTTGAAGATTCAACTTCTCATTTAAGAAGGTAGCTGTTGCTCTGAACCAACCATCATTCAAAATGATTTAAGTTCTTATGAGGAGATAAGAAAAACTCCATACAAGCAAGCAGTTTGATAAAGAGAAATAAAACTCACAGCAAATGATTGACTCAACCTACAGCAACTATATTCTCAGATAACAAAAGCTGGTAAATAAAGAGTGAGACCTTGACACCAGAAAGCTGTTCAAGTTTCTCAATTGAATCCATGACCAGTATTTCCTCTCCATCCTCGCTAACCCAGACAGGGAGTGGTGTTCCCCAAAATCTACTACGGCTGACAGCCCAATCTCTCGCATTCTCTAGCCAATTATGGAACCTTTTCTCCTGCAATTTGACATTTATAAATAAAGCTGAGGCAAAAATAGATCACATGATCCATGAAACAGGTCTTTCTCACATCAGCACTATGTTTTTCTAACCCAATTATATTTCAGGACTCAGTTTCAGAGTTCTAAAATGTTTGTATTTTCAAGCTAAGGGAAGTTAAAAAAAAAAAAAAAAAAAAAAAAAATCATCTCTTGAGAGGATATATTAAACATGAAAAATTGTCATGATAGTTTTCATTCTCACAAGCATTGGTAAATCAAAGAATACCAAATTTTCACTGACAAAAAATAAAGGAATACAAGAGCATTACAAAAAGGGCGCACGAAAAAGAAGACGTTAATAAAGGCCTTCAGTTAAGCAAAATAAGATTTAACGAAGCATAGAATATATTAATATGAAATCTGCAAAATATCTTGATTCATATCATACAACCACCTTTGCCCCCTGCATAAAACTCTACCCCATCCAACCTTACCAACATCCACTTGTCCAGAAAAAAATGAAATATAAATATTTAAGAGAAGAGTTTGGCATAACATATAAAACCTTCACAAAATCAGGCACCCAGTAAGTCTTCTCGTTGTTTTCCAGTAATTTCTCCTTTAATTTCTCAACTCGGACAAACCTAGTGAGAGAGATGTCTAGTCGGTTATGATGCTAACAGTAGGAGGAAAATGAAAAAGAAGCCATAAGAAATTATTTAACATATGTCTGCAATCATGAATGAATATCAGATAAGACAAAGGTGAAATGTATATAGAAAGACAAAAATAGCAATATAAGCACTAAAATCAAGTGTGAAATTAAAAATCAACGGTAGTAACCCTTTTAAAGAACAAGTTGTAAAACGGATATTGCATAATTTGTTTGCCACAGTAAAAATACTCTTCCCAACAACTGATCCCAAAGTGAGAACAAACCGAATTGCACTCTTCATTTTTTCAGAGGGCAAGAGACATAGATTTGCATGTCAAAATGTACACGTGCACAAAAATAAAAACATCAAAGAAATTCAGACAAGGACCCTAACACAAAAGCGTATAACAAAATTCAAAATAGATAATAAATGGACTTGCCAGCTTGGGACAGCCCTGTAGATTAGGGGAGTATCAGATCTCCAGCAGAAAGGATAAGAATGGGTAAAGCTTCCCGATTTAACAAGCCTCCCTTGTGCCTGAAACAGAAAGATTTCTGAACAATAATACACGTTCAAAATGAAATGGTAAACTATTTTACTAGATTCCAACATATTTTTGTTCCAAATAGTTTTTTCCCCTCTCGTTTACACCTCCTTCGTCCAAAAGCAACAAGAAGATCAACATAAATATAGAATTACAATACAAAAACATAATCGTCAAGGATAAAGCTATACAATACAACTAGAATCTCTTTTTGACTAGTAATATGAACTAAGGAATCAACCTAAACTCCAAGATTTGAAAATTCATCCATGGTTGAAGTTACAAATTCGAAAAGTTTGCTTCTTGATCAAAAAATAGTTTAAGGATGCAAACAAGAACCGCGGCCAAATTGTGAATTCAAGGTCCCTTTTGAATGCTCCAAGCTTATCAAGATTGCGTCAAAAAATTGCAAATTTACAAGGATTTTCATTTCACATAGGAGTATAGTGTGATTCTATCTCTACATGCAATGGTTCAATATATGACATGAACTAGTAATTCAACTTGAACATACTATTTTAGGTTTAAGAACATACCTTCACGGCTTCAATTATATCCTTGTCTGCATCCTTGACGTAACGCCCAGAAAATTGAGTAATCTTTGTTGTAAAGCAACCATCGTCATCGACTGCAACAATCAGATTCTCGCCCTACAAATGGAAAAAACACTAAGACAGTAAATACATTGCAACTTATGCTGGGAACCAATTGGAGTGCACTTTCGCGGTCTTTTATTTTTAAATAAGATATAAACTTCTTATTTCAACAATGAAAAGATATAAAGGTGTTCAAAGGAAACCACCAAAGGCAAAGGCAGTAAATGAAAATATACAACATAAGTAAACTTCAATGTAAATATCTTACAAGGAAAAAACAAGGCCTCCATATTCGATCAAATATCATTACAGCAATAATTAGCAAACAAATAAGAGAATACAAATCAGATGCCTTAAAAATAGCAATGTTAAATCTTATCCTCCAAGCTTTAGACTTGTCCTCAGAATTTCTCTCTTTCAACCAAATCTTTAAAATTAATGTTTCAGGCTTTTGCCTTCCCCTTTTTGTTTTGCAGCCTTTATGTTGGCTTTCATTTTTATCCTTTATGAGATATCAAAAAAAAAAACAACTATCCTATACGAAAGTAAGGCTTCTCATATAAAAAAAAAAAAAAAAGAAAAAATGAAAGAAAGAAAGAGAGGAGGGAGAGGAGGGAGAGGAGGTTTCTCATCCTTGAAAACAATATGATGGGCTAATCAAAAGTTTTCTATTTCTTTTATATTTGTGAGTGTTCGAGCCACTCTTTTACATACAAATAATTCAACATCACTTCTCTTGATCGTCAGCAATCATGTTGCATGAAGTCATAATAAAAAAAAATTAAAAAATCTTCAACACGAACCTTATGGATCACTTGGTTCTCAATGCAAACACGATAGTCATCTTCACCGAATGCAGGAGCACAATGGACAATACCCGTACCACTATCATCAGTTACATAATTATCTGCAACAACTCTAAATGCCACATCAGAGAACTCTTTAAAGTAATCAAACAGTGGCTCGTACCTGCAAAAAAAAAAATAATAAATTTAATATCCTTCGACAAGATAGTAGATACAATTTCATAAACATTCAGGAAACAAAACAAAAAAATAGCAGCCTTGCTAAAATCATTGAAACACATATTGAAAATAATGAAATTGCTTACTTTTTACCCACAAGAGAAGCTCCCAATACTTCCTCCAATACCTCATATGAGTCCTCCACTGAGTTCTCTGTTTTTGAATTTGAGGAACCTTTTTTCTTAGGATTTGACTTGTTAACAACATCGGTAGAACCATTTGGTGCATTCACTTTTTGTTTCTCAACAGGTAGAGCTGACAATCGGGATTTAGCAACCACATAAACTTTTCCAGATGCCTTGTTGCGAACCTGGTATTTTTTTTTTCCTACTATATTAGATTATCAATTAAAAATAAAAGGAATAAAAGCTTCACATAGACGAAAAGTAATATAATAAAAATAAATTCATGTCATCAGACCTTCACATAGACGAAATTTGCATTAACACAAAGGGCAAGATTACTCGGAAGGGTCCATGGAGTTGTTGTCCAAGCCACAAAAGCTGCATTTTGCGGATCCCCGAGTACTGGAAAAGTTACCATGATTTCAGGATCAGGGACATCCTGTGCAAGGTTTGGATATCAGAAGATGGACCATAAGAAATCTCATGCAAATCAACAATTCATACATTAACTGGCATCTAGAAAAGTGATTAGTAAACTGATAATGCAATTGCAGGGCATGAAATTTAATTCATTCAACCACTAAAGCATAAGACTGAAATTTGATTCGAAAATCAATGCTTACATACACCAAATGGACCCAAGGAACGAAATTTGGGTTTTCCTTTAAACCCAACCTGATCCTGTTTAAAGTAAAAATATCATTGCTTTAATTACTGATTCTAATATTTGCCAATTAAAAAATATATAACGTGCTTAAATACTATTCATTATCCCAAATAAAGTATTAAAAAAAATTATATAAAAAACCATTTTGTATATTTAAACTATTATTTTCTAACAACAATGGCAAATTAAATGTTCACTAAATAATTTTCTTATATCATAAAAAATGAAACAAAGCATCACACCTTTGAGGAAAAAAATCAATTTTTATCTGAACTTAGAATGGTGTATCAATTTTACCCTAAAATTCTAATTTCATCCCATTGCACCCTAAACTTAAACAAATATAGCAATTTCTACTAAATTTACTTACTGGTTTTAACTAAAAAAAAAAAGTAAAGGAAAAGTTCGCCCAAGACTCACTAATTTCAACAAGAATCAAACCAAACACAAAATTAAGCTCAGTTAATGCACAAAATCAGTCATTTAACAATTCTCCCAAAATATGTAAGAATCAATTTTAAGATTGAGATTGCAACACTTACCAAAACTAAGAAACATTTTGATAAAATTCATAGTTTATGGGAAAAATTGATAAACTTTTCCATATTAAGAGGTGTTTCCCAAGTTTTATGTGATGGGGATGTTTAGACAAACAAATAATTATTGTAATAACTATAATCATTAAAAGAATGCAAGACTTTTTAAATGAACACTAGTCATCATAAAATTTAGTTCTAAAAAATATATAAAAATTCTTAAGAAAGAGAAGACATTTCATTGAAAATTTGATAATAACAAACATCGAAATTTTGTTTCCTATGATAATAACTATAATCATTAAAAGAATGCTATTATTGATTTCTCAATGAAAAGTTCTCTCTTTCTTAGTGAAAAAAGGAAAAACAAAAAAATGGAGCTTTTAACTTTTATAGGTTTTGTATGACAAACTATATATCTTTAATTTATTGAATATTTCATTCATTACATATTGAAAATTACTCACGAAATAGTGGACCTATCATACATGTCCAAGGCGTCTATATAAAAAACAGAAGATTCAACTGATATTTAATGTAAAGACAAATTTCCAATTGAAGAAAGAGCCCCAAACCTTATAGCTTTGACCAGCTTCGAAGTTTGAAAGTGGCGTCTTGCAACCAGTACTATATGGCATGACCTAAGTAAGCAACAACGCAAACAAATTTATATTTGAACTCATAACTAATAATTGAATCAAATTATTGCAGTTAATTATAATTACATTGTTTTAGGAACCAATAAAACTAGCAAAAACTGAATAGATGGACTCTCTCTACGCTCTCTCTCCTCTTACCCCTCTCCCCACCTTTCACCTTCCTTACATGACCTCTAAGCTCCTCTCGAGTGGCAGACCATAGACCCCATACCTTGCCCGCATCAAACAACTCTAAGCGGGTAGTTACCTTAGATCAGAAAACCTTTTTTATAGCCTTCGATGACAATTATAGTGGCAGGAGAGCAAGGATAAAGGGCCATAAGATGAGACCGGTGAAATAACTCCTTACCCATCTGAAACCCCTCAACCATCCTCTTCGCCACACCACGCAAGCTAGCCAACTTAAAACATCCACCACCAGGATGAAGAGGAAGGACAAAAGGGGTCCCCTTACTTATGTCCCCTCGAAGCAAAAATCTTCCCTCTAGGGGTCAAATCCTAATTTGAAGAAGATGAGAGAAACACAAAACAAGTTGATTGTATTTTACAAGGACTATTGCTAACGCCAAAACGATCTCCTAATTGTACACAAAAGAGCCTCAGGTAGCAATCCATTTTCATCATAGACAATAGGAGTTGCAAGAATGTAGTATCCACGACATTGGTAAAATATCTTGGAATAAAGATTGAACCTCACTCCAATAAAGAAGGGTTAGGTATAAGAAAGGTAACAAATCAACAAGAACATAACACATTCTGTCAACATAATTAAGGACAACCTTCAAATCCTACATCTCGTCGAACAAAATGAGTTATCCCACAGGTCATGAAATTCCACATTTCCTCCCACCCCTATCCTCATCTTTTTTAAAATAAGAAAAAAAAAATGCCATGAAAGAACGAAGAAGCAACTCATAATATAATACAAGCACTCATTATGAATGTTACCAAACTGTGCAAATGGAGATAGATTATGATAAACCAACTAACCTTGAAACCTTTATAGACAAGACCCTTCTCGAAGAGCTGAGAAAAAACCCACCAAACACTCTCCATGAATTTCAAGTCCATAGTCTTATAGTCGTTTTTAAAGTCAATCCATCGACCAGTACGCGTGATGATTTTTTCCCACTCCCCCACATATCTCGTGACTATACTTCTGCATTCTTCATTGTACTTGTCAATCCCCATCTTCAACACATCGTCTCTCCTCTTGATCCCCAACTTCTGATCAATCTCGTTCTCAACAGGCAATCCGTGGCAGTCCCATCCAAAGCGACGAGTCACGTGATGACCGGTCATAACCTGATACCGGGTGACAATGTCCTTGATGGTTCCCGCCAAGATGTGACCATAATGTGGAAGACCAGTGGCGAACGGAGGGCCATCATAAAAAATATACTCAGGAAGGTCCTTTGTGCGCTCAAGCTGGGTCTCAAATGCCCTGATGTCAGACCAATACTCAAGCACCACCTCCTCGTGCTTAGGGAACGAAAAGTCCTTACCCTCGCAAACCTCATCCATGGCGGCACTAACAAGAATTCCCGCAATTCAATCTGTAATTTTTCAGTGACTAAAGAGAAATATACCGACTTCTAAGGAATAACATTCAAAGCTTTGCAGCAAGAAAAACAAAGAAATGAAAAATCAAAACAAAACAAATCATAAGCAAAAGAAGTATATGAGACAGAGCTTGAAATCCCAAGTGACAATCTTCGAGCAACTCCAAAAAGAGAATAAATGAGAGATTTTAGAGAAATACCGGAGGCCGGCGAAGAGGGGGGCGCTTAGTACAGAGTAAAGTTGCCCTAGTAGTTCCCTTCAGCGGCAGATTTGAAGAAACCGATTGGAACGATTGACCAGCGTCCCTAATTTGGTAGTGCGTTGGTCTGGTCTGGTCTGGTCAGCTCAGTTTTGAGATAATTAAGTACCCGTTTCAGTTCGATTCTGTGGGTACTCAAAAATACCCGCTTAAGTAACTCCGCTTGCTGGAAGAGAGGGAGGGGACGGCGGCGATTTTGTCGCAAGGCAGACCTGGGGCAGATGAGAGTGCAGCAGCAGCTGCTGAGACGGCGTCAGGCAGGAATAGCGGCAGCGTGGCGCGAGCGTGAGGTAATGGGAGGGATGCGGTAGCTACGAAAATGGCTGTAGTTATTCCAAAAACCCAAAAACCCAAATCTTTTTTTTTTTTTTTCTTTTTTAATACCATTTGAATAGGGAAATTAGGTTTTTATTCCTTATCAAAATAAATAAATAGTAATAATAATAATAATCTTATTTTTATTTTTATTTTCTTCCTTTTTCATCTCCCTCGCTGACAAAGACATCCAGGGAATCAGATTCATTTTTTTGTGATGAGAATGAATATATATAATAAAATGTAATAAAAATAATGGATCTAGGAGAATCGGTCTGAATTGATCCATCTAAATATGACGTTGACCTACTTGGCCATAAAAGTTAAGATGAGATCGTCTCTCATCACATTGCAGGCCTAATCTTAAGCATCAAGGCGAAGCTTGACTCTATCTTCAGGAAACTAGATACGAACCTGAATGTCCCATATTTTATAAGGTAATCATAGTGTGATGCAGTTTTAAACAATCCAATCCAACATGTCGTGAGTTTATAAAATATTGCACTATCTAATTTGAAATTAAATAATTTTTGTTTACATCAAATATCGTAGAATTAGACACTTACCTCGTGGTTCCAATTTTCATAGTTGTTAAATTAATAAATAACATATGAGTTAACACCTTTTGTTTTGCAAAATAGAGGGAGCCATTTCTTGTCAAGTCTCTCTAGATGTAGCCACCCTAATTTCTAGACCAATTTGGTGCAAGTTGTAAGGACTCTTGGTATTGAGTCGGGACTTGACGTCATCTCTACTTTCCCTCTAGTATAACACTGTCGTTCTTTCGTGAGTGTGATACGCACCTTTTTTTTCCGTCTTGGAGCCAAGAGCCTCACGAGCCTATCCCGCCACTTTTGTACGAGTTTTTTTTATTTCCAAGAGAACTAAACTCAGCCACTGCTCTTGCCTTTTCCTTCTCTACTCGTCCTACTCCATTTTCATAACATGTGGAACTAGTTGGAAGTCTTTGCCTTCTTGCCCTCTTTGTCGTCGTTGTTATTGTTCTGGGGTGTATTCTGTAGGAAGAAGAAACAAAGGTTATTTGGATTCAACTGAAAGAGAGAACAATATATGATCTTATAACGCAAAAGCAGGTAATTCTAATCTATACCAACCTCGTCAAAGCTAGTACAAGTGCCTAGTGTCACAATCGCACAAGCATGCTGAAGACACCCAAGCAAACTGCACACGTCGACCCAGGAGGTGAGGTCTCCCAGAATGTAGATCTTTGTTGGGTGGGTGAGCTTTCACTGGAAGGGCCTTCAAGAGAAGCTCGAGCTTCCAAATATCTGTCAAGGCTGAAAATAAGTGTGAGATCCCACATCAATGGGGGAAGAGAACAAAGCATTCTTTATAAGAGTGTGAAAATCTCTCCCTAGCAAACGCGTTTTAAAAATCTTGAGGGGAAGTATGAAAGGGAAAGCTCAAAGAGGGCAATATCTGCTAGCGGTGGGTTTGGGTCGTTATAAATGGTATTAGAGCCACATACCGAGCAATGTGCAAGCGAGGAGGCTAAGCCCTGAAAGGGGATGGATACGAGGAGGTGTGCCAGCAAGGATGCTGGGCTCCGAAGAGGGTGGATTGGGGGGTCCCACATCGATTGAAAAGGAGAACGAGTGCTGAACCCCGAAGGGGGTGGATTGTCAGATCTCACATCGGTTAGGAGGAGAACGAAACATTGTTTATAAGAGTGTAGAAACCTCCTCCCAACAGACGCGTTTTAAAAACTTTGAGGGGAAGCCCGAAAGGGAAAGCCCAAAAAGGACAATATCTACTAGCAGTGAGCTTAGGTCGTTACACCGTGAAAGTAAACTAAATGTGCATCTAGGAGTTTTCAGTCAATCAACTAGCTTTTAAACACAATGAAGCGTGCAATAATGTTAACCAATGCAGCCAATCAAGCATATCAAGCATGAAAAATCTACTACTCACAATTTCTTTGATATTGAAAGGTGAGGCTTTCCATTCGATAACTCATGATGCTTTTCTGGTTTCCGACTCATGTTCGTGGACTCCGTCCATCGTCTGCAGCAACTCCCGAGCAATCTTGAACTTACCCTTCTTTTGAAACGCACTCTCGAAAGCATCTCTTACATAGATAGGAGGATAAAAACCCTTTTCAAGCATTGACTTTAGCTTTTCATACGCAGCCCCCAGTTGTCCTTGTTTACAAAGTTTCTGCAAAATTTGGGATTCCCACTTCATTTCCAGCTTCAAGCACAGATCAGTTTGCCCATCTTCCCTCATTAGTTTATCCACTATACTATACACATGAAAATGCGGGGATATGCCTAAACTCAACATTTCCTTCAATAAACTGTAGGCCGCTGACCAATTCCTAGCTTCACCGTAGGCATGGATTAGCGCCGAGTAAGTAACATGATCTGGGACACATCTTTTCCTGTTCATAATCTTGAAGACCCTTTCAGCATCATCCAAATTTCCTAATTTGCATAGCATACAAATAACAGAATTATAAATAGCCAACTTTGGCTTCATATCCTGAGAAAGCATCCTCCCAAACAGATCACTAGCTTCGTCTACTCGACGATGTTCACACAATGCTTGCATCACAATGGAATAACACTCTTCAGTACACCTTAGCTTGTTAACCTCGACAACCTTCAATACTCTAATTGCTTCTTGCATTTGGCCTAATCGACAAAGCTCCGAGATGAGCCGAACTATTACAAAAGCACTTGGAACTAAAGCCATCCTATTAGCTGCCCAAAAAACTCCAACTGCAGGTTCAATGGCTCCGCTCTTTGGATTCACATTTGGAACTAGGACGGTAAAAGGTCGACGAGTACTTCTGACCCTAACTTGTTCTACAGCCCCTTCTTTGGCACTCAATGAACACAAATCGCCAATGAGAATGTTCACAGCAGATCGGGTAGGTACCAAACTTGCCCTACGCATTTCATCAAACACTTCAACAGCAGTACCAAACCTACCAAATTTACATAATCCAATAATTATGTTACTGTATGAATATTTATCAGGCAATTCAATTCTTCTGAAAATTGTTAGAGCAGTATCAATCAATTCCCCTGTTGGTTCCTTCTTACAAAGTGCATAAAGCATGTTATTAAAGACCAGATTATCAGGTTTACACCCAAATGTTGGCTCCATTTCTTCAAATAAGCAAAGCGCTTCTCTAACCCTCCCTTGCCTACCCAAAAATCTGATACAAATTGAAAATGTTCGACAAGAAATCCGACCTTTATAAGACGACACCGTCACCAAAAGACATTTCATATCATCGAACAGTTTCCTTCTACCTAAGAAATCAGCCATGTACTCAACCACGGACTCATCAAACCGATACCCCATTTGCAATCCAGACCAGGAGAAGAATTCTAGCGTTTTAGCCCTACCGAACAGCCTATAATTCATCAGAATTTGAAGAACGAAATCCGAGCTCAAGGTTTCTTTGAATCTTTTCAATAAATGGTCAAGTTCGAGATTAGTTGTTTGGTGATCTTTGTTTGAAAGTAAAGAACATACTGAACTGACGGCATCTGTGTCCAAAGCCCGAGGGATTAGGGCAGTTCGCGAAGTGGGTCTTCTTGCAAGAGCTCTTGGAGCTATGGCAGTGCGCTTGGTGGTCGATGAAGTGCTGGAAGAGTATGAAGAGAAGCCATAAGCAACGAATTTGAGGTACGCCGAAGCATTCCTAATGGTGCTCGTGCTCAACATCGACGAGAAACCAATAGGTTCAACCTGGAAAATTCCTACTGTTTTGGCTTTAAATTTCGACCTATTTAATATTTCTAGAAATTTAAAAAAAAAAAAAAAAAACATTTTCTAAATTAACAAATAAGCCTTTGTCAGTTTTATCACGCCAACTGATCATCTTCTTGGATACAAAAATCTTTGTCATTTGTTTTCGCCATCAATTATCACCGTTTTGCTACCATTGATTGTTGCACATCATCCTTCAAAAGAAGCACTAGGATTCATTCATTGGGGCGAGTTTTTGACTATGCTAATGTTTTGGACTTTCGATCTAGAAATTTGATCAATGTTGTTGTAGTTTATATCGTGCTTCGTGTAGATATTCGAGGAAGGGTAGTAGTTGTCATTTCTGCCTAATACTGAGATTAAAAAGAGTGAACTTTGCACCACGCCATGAGATTGCGGATGAGTGCACAGACCGATTTAGCGTATTTGGTCAAGTGGTCTGATTCATCTATTTGTTTATAGACCGGATATTAGATATGCGTGCATGTTGTTGCTATGTGATTTCTTTGTTTGACTGACATCATACAAATATTATTATATGTATGTGGCATCTTGTGCTTTGATGGACATAGCATCATTAAATGAAATTGTGGCAATTATTGATTCTTAGTCATAGGCTGGTTGACCACGATCTTGATTTTATGAACCAAAGACTCGGAGATATTTTGAGCGTGATCACAAGATGATTGATTAGTACTTCTCAATTTGGATAGATGCATAGGTTAGAAACCTCTTTTTAAATCGTTTTAGGTTTCTAGTTTACTTTATACTTTTGTTACGTGTGTATTGCAAGTAGAACATCGAACCATCAATCGTTAAGACGATTATAAACCCTTTATCTACAGAATTATATACTCGAGAATAGGTTAACTTATGCACGAAATCAAACCAAAATTAAGTATCAGCCTCAAAACTTGGAAAAGGTCAAATATGGTTGAAGTATCAAAGTGAAATACTGTAACCTTTTTTAACATTATCTGAAGTCACCATCCAACCATATGACCAACCTCATATAGAATTGGATAATCCTTTTGTAATATCACTTTTTCAATACTTGAACTGATCAACTCATGAACTATGCTACAAACACATCATAAGTCAGAACCTTTCAACTTTTACAATATCAATCCAAGCATCCAAGCCATCAGGGGAATCAGAAATCAGTAAGTAAGAGACGAGATCGAGAACACACAACGCTCCCAGATTATGTGAGATCCCATATTGGTTGAGGAAGATAACGAAACATTCTTTATAAGGGTGTAAAAACCTCTCTCTAGTCGCCCTAGTAAACGTATTTTAAAAACTTCAAAGGAAAGCTTAAACGGGAAAGTCCAAAGAGGACAATATTTACTAGCGGGAACTGTTACAACTGGTATTAAAGCCAGACGTCGGGCGATGTGCCAATGAGGAGGCTGAACTCTGAAGGGGGTGGACACCCGACAGTGTGCAAACAAGGATGTTGGGTCCCAAAGGGGGTGGATTGGAGGGTCCCATATTAATTGGAGAGGGGAACGAGTGTCAGCAAAGACACTGGCCCCAAAGATGGGTGAGATTGTAAGATCTCACATCCGTTGGGAAGGAGAACAAAACATTTATTATAAGGGTGTGGAAACCTCTCTCTAACAGACGCGTTTCGTCTTAAAAACCTGGAAGGAAAGCTCAAAAGAAAAAGTTCAGAGAGGGCAATATCTACTCGCTATGGACTTGAGCGGTTACAACTATAAGAAGTCAGGTCAGCTACCTTTCAGATTGGGGTCAAAACAGAGAAAAGAAGAACCATTTTGATGGGTTAGGTTAGCACAGTTAGTTACCTCAGCCTATGCAACAGGTCAATGATAGAGACTTGGGTATTGGGTGTTATGGAAGCTACTATCTAGGCTCTCAAAGTCAAGACCACCAGCTAATGTTTAAACCAAAACAAGCAGGAGATATAGAATTGATGAACTCATGCTAATTTATTCTCAAATGTACTAAAAGAACTACATATTTTACAAACTCTATCTTAGTCAGACTCATTATGGTGTATGGTTAATCTCAAACCTGACACATTCTTCTTCTTTTTCTTCTCCTTCTTCGTAAGTCAGACTCGTCAACCGATCCGTTCGTTCGTTCATTCCATCTTTCTCAGACGCATGCAACGTCGTCGACCATAAGGCTAAAGGTTACTACTGCAAAAATACGTATTCATTTCTCTCTAACAAATCAAAACTTCCATTCCATGGTCTTCTTAGTTGCATAATCTAACCGTACATGCCACTGCTTGGGCCCAAAATTTGAGCCTTGCCTTAACATCTTCAGGATGATCACCTGTTCGAGCAAACAAAGTTTAGCAAAGATGGATAAATACAAAATGGTATCTTATATATTACAATCCAAAGCTCTAGATTATAGAACATGTTATCTTTCTTTTCAATATGTTCTTAATACTCGTGGAATCAAAGAACATATCGAGTACTAAACTCAGATGTTTAGTCATAAATCAGAGTAAATTAACTATTATTTTCAGTATATTCTTGATAAACTACATACATTTTTATGAGAGAAGCAGGAAAATAATGAAGGTTTTCATCCTAGATCTCTAAATTTTCAAATATTTTTACTCTGTTTTAGCCTTGAAGCAATTATTCATACAAGTCAGAAACAAAACTAGAAGGGATTATAGTCTAGGGATTAGAATCAAAGTTCAATCAACTAAGAGACAAGTTCAGCTCATTCTCAATTCAAACTACACAAATCCAGTTCCAAAATTGAGATCGCACAGAAAAAGGCCACTCACCAGGACTGGAGATCTTCCAATTTGCAATCGGACTCGACACAGACGAACACGAATCCACCGGTATTGCCTGTGCCGGTGAGGTCACCGGCGACTTCTGGTGATCGTCCATGTACTTTTGACTCATAGAATAACAGAGCTCCAACGCCGGCAGAGTGTTGCAGAGCTCCGGAATCTCATCGTAGCTAAAACCAAACCCTAGATCCACACATCCCTTAAGCTCATCAAGATCCTCATCCGTTAAGCTCTTCGTCCTCATCAAATCATCCTCATCCTCCACAAATCCCTCAAGCAAAACCTGATTCCTCTTCTTCATCTTCATCTTCACTCCCATTTGATCCGACTCATCCAAATCCGAATCCGACACAACTCCTTCCTCTACTTCAATGGAGATTTCATCATCTGGTTCCTCTCGAATTCCGTTCACAGAAGAAACCCACGTTTCAGATTCGCTAAACAAATCACTCCCCATTTCTTTCCTTCTTTTTAAAATTCGCTCCTCTTTTTGTAAAACGTGTCCACAACGGAGCTGGTGAGAGCGCCTCGGGGGTTTATAAAGCCGAGTGAAATAGAAAAAGCAACTATTTTTTTCCTTCTTAAAGTTTTGGATTATGTATGTATGTATGATGACTCCATGCATGATAACGTGTACATTGTGGGGACATGAATGGAGGGGTGAGAACACGTGGTTGCCATGTGGGACAGAACAGTCCATCAATCGGAGAACGACAACGTGGGATGTGGGGCCCTCTCCTCCGACAGGTGGTGTTTGGTGTTGATCCTTTCTTAGTATATCGATATCCATATCCACACTTTTTTTTTTCTTTTATCTTTTCTTCATATAATTTTCCCTATATTTATTGGGTTTTATTAATTAAGATATTTTTATTGTCTAAGATTATCGAAAAAAATAGTCCCATGTTAAATTAAGAAAAAAATTATTAATTCATAAGTAAATAACACTATAATTTTTTTTTAGAGAACCCAAAAATAAAACACAAAGAATAATATTTAATTAAATGTTGTAAAAATAATTTCTTTAAAAGTTAAAACTAACCACAAATTCAAACAAAATTGTAAGAGATATGGATAAATAGGAATTTTAGGTTTTATTCATGAAAAGCTAACAAACTTTTGCTAAATTTGGAAGAACATGGGATAAATCTTGACCATTCAGGTCGGCACGTGCTGATCTGACACGTGGGAATCATATCTAATCAAACTTAGGATTTGGGTTCATGTATACATGGAAAACGCCAAATGGATTGCTATCCTTTCAATTTTTTTTTTTTTTTTTTTTTTTTTTTTTTTTTTTTTTTTTTTTTTTTTTTTTTTT
>NW_019272021.1:3140133-3158687 GCF_002738345.1 Cucurbita maxima | reverse complement strand
CTTTTATTTTTTTTTTTTTTTTTTTTTTGTCCATTTTCAATTTTTTTTTTAAGAATTAAATATAATTTTATATGGTTGAAAATTTTTTCAACTCGAAAAAATAATTTTAATTATTTTAAAATGAACGCAGAGTATGTAATAAAGCGTATCATACAAAATATTGATGTTATTCAATCTCTAATATATATAAATATATATATATATATATATAAATAATCGAGTTTGAAAAAGATATTGATGTTATTCCATCCTAATAAATCTATATATAAAATAAAATATTATTGTCTGTACATATTAATATACGGTATATTTTGTCTTTTTTAACATACATTTTAATAACGTGATTATTATAGATGATCTTTTTACGTAATAACTAAATTATTTTGAATAATCATAATACCAAAACAATATTATAATAATGAGAAAAAAAAACATATTTGTTATGATAATGTATTGCATTATAAAAGCATATAATAAAAATTCTAGCTAAATAATGTGACTTAGAAATACCTAAAATAAATAAATTTATACCAATTATAAAACTTTTATATATATATATACACACACACAAAAAATGTTTGAAGTCCATGAACTTAGTATATAAAACAAATAACATGAGATGGGAGAGAATATTATAAATAATAAAACAAATAATTAAAAAAAAAAAAAAGGAGAAAAAGAAAAAATGGTTCGTTGAATGATATCGATATTGTCCTATGATAAGATAAGGAGCTACTACAAGGGGAGAAAGATTCGGATTATCTTGTTGATCCAATATCTCAAGACAAGAACATTGTTTGAGATGCGAATCACTCCACAAGCAAGATCGATCATGTCTAGCTTGAATGATTCTTGTTGATCAAATATCTTAAGACAATAACACTTGATTGAGATTCGAATCACTTCACAAACAAGATTTATCATGTCGAGCTTGAATGATTCTACATACAACCTAAACTACATAGAATTGCAAAGAAACTTAGTCATTGGCTAAAGAAAGCACAAATGTTCATTTTACTATATTTTCCAAGTCTATTTACAAATACAATATACAAGGCTTTATATAGCCTCTGAAACTATTAAATTAACATTCATACTTAATTAATGTCCATAATTAGTCATTATGTAATTGTAACTTAAAGTAAATAAAAAGTCTTAAAATACAATAACTCTAAATTATTCTAAATTGTAATCCACCCGAAATTTATAACATGAAACTTCATTCTTCTTCAAGGTGTCGTGAATTGAAATATCTTTTGATAATTTCAATAATATTTTATTCCCATCTTCATTGAAATATGTTGTATAATTGATATCTCTTGGTTCATATAATCCTACGTAACACATGACCACATTCCTTACTTTTGTTGAATTGTTTCTAAATTTAAATTATTCTTGTAAACTAATACAAGTTTTTTTTAGCGTATTTTATTAATTTTTTTAAAACTAATTAATATAGATTAACTATAAATTAAACCGAATTAATTTAAAATATTTTTTTAACTATTCATCGAGATGCATCCATATCACGAGCGCAGTAAAACGACAAATAATGTGATATTTCTTTGTCGATCGAGTATTTGACCGTCATAATCTCTCTTTTGATTGTTCTTGTTCACCACTCACTCGAGATTCGATCAATTTCTTCCTCACTGTTAGGTTTTTTGTAGTCACTCATGTCCGTTGTTAGAAAGGAAAACATAGGAGTTGTGCATGTGAGGGTTTCGACTAGTTCGATTTGATCCAATCGACTATGTTCAGTTCAGTTGGATTAATCTGATTTAATTAACATGTAAAAATTTAAATTTCTAATATTTTAATTAATTAATTCATTAAAAGATTGATCTTGGTAAAAACAAAAAACAATAATAAAATAAAATGGACTAATTAAAAATGAAAAAGGAATTTAAATTAAAAAAAAAAGAATAAATAAGACAAAGGGCATTTTGGGAATTATGATTTGTTGAAAGAGTTTAGCAAGGTTCATACACACCATAATTTTGCTGTGGCTCTCTGCCAAGCTTTGTGTATCTGATACTCCAATTATATATTTTTTTTATTAAAATAAAAATATTAAAAGAATCTTTATTTTTTATTTATTAAAATCAATCATTATCTGATTTTTAATGTTTTTTTTTCTTACAAGTAAATGTCCCATTTGCCCACAAAATCTGCCCCCACCTGATTTTCTGATGTGCCCACTCCACGTTTCTCAGATGCCATTATTAAATTATATATATATATATATATATATATATATATATATATATAATTACATTTTTTAATCTTTTACTTTTTGTTTTTTGAAATTTAAATTCATAAATATTATTCCTAAGTTAATAACTTCAATTTTTAAAAGTAAAAAAATATTTTTAAAAGACTTTGATAGAAAATCAATTATTATATATATATTGTTTACTTTACTTATTGTCGAAGTAAGTTGACTGGAAATTTAGTCAATTTTTAAATAAGAAAATCTGAAAAAACGGTCAATTTGATAGTTTTTAACATCTTTGAATATTAAAAAATTGTCAATTTGGAGTTCAATGTCTTTATTGACACACTATCTCGTGTCTACCCTTTTGAGGAAGGCGAGAACTTTCCTTTCTCCAATCGATGTGGGACCCCCTCCAAATCCACCATTCTTTGAGGCTCAATATTTTTACTAGCAAACCGTCTCGTGTCTACCCCTTTCAGAGAAGAGTGAGAAGGCTGACACATCGTCTAGTGTATGACTATGATACCATTTGTAACGACCCGCAAGTAGATATTGTCCTCTTTGGGCTTCCCATGAATGCTTTAAAACGTGTTTGTTAGGGGAAGGTTTCCATATCATTAGGATGTTTTGTTCTCCTCTCAACCAATCCGAGACTCACATTTTCAAAGTAGATTTAAAAATATTTAGAAATAATTTATGAAGTGTTGATAAATGATATTCGTTTATATATTGACAGTAATAACTCTTTTATGGCTAAAGACTCTAAATAGAATAAAAATAATTATATTTCCTTAATAACCTTTTGTTTTTAATAAAAAATATTATAATTCAAAATTATCTTATCATTTTATACAATTTAAAAATCCCAAACCTGTTTTTTTTCAAGATTATCCAAACGAACATCTATTTATGTTTGATTATTAATTACATTTATTAAATTAAAAAATTGCATTAAATACAAATTTTCTTGCAAACCTTTTGATAATTTATTAAAAAATTTATTAGTTATATATTATCGGCCATCAAAATAAAGAAATATATATTAAGCAAAAAAAATGATCTTTTTCACATGGAACTTTCAAAATTAATGAAGCGGGACCCACAAAAAATGCCCTTTCCACATCATATTCACATGGATGTATGGATGTATGGATGGATGATGTGCACCGCTACTAACATCATCCATGCATCTTATGAGTGATTCGCCAGATGGCCACGTAATCACTGGCAGGCAGGAATGGAGTACGACAATTACAGGCCAACAACCCACGTGGCATGTCACTATCGGTCAATAAATTTCCTCTTCCGAAGAAAAATAAAAATAATATATGGGTCCCACCATTTTTTTAAATTTTTTTATAGTTAAGTCTGTAATTTTTTAATGATTTTAAAAGTATATATTTTTTTAATTATTTATTTAATGTTATCTAAGAATTGGATTGAATTAGAAGACGCCAGCTGTAGATATTGGTTTTGACTTTTGTTGATTGTGAATTAATTTTATAATATTATCATAATTTCATCCTTTTTATTAAAAAAAGAAAAAAATTGTGATAACGTTGAATAAAACATGTTAGATTTATTAAAAATGGGCCAAGCAAGCTTTAGGCCCAATTGAATAGGCAATACTATTGGAGTGTGTAGCCTATACCATACGAGTTTGAGTTGGGTTGAAATTTTAGAAAATTGAAAATTTGTGTTGATTTGCGGGTTGACATTTTTTTAGTCGGGTCAACCTGACCAACCCAAAATAGAGTTACAACTCAACTTTAACTTCTCTTACTTTTAAGATTATTATGAAGATTAAGAATATTCTACGTTTGTAGTCAATATTAGTAATGCGTTGTGACTTGTGAATGTTTGATATCTGAGATTTTAGTTATTGATGTAACATGTATGGTTATAAAGAATGTTTTTTTTTTTTAATTCAATGAAGTACAGATACCAAACTCACTACTACCTGATATTGTCACATGATAGAGGGAGGTTTTCCCTCTCCTCTTCCCCAGTAGATATGGAATCTCATAATCCACCTCTATGAATACACTGTCCTTGGGACATCACTCGATGTTTGGCTCTGATATTATTTATAAACCCCCCAAATCATGTCGGAGAAAACTTTCCATCGTCAAATCTCATAATAAGTTCTATGCTATCTATACTTTCAAACTCTCTCTCTCTCTCTCTCTTTTATGTGTGTGATAGTGGGCTTGAGCTGTTACAGATAATATTAGAATTAGACATCAAGCGGTGTGCTAACGAGGACGCTCATCTCCAAGAGGGGTGGATCGTGAAATCCCACATTGGTTGAAGAGGAGAATGTGAAAATCTCTCGATGCTAGATGCGTTTTAAATAATAATATTGTCACAAAAACTAAACACAATTTAAGCTCACTACTAGTAAATAATATTGTCTGTCTTGGCTCGTCAATCCTATAGTTTTAAGACACGCTTTATAAAAAATGCTTCGTTTTCCTTCATCGAGGTGGGATCTCACACCCTCTCTTATTTCTCTCCCAATACTCGTCTGTTTAAACCTTTAACTTTAAGAAAAGTAATAACAGGTCAAGCAAGCGAGCTTTCCTCGGCTCGAGGTTTGAAGGGTTAGTTTTTGTGGTTTGGTTCAAGGTGGGGTTAGGTTAAAAGAGTGTCTCCTTTCTCCTTCGGTGTTTTTGACCAATTTGGTTTCATTATGTGGAAATGAAGGAGAAAGGAGCAGACCTTCACTTTTTGACCTAAAACCAGACAGTGTTACCTTAAAAACTTCGGCAGCCATTGGAGAAGGTGGTCTGCTTAGCTTAGCTTAGCTTAGCTTGTTCTAAGATTTTTTTATGTTGAGTTCGAGAATAATAAGGTTGTTTGTGATTTCATGTCTCAATTCTCATCCTAAGTTGTTCTAAATAAATAATATTTCTTTTTCAATGTTAAATATTGTATTTCTCTCTCTTCATCAATTAAAAACATTCCCTACCTAATCTTTACTAGTCTATTTTTTAATTTTGCAAACTACTTTAAATTAATAAAAATACCTTTTAATTTTCTAATTTATCTAAGAAGTAATTTTCACCGACTTATTATAATTAAATATAAATTTTTATAGTCTCGAGATGATATTCCAACCTCCCATAACTTGGTTATTCCCAAACGAGTGATCAAATGATATGTAATTGAAGAATGTGTTAAAAGAGTCTTTTTCTAACCCGTTCAATGGAGTCTTTTTTAGATTTTTTTTTTTTTTTCGCAATATCCCTCCATCTTTGGCTCGAGCTATATAATGCAGCGTGAGATCTCACATCGTTTGAAGAGGGGAGCGAAACATTCCTTTAAAAACGAACAATAGCTCTCTCTAACAATGGGTTTTAAAACCATGAAGCGGACAATGATACGTAATAGATCAAAACGGACAATATCTACTAGTGGTGGATTTAGTCTATTATAAATGATATCAAAATTAGAGATGAGGCGTTGTGTAAGTGAGGACGTTGGCCTCCTAAGGGGGTGGGTTTTGAGATCCCACATCAATTGGAGAGGAGAATGTTTGGAAACTTTTCTCTAGCAAACGAGCTTTTTAACTGTGAGGCTGAGGTGGACTGTTACATGGAGAAACTCGTCTTGAGACTTAATTGATGACGAGACCAAAGGCAAAAAGCAGGCTGACACGGTGAGCTGTTACATATAGAAATTCGTCTCGAGATTGAATTGATGACCGAGATTGGAGAGTAGTGCACTAGTTGAGAAGTTGAATAGAAGCATGAGCAAATTGATGATGGATAAATGAATTATTTGAAGTACCTATAAATTAGGAACCAAACATAAGAAATCAACGAAGAGTAAGAGACGTGTATGTTTTTGGGTCACGCAAATAACCGATCCTTTCCCATCGGATTTGCAGCAGTTCGTAGCTTTCCATTTCGAGCCCAATCCGAATGCTTTGCCACCACGTTCTTCCCCGCCATTTCCTTCTCTCTCAGCTCCCAACATGCCAATCTTTGCTGCTACAACGCTCGGATCTCTATCTGCTCATTCATTTCTTTCGCTCTTAGCCTCCACTGATGCTTCTCACTCCCTTTCAAGCTCCTTCGTTTTAACCCATAAATCCCCCTCTAAACGCCCTTCCAATTTCGCCGCCAGAGTTTCCCTTTCCGGAAAACCGGAGCCCATTGCCGGAGTTCTGGAAAGTTCGCCGTCATCGCCGGAGTCAGTTCGACGTGCTCGGGTGAGTACATTGTTCATCCCTTCTGTCTTTTAATCGAACAACTGGGGTTTTCTTTTATATCCGATTTTCTCTTTAAATGAATCACTCTGGAAGTAACAAGTTTGCTGAATTCGAATTCGAATTCTGGTTCCAAGCGCTGAAGGTTTTGAACAATTCATTAGAAGTGTATGTGTGAAGCTTTTGGCACTCAATTCCGTCAAGATTTTGAGATTAGGTTTTGATTTTCACCGCCAGATATTCTGTTTCCATTCAACTATTTCACTTGGGGCATTGAATTGCAACATTAGAGTTTTGTTGTTCAACCATGCAATATCAAGGCCTAAAGATGATGCCATGGGTTCAAAAGGATCATCATTTAGCCATCATGATTGGATGGTTGTTGGTGGGAGCAAAAAGTTTATGCTTAGCCTGAATTTGTATGAGTATTGTTGAACTCTTATATTCTAATACTTGGTTTCTGCAAAGAAGTAGAGATCTGCTGATTGGAAGACAGCGAGGGAATACCTTGATAGTGGATTTATCTTCAAAGGTAGGATTGAAGGTTCGAATGCTGGAGGTTTACTCGTCCGATTCTATTCTCTTGTGGGGTTTCTTCCATTCCCTCTATTGAGCCCGGCTCATTCTTGTAAAGGTACAAGTTTTCTTAATCCTTTGTGCTATATGCTATTAGACGAAGTCAGTAGTTTACCCAATAATGACTTGAATTGGTTGAGGTATATGTGTTTCAAGTTTTTTAACATGAATTTCTTGCAGAACCATACAAGAGTATCCAAGATATTGCAAAAAGCTTAATTGGTTCACTTATACCAGTGAAGGTAGTTAACTACTAAAGTTGTCCTTAATTTTAATCGTTTATAGTTTTGAAAGCATCTCTTCTAGTTGGCTGAAGGCTGGTGTATTTCTATTTGCTTCGCCACTCCCTAGTGTCCAACATGAGCACACTAGGTCATGTGTCAAACGTGTGTCCAACTCACCAAAATAAAATTCAGTTTTTATATCTTTAACTTTTCTTTTGAAACTCAGACATTTAGTACTTTCAATTAGCCACGTGTTCACAGAATCTGAGACGGATATGAGGGGTATATCTTTGTTCAAGGGGAGGAGACTAAGGGCGCGATAGTCCTGACACCATGTACCCCACAATGTAATTTAGGCTTGTGCTTTGTCTAGGTTGTTGCCTTGGGGATGTCAAGAACAAACTCTTGTAGTCAATTGAGACGATTGAGAGTGGATGGATGAGTGTAGGTGTAAGTGGTACTTTGCTCAAGGAGAGAATGGTTAGGAGTGCAAACAAAGTCTCACATCGACCAGACAAGGGAGAGATCCATGCTTTATAAGTGAGAACAATTATTTCTATTGGTATGAGGCCTTTTAGGTGAATCAAAAGCAAAACCACGAGGCCTTAAACCAAAAGTCGATAATATCGTACCATTGTGGAAATATGTGGAGGGTCGATTGTCCATAACAGAATTTTCATTTTTTTATGGCACCAAAGACTTCCTTGTATTGAATCTTTCTTTTTATTTTCTTTTTCCGTGTTCTTCAGCTTTAGCTGGGACAGATGCTTCTTTGGCTCCTGTAACTACTAGAGAATGATCAGTCTCCCCTCCGGTTGAAATTTCTTGCTCACTGGCTCTTATATTCTTCCTTTCCTCTGTCAAATATTTTCCTGAAGTTCCTCAAATCATTTCCCAAACTATGCACCAACGTCTCTTTTGAAATTGAACTATGGGATGGTGCCCTTGCTTCTTCTGTTCTAAATCTAATGAATTAAAACTCAACTGATCCAATTTAGGTCCAAATTTTTTTATTTGAAGCATAATTGGTCAATGAAGAAAGTAAAACACTTGGATCATGTGGCTACACCATATTACATGTATTCATAAAGTGAAACAGAGAAAGTTGTAATGTAATTGTTTATGAGGGAAATGAAAGAAAAAAATTAGGAGTCTATTCCATTTGGGCGAGATAGTTCTTTCATCATTCATATTCACAGTTGACCATCCCTGCTTTTGAAATATTTAGGTGAGGATACATTAAACCCTGTCTTTTCTTATTTTCTAGGTTATCCAAGCAGATGAGAAAAACAAGAATTTGATCTTTTCAGAGAAGGAAGCTGCATGGTCAAAGTTTTCTGAGCAAGTTGGTGTGGGAGATGTCTATGAAGCTAGAGTTGGCTCTGTGGAGGATTATGGTGCCTTTGTACATTTACGTTTCTCTGATGGTGATATTTTGTGTTCTATTAAGCTTATGTACTGATATCTTAAGAAATCAATTACCACTTATTTTCCAAAATTCTACAGGTTTCTATCATCTTACTGGGCTAGTACATATATCAGAAGTTTCATGGGATCTAGTTCAGGATGTAAGAGACATCTTAAGCGAGGGTGACGAAGTGAGGGTGAAAGTCCTTGATGTTGATAGGCAAGTCTTGTCAGATTTCTTTTTATCACCAGCTAATTTGCACCTTCTAGGAAATTCTGTCATTTGAAGTATTTTTATCCACTATAAAACATATACAAGGCTCTCTTGATTACAAATAATTGTTATATAGTGTTGTAATGAAGTGCAAATTATGAGCTCAATCATATTCAGCGCAAGCTTGTTAGCTAGCTAGTTACAGCCGTTATTGTTTGTAATCAGTGCTGTAACTAGAGATGGATATAGTTATTGTACCAAACTTACTTGTGAGAACCCACATCGGTTGGAGAGGGGAACAAAACATTCTTTATAAGGCCGTGGAAACCTCTCCTTAGCAGACACGTATTAAAAACCTTGAGAGGAAGCTCGAAAGGAAAAGCCCAAAGAGTATAATATTTGCTAGCAGTGGGCTTAGGCTGTTACAAATGGTATTAGAGTCAGACACCGGACGGTGTGTCAGAGAGGACGCTGAGCCTAGAAGGGGGGTGGACACTAGGCTCCGAAGGGGGTGGATTGTGAGATCCCACATCGGTTGGAGAGGGGAACGAAACATTATTTATAAGGGTGTGGAAACTTCTCCTAGTAGACGCATATTAGAAACCTTGAGGGAAAGCCCGAAAAGGAAAGCCCAAAAAGGACAATATTTGCTAGTGGTGGGCTTGGATTGTTACATTATCGATGAAACATGAAATATAGACTCGTTCTTTGGTGGATGTAGACCAATTATTGGGTCGAACCACTTAAAAATCTTGTGAGTTCCTCTGCTGTTTCTTTCCCTCTTAATCTTTGTAATTGTTTTGATTCTGGTTAAAACTCAGATTAGCCATAGGCGATAGATGATTTTGTTATTTTTGCAGAAGGTCAAGAAATGGAAAACGAGGAAAATGTGATAGACTTGCTAAATTTATATCATCTCAAGCTTTTAGGCCATTGCCTATTGCCATGCATTGTCAGCTGTCTTATTGGTTTTATGCAGGGACAAGTCGAGGATCACATTATCAATTAAACAACTCGAGGAAGATCCACTTTTGGAAACATTGGACAAAGTAATACCGCAGGTTAGTGAAGCATTGATGTACGCATTTAGTCAGCCTTTTCAACTACTTTCATCTCATAACTGAGCTTTAACTACATGAACACCATAATTTATTATAACAGGATGATTCTGCTGAACCTGATTCGTTCGGACCTAAAAGTGACAGCGAAATCATACCCCTTCCTGGACTTGATACAATATTTGAAGAGCTACTGCAAGAAGAAGGGTATGTTTCTCTAATCTTCAAAGCTATGGAGAGCACTGTCTAGAAAGATTACTGATAACAACAATGTATGGGCATCAACAGTACTAATAAATATGCCTTGGCTTGTTCTGAATTTTTGAGTTTAACTTTTGTGTTAGACAGACAATGTGATGTACATACAAATATTTATATACATTCATACACATACGTTTAGGGTTCAAATATGAGATGAATTGGCTGACACTGAACAAACTAAAGAGGCCTTGTCTGGGACCCCTGCATTTTTTTCACTCGATTGATAAACTTTGTTCGGTTTTTGGTCATTAGTAGGGATCATATTATCAGCATGTGACTTCTCAAGTTATATTAACCTTGAGTTAGCAGTATGATCTTAATATGATTAGTTTGAATATCAGTATAGAAGATGTTCATATCAACCGACAAGGATTCGAGAAACGGGTGGTTTCACAAGACCTACAGCTTTGGCTATCAAATGTAAGTTGGTTTGTTACTAAGAATATTATGTGGGGTATAGTCATTGGCTTCAATTTCTCAATTGTCATCTTACTGTTATTGTAGGCACCTCCTGTTGAAAAGAAGTTCACTCTCCTTGCTCGTGCCGGGAGGCAGGTAGTGTTTCTCCTTCTCACACATGCACAAGCATGAGCACATGCACACAGATACCAACTATAACCGGTCCAAGCTCACCACTCGTAGATATTGTCCTCTTTGAGCTTCCCATTTCGGAATTTTCCTTAAGGTTTTTAAATCGCGTCGGTTAGAGGGAGATTTCCATGCCCTTATAAATAATGCTGTATTTCCCTTTTAAACCGATGTGGGATCTCACAATTCACTCCCCTCGGGACCCAGTGTCCTTGCTATTTCACAGCTTAGTGTCTGGTTATGATACCATTTGTAACGGTTCAAACTTACCGCTAGCAGATATTGTCTTCTTTGGGCTTTATCTTTCGTGCTTTTTCTAAAAAATTTCAAAACGCATCTACTTGGGAGAGATTTCTACACCCTTATAATGAATACTTTGTTCACCTCCCCAACCAATATAGGATCTCACACTAACATCAATGGTTTGTGAATTTAGGTTCAAGAAATACAACTGACAACATCACTCGATCAGGAAGGTATTAAAAGGGCATTGCAGCGAGTGTTGGAACGTGTCCCATGATTTGGAGACAGAGTTGAACAATCGATTTTGAATGAAGCTGTCTGTAAAGAAGATGATATCAATTCAATTGTTTCAAGTAAGTTGTATATCTTGCCTGGTCTCTACGTCTATTCTAATGGTAAAAGGTTCTTGTAAGAAGCATGAATGCTCGATCATTGTCTGACAGCCTTCATCTTGGAGGATTTGTAGTCTTTGCTTCTCATAGCCAAAATATATATATATATATATATATATATATATTGTATATGTATATTTCCTTTTTCTTATTTCATAATCATTTCTGCTGAGAGATATAAGACTCTGTCTAACTTGACTTGACCCATAGATCAAGTTTTCCCCGTTAAATGGACATCTCTAAACTTAATCATGTGATATTAGTTATCATGAAACTTTTGTCATTCTAGTACAATTCGATGCCATGTTCTCTTCTCGTTAGTGTTGAATAGTGTTTGGTCACTTCACCAATTAGATAAATATAATGTCTTCTTCAATGACAACTTAGAAGAAGTTTATATAGGTATACCTACCGATATGGAATCCACAAAAGAATTACGAGCAAATTGCACAAACTCTAAAAAATATTCTTCAGGGCTTGAAACGAAATCCAGGATTTTTGTTTGAAAAGTATTCAATGTGGATGCTTATAAGAAACCTAAAATTAGTCTCGACTAAAAAGATGGAAGATCTCGACTACTTCCTAACAATGGAAATGACTCACTCGCTGAAAGGTTTGTGTATTTCTATCCGTAAATATGTGATTTGTTATTTGGAGGAAACAAGTATGCTCGAGTTTAAGTTTTTAATGATGTAGAGTATGAAAAATTGACTACAACGTAGACATTGTCTATTTGAGTTTTTCCTTAAAGTTTTTGTTAAGGAGAGGTTTCCACACTCTTATACCCATGTGAAATCTCACAATCCACTCTCTCTCGGATCCCAGCATCTTTGCTAGCACATCGTCTTGTGTCCACCCTTTTTAGGGCTCAGCCTCCTCACAGGCACATCACCCAGTGTTTGATTATGATAGCATTTATACGGCCCAAATCCGCTACTAGCATATATTATCCTGTTTGAAATTTTCCTTTCAGATTTTTCATCAAGGTTTTTAAAACGCATTTACTAGGGAGAGGTTTCCACACTGTTATAAAAAATGTTTCGTTATCCTCCCCAACTGATGTGAGATCTCAAAGATAGTGTTGATCATGAAACTTTCAAAGCATAGAAATTAAACCTTAAACCTTAATACATTCGAAAATTGTAGTGACTCTTTATTAGCAAGGGCCCTGTACGTTTGAGGCACGTGACACATTTAGAGTCAACTCCTATATGTATGCTTTATTAGAGTAAAAGGTTTTAGGTCCTTTCAATAGGACCACAATTTCATTTATGTTATGTGTGTGTATATATATATATAATATATATATATATATATCTTTTAAATTCTCGTTTTTAAGTATAGTTTATAAATAAAAAAATCACATTTATTGTACTAAACTAAAAAAAATATTAATTATAAGTTTATTCAATAATTTTATGTTTTATTTAATTTTAAAATTTTTATTTTAAAAAACTCACAAATCAAAAATCAAATTTCTTAATACTTAAGGATTAATTGACATTGAATAGCCCAATTTCATCACTAGCAGATATTGTCTGTTTTGACTCGTTAAATATCGCAAATGAAAACTATTCCTACAGACCAACACGACACTACCATTTTACTTTTATGATCGGTCTCATTTAAACGTGGTTGGGTAAAGGAAGACGATGATTAAAGGAATAAACAAATGCATAATAAATTATTAATGTAATAATGGGTTAGAGGAGGGCTTAAAATTCCCATGTTAATGTTGGGTATGAACCATAAGTAATCACTCATCCGTCTGCACGCGCAAACCCAACATCCTCTTCTAATTCTTTTTTATTCTCAACTTTTGCCTCTCCTCTTTCTTCTATTTAAATATTAGCCCCTCACAAATCTATTATTTATTTTATACCCCTCCTTCAACGAGTATTAACTTATCAAATATAATATAAACTTTTCCATGTAAATAATTTGATAACGACTAAGTTTGAGAGCTCCAACGACCTCGAATATAAATATTAATGTTTTATTAATTACAAAATTTAATTTTATGTCTAATAAAATTTTAATTGAAAGAATAAAAAAATAATAATAATAAAAAAACTTCGTCGACACGGGTTATTAAACATATGGAGAGTCGAGGGGGTTCGGGTTAGGGTTAGGGTTTAGGGTAGGAATGGTAGAAGCATGGGTTGGTATTTGGTTTGGTTGGAGTGGCAGATAGATAGGGTTTGGGTACTCAAAACTGAACCCTCAGACCGTATCCCTCTGCCAATCGGAATGTCTTCTCTTCCCCCACATTTCCCCCACCTCTTTTATTTTTTTAGTTTCCCCCTTCTTAAAAAAAAAAATTCATTTTTTTTAATTATAAATATTTTAAAAGTCCCATTGGTTTAAAAATTATTTAGAAAGGATCATAAATGCTAAATTAATAAAAATACTAAAATTTTCTAAAATCTAAAAAACAATTGGTCAGATAAAATAGAACCAAATGAAGAAAATAACATAATTGATACATTTAAATTTATACCAAAATTTTATAATTTTACTGAAATTCTGGATATTTTTGGGTATTTGGAAATCAAGGAATAAAAATGAAAATAAATGGAGTAAAAGCCCATGCATTATCAAACTGATAGCTCTGCACACATTATATTTCCCATTTATTTCCTACCTATTAATTTTTAAAAAATAAGGAAGTTTTTCAAATTTAATTTTAGAAATTTTAAAAACAATTTTGTTTTATTTTATCATGTTTGCATACCTCGAGATTTCTCTCAAAATAACAAAATATAGTATGGTTTTATTTTTCAACTGAAAAATATTATATTTATTTAAAAAATTATATAAAAGTTCTTCCTTTATCCATTTGATCTAAAATAATTTAAATCCATTAATAAAGTGTCTATAGATATTATATAATAATATTACAAACCTGGTTTTAGATTCTTCTTTACATTTGATTTTTTAGGGTGACCATATAAAGGAAATGAATAAAAATTAATTACATAAAAAAGAAAAAACCAAGCTTCATTATATATAACCCTGTTCCAGAATGACTTTAAAGATAGCAATTTGAGCAAAGTGATATTGGTTATTCCTTAATAACTCAAAATCAGAATAATTCTTTTTTATATAAAAAAAAAAATCAAATTAAAAATGACCAAAAGTCAGACCATGATGGGACCTAGTGGTCATCGGAGTTGGTGAAAAAAAAAAGGTCTTCGAAAAAATGGATTCGAGACAGTGACGGCCTATCTTGACATTAAAATTCCAGGAATTTTCTTGGTTGAGTTTTATGCAAGCTATCTTACTTAAGATAATGCACTGAAAATAGAGATAAAAGAAGAAGAAGAAGACACACCAAAAGCCATATTTTAATAAATGGCTTTATGATGCACTGAAATCATATTTTAAAACCACCCCAAAAAAGATCGGGGGACACCCAAAAGAAAAGAAGCATTTTTGAAATGACATGAACTCAGGCAAGAAACCACGCAAATCAACAAAGCCAGGAATCCGTGGGGGCGTATATGGGGACACCTAAAGGGTTATACTGCAATGGAAAGGGGTTAGCAAAAGACAAAATGTGTCGAAGTATATCATTAAATATACTCACAAAAGAAGAGCCCATGACACATGACAACAACGTTTAGAAGCTATCCAAGTTAAGTCATAAAGACAATATAAAATCATACCACCAAAGTTCAGAAGAGACACCATCACTGCTTCTCTGATGCCGCTGCTGCTGTCACTGTTTACTGGGGTCTTCTTTTCCATCGCTTTCATTGCAATCGGCTTCGCTGCTGCTGATTTGTGTGTGTTTTCTTGACGACCCTTTGCAAAGCTTGACTGGATATTTCTTGGCATTCAGCTCCAGCTTCCGTAGAGCTGCTTTACCAAGATCAATCCCACATATGTCAGCGAGCCTAACAAGGTACAGCAAAACGTCTGAGAGTTCTTCCCCAAGATGTTGTTTCTCTTCATCTTTCCAGCCAGGAAGGCCTCTTGGAACCTCCCCTTTCCACTGGAATATCTCAGACAACTCTCCCACTTCACCCACCTGAAGTATTCCAAACAGAAAGTAAAAGCCATGAGAAGAAGAAAACCCTGCTAGATAGATCTCTCCCCCTTGGCAGTCATCAAAGCTGGGCTATTCAACCACAAGATAAAACATACAAAACTAACAAAAAAAAAAAAAAAAAAAATCATTTATGGGCAATCCACTAAATAGAATGGGTATCATCATTCTCCGCCTACGTCCTAATTCACTTGGAACAGTTCACACAGTTCCAAACAGCAAACAAAACAGCTTTCACTGTTCCTAAAATTTGTACTTCATGAATGACAGAATGATTGCCAAGTAAAAATGAGATAAAATCTGGCCAGTCAAGTGAATAACCTACTCAGAACAGTCCTACCCCGCATAAAATTTCAAGCCTAACAGAAATTATTGTCCTGAAGTTTTTCCAAATCGCAACATAACTTCGGTGGAAGTAGTTCTTCCGCCATTAAAACTTCAGTAAAACCCTAAAGGAACGAGGAAGTATTGAAGCATTCATCGACGATCGAAAAATCCCTAATAGACATTATTAGCACAAAAACAATACGAAAAAGAGTAAGCAAAGAACGTCAATCGTCGGCAGACAGTTCAACCCTCCCATTTCACATCGGGAAAACGAACCGCAAAATTTTCATCAAATCGTTTCCGAGTAGCTTACACAAGCGGAAGAAGAAGGTGATATTCGTTTTCCACTTCGCATTGTAAACGCGTAAGAAAGTGCAGTTTTCGAAAGAACACTAATACAATACCATAGCGAGAAGGAGATTTCTAGGGCTATGAAACTGATCCCAGTCCCTCTCTCTAGCAAAGTCCGCCATCATAGTCTTCAACTCCTTGAGAGTCACCTCCCTCTCTACAACCTCCGCCATCGCCGGCCACTGACAGCCGACCGCGCTCACTTTTTCCTAACCGGAACACCGTACGCTGCAGCAGCAGAAGAAAAAACGGCCGCCGTTTACTTAGCGGACATGAAATTGCAGAGAAGCATTAATTAAAAGGAAATCGTTGGTTCTTATTCTCCTGGTGCCTTATTACTGCGATCACGGGAGGGAGGGAGAAGAGTAATGACCGGGTACAGGGAAATGCCGGTTGGTCTGACGCGATTTTCATGGCTACGGGACAGTCAGCTGTCGGTTTCTTATATTTTTGGCCTTGACACTGTGGCCCCTCTTGTTTTGTAATTTTGGGATTTTCAGGGACCACCTGTTTGGCTTGAAAAGTAAAAAAATAAATATATGGGGATTAATCTGCAAAAAGAATAATTGTAATTTTAAAATAAATATTTGGAGACAATAATAGTATTGGACCATAGGAATTATTTCGTAAATCTCGTACAGTGTAAGGGACCTGACTTCACTCCAGCTCCATCCTCTAGCCCATGTTCATTTTAAATTTATTTTTATTTTCATTTATTATAATATTTATTATTAATCGGCCACTCCCGTACTAATTCTAAATCTCAACGCGACCTTATTCATAGTAAAATTACGAGCGTTCAAATTGTTTGAATTAATTATTTTAAAATATATATGATAAATATGAGATCCTTATCATACGTGTTTTAAAATTGTGAGGTTAACATCGAGACATAACCGTCAAAATGGATGACAATACGTAAACCAACTAAAGTGGATAATATAGTAAAAATCTCAATTAAATATTTGAAAAAAATAAATATATTTAGTCTTTTTATTTTATAAAAATATTTGTTTATTTAATTCCCTAAATATTTAACTAATAATTATTCTTTTAAAATAGTTATAGTTTTTTTTTTTTTTTTTTTTATTAGAAGAATCGACCAAATTCATATAATATTTAATGAAGAAATTTGTGGCCAACTACAACAAGCTTGCGACTGTAATAGAAACAAACGACAAACTCTACAATTCTAATAGTCGAGTTGGGTATGTGTGCTTACCAATCTTGTCCCGAGTGCTGAAAGACGGCTCTCTCGCAAATTATGCGGAATTTTGTATTGATTAAACGTGAGGTTACAGGGCTAAGGTTCGTTGTTCAAATGATAAAATAGACTCGTATATTTATGCCTAAATAGTTAATGAATTTCTCTATTATGGGGTCTAGTTTGTCTTAGCATTGAATACAAATTTTAGTGGAGGCTTCATCAATGGTCCTATTTGTATCATATTAATAATTGACTCGAACATAATTTTATTGATCAACACGAAAATAATTAGAAAAAAAATATTAAATTTTTTTTACATTCATAGTTTTATTTATTATAGATTTTCATTTTTTTCATAGGCAAATTTTATGAATGTATTTACCGCCTAATTCTACCTTTAAAAATATTAAAAATATTTTAATATTTATAATCGATGTAAATGATGTGTTGCGACTTGTAACGTGGATAAATATAAATTTTAGGTTGGTTTGTGAATTTTATTCGAATTAAATAACTCAATTTTTTTTTCAATTTAATGTTATAATTAAAAATAAATTCATAAATTTTCAGAAATTGGGAACATTTAAGATCCCATCTTAAGAATGTTTATTAAATTATGAACCCAAACCAAATTAATGGGCAGGGTTAATTCAGTTTCATCGATTTTCTTATTTGTTATGAGATGAGAAAAATATATGTTTTTTGAAATATCAAGGAATCATGGATGTCGGGTGAGAGAGAAGTCGAGATTGGTTACTGGTTACTGTCGGAGGAGTTGTCGAGCGAAAGACAATAGTGAACGTTAATGTGATGGAGCAAGGTGAGGCGACAATGAGTGAGACGCTACTAAGCGTTAATGTGATATTGGATGGCGAAGAACCAGTTGAGCTTTCTTTTATGAATAAAAATGAGTTAGTTTGGTTCAACTCGAGATTTAAGGTTCTCTAACTCGAAAACCGAACCAATGACTGAAAAATCCATGGATTTTAGAATTTTTCTTTTTTCAAAATTGCTGTTGAGTTGTATGGGTCGTTCAAGACTCTTGGTCTCTACCTATGCGATGGAAAAAAATGGGATCACTTCTTATGGACTTACTGAGAATGATTCCGTATCTACGTTATGACCTATTCAGTTGCATAAGGCGCTCTAGTGAGATCCTTACAAAAAAAAAAAAAAAAAAAAAAAAAAAAAAAAAAAAAAAAAAAAAAAAAAAAAAAAAAAAAA
>NW_019272021.1:3134847-3140021 GCF_002738345.1 Cucurbita maxima | reverse complement strand
AAAAAAAAAAAAAAAAAAAAAAAAAAAAAAAAAAAAAAAAAATGTAGTCGATTTGATAATGATCAAGTGACATTATTTCTTTGGCCCGAACCAAATAATAACTTTAGTTAAATCATTTGTACTAAGATTAACTATATGCATTTAGGCCTAAGACAGAATGATATTTTCAAACTTCACCATTTCATCTCTCTGACTCCAAGAACTTGACCGTTAAGAACATTGAACGTTCTACAATAGCTGCGGGCGTGCTTGGACAATATAAATGTCATCCCCGACGACGCAGCCTTCGACATCCTGTGGGCAGGAAAACTTGCATTCCAAGAAATACCCAACAGAGCAAAGACGTCGACCTAGCTGCGCACGAAATTTCGGGTCGATAGACAATGACTTTTTGCTGTAATCTACAGTAAAACGTGCCATTTGACCATCAGCAGGACCAGCAGCAAGAACTCTTAGTTCTTCACTGAAGTTTGCAAAGGCCAGTGTTTGTACTAAACCATCAAACTTCCCAGATGAAAGTCGCCAGGGCGTGCCACGGGTGCCAGACGCTAGAGTTTCGCCAAGTCCACAGGCAATTTCAGCCTCAACATACTTGCCATTTTGGTTGGTTGGGCTGTATGTGTGCAGAACAAATGATAATTCAGGAGAAAGCATTTCTTGTACCAGTACTGCCATTAAAGCATCCTTCTGAGGTACTCCAGCAGCTCGTCTGCTTAGAACTGCTCTTCGAGTGTACAACGACGCCCATACTTTGCTAACAGCGTTGCTAAAAACAATTGGATCTCTCAAACTTACATTTGGAATTGACTCGTAAAGTCCAGCAGCTGACATGCCAGCCAAATCCTCGACATTCGCACTCGAACGGACGATTAAGCGTGCATCTTCAGGAAATATTTTCCCTAAACTATCAATTATGTCTTGCGTCAATTGCAGAGAAGACACCAAGTCATGGAGTTGTTTGCAAAGTTCATCTAGTTCCACTCCTACTTTTGCTGTTTCGATTTGTTCCAAAATAGATTTGAACTTTTCCATGGAATTAGTTTGAGTGAGTGCTAATTCCATAGAACCAAATGGAATCACTGCACCTGCAGGAACTCGAAAAGCAGCTGGAATCTGTAGACTTGTAAAACCTGCTAACCAACGTCTGGTTATGTGTAATATAATAAAGTGCTGGAATTGAAAAAATTATAATAATTAACGGCCTAAGTTCACCGCTAGCAGATATTGTCCCCTTTGAGTTTTCCCTTTTGGGCTTCCCCTCAAAGTTTTAAAATGTGTTTCCTAAGAAAAGGTTTCCATACCCTTATAAGGAATGCTTCATTCTCCTCTTCAACCGATATGAGATCTCACAATCCACTCCCTTGGGAGCTCAGCGTTCTCATTGACACACCGCTCAGTGTCTGGCTTTAATACTATTTGTAATAGCCCAAGCCCACAACTAGCAGATATCGTCTTTTTTGGGCTTTTCCTTTCGAGCTTTCCCTCAAGGTTTTACAATGGGTCTACTAAGGAGAGGTTTCCACACCTTTATAAGAAATGTTTCGTTCTCCTCTCCAACTAACGTGAGATCTCACAATCCACCCCTTGGAGGCCCAATGTCCTCACTGGCACACCGCCCTAGACAGCCTGGCTCTAATACCATTTGTAACAATTCAAGCCCACTGCTAACAGATATTGTCTTTTTTGGGCTTTTCCTTTCGAGCTTTCCCTCAAGGTTTTACAATGGGTCTACTAAGGAGAGGTTTCCACACCTTTATAAGAAATGTTTCGTTCTCCTCTCCAACTAACGTGAGATCTCACAATCCACCCCTTGGAGGCCCAATGTCCTCACTGGCACACCGCCCTAGACAGCCTGGCTCTAATACCATTTGTAATAACTCAAGCCTATTGCTAGTAGATATTGTCCTCTTTGGGCTTTCCCTTCTAGGCTTCCTCTCAAAGTTTTAAAACGTGTTTGCTAGGGAATGGTTAAGGAATGTTTCGTTCCTCCTTCGTTCTCCTCTCCAACTAACGTGAGATCTCACAATCCACCCCTTGGAGGCCCAATGTCCTCACTGTTCGTTCTCCTCTCCAACTAACGTGAGATCTCACAATCCACCCCTTGGAGGCCCAATGTCCTCACTGGCACACCGCCCTAGACAGCCTGGCTCTAATACACAATCCACCCCTTGGAGGCCCAATGTCCTCACTGGCACACCGCCCTAGACAGCCTGGCTCTAATACCATTTGTAATAACTCAAGCCTATTGCTAGTAGATATTGTCCTCTTTGGGCTTTCCCTTCTCGGCTTCCTCTCAAAGTTTTAAAACGTGTTTGCTAGGGAATGGTTAAGGAATGTTTCGTTCCTCCCTCCAACTATTGTGGGATCTCACAATGGGACAGGTGCGGATTTTTCCAAGAAATTCATATACTTTCATGGTGTAGTTAACAGAAATTTTCCTTATGTATGGCTCTGCTATGTTAGGACTTCATACCGGTTCACTGGAGGTGGAATATTACAACTCAAACCTAGTTTCTTCAAAGACAAATTTAAGGGAAAAAAATTAGATCCAAAATTTACCTTTATCAGAGATGGCAGCCAAAGAAGCCAAACGACCACAAACTGCAGCTTTTGCTCCTGCAATTCGAGCATCTGCATCAGCAAGCTGTACCACTCCAGAAGAAATTCCCTAGACAAAGTTCAACCATCACTAATTTAGAGAAAAATCGATATACTGGGAGAAGAAAAAAGGAAGACGTGTCCAACGTCCAAATGTCATCGAGGAACGATTTGACTACATTATACGACACCTGTGTCGGGTAGGGAGTTCCAGAGGCAGGTAATAAGGGGTCTTGCATACTGGACTTTTCAAAACTAAACACATACTCATCTGGAGCAGTTCTGGCAGGAAAATTATCAGTGCTTGTATCTGATGGCGGATATATATGAACAGAAGTTGCCGATGCTTCCATCCTACACATCTCAACAAAAAACATAACACTTCGTTAAGCATTCACCCTAAATCACCATGAATAAGAACATGAACCAAAAACCATACAACCTCACAAAATTCCCGAGAAGTTTCTGCAGAACAGAAATTCTTTCGTCGTCCTCACATGTAACAAATACAACTTTTTCCTACAAAGCCGACATGCATTGTCGTTGATACTGTACAACAGCGTTTGAAAAAGACACTGTTTTAGAGAGGCTGCACTTACTTGTCGAGCCCTTACACCAAGATGAGATAAATGAGGTAGTTCCTGTAGTAGCACAACTCCTGTTATGTTGCTCCCAGCAGCTGTTATCTGCAACATTTTATTTTATTTTCCTTCATGGAATATCATTCTAATACCATCAATATCATAAGAAAGAGGTGCAAAACGATATCGACTCCATAAATAGGGTAAGTGAAAGGGATATTTAGCTTTGAACCTCTTCATCGCCATCAGCTTTGTTAACCATAAGAATAACAGGCCCTTCTATGGATGTTGGAAGAGACCCTGGGACAATCCTCTCAACCTGAAGAAATACTCACAATTACATAATATTTGGGTTGCAGGCAAAGTTATGTGCAATTTCCAGCATAGACGTGTTTTAGCGTGTTAAAATGATAGATACATTGCAATGTTTGTGACGAGCCTCGCTCAACTTTTTTATGAGCTTCATTTCACTTCAAATACTTAATTCTTGTGAAACAAATAAACACGAGCACCTGAACAAATGTTCCTTCAACAGATCCTGGCACAAGAACATCCCAACCCTGCGATCCAAGTGCGGTTCTGATTGCTTTCAAAAGAATTGTGCATAGCTTCGATACCTGAAAAATTACGCTAGAGTTTCCGACAGACTTCAGCATCAACTCATGGTCGACGAACGGTAATAAAGAAGAATAGAACAAAATTACCCAAACCATTATACCTAGCACGAATTTCAGCTTCAGTATATGTTCTCATGCTGTTTTCAGGGATCCCAAACGCTTTTCCAAGCATCTGAAATGAACGCCAATTTACAGATTCTGCGTTACGTTATGCACAAGACAAGAAGAACCATATAATCCTCTACAGCAGTCTAAGACCAAGGTTGTATTTAAACGGATGATATTCCACAGAAACTATAGCTATTTATAAATTTACTTTTGCCCGCAAAACCACACGGAAATAGATTGGTCGAGTTAATGGTTCAGCAAATTACCATCTCATTAAGTAGTTCTTATCGTGTTTATGATAAACTGATGTATTCATACCTTAACTTTCTCAGGGAATATTTGAAGAAGCGCTTCAGAATATTCCTCAGTCAGCCTCCTTGTTCTATCAAGAGTAGCCTTAAGCCTCAATCCCCAAATAGTTGGGCCATCTTCACTTCCTTGATAAGAAAAATAACAAATTCATAAGGTGGTTAGCTGATCATATAAATCAAGTCAGTCATAGAAATGCAATTGATTTAGAGCTACTAAGCATGAACACCTTAATATGGGTAAAGAGTCCTACATAATATAAATAGGACACCCATATTTGTTAGAAGTGTGTTAGAACTTGGTTAAGCACAACAAATACATATCCAACATTTATTGAACAAATAAAACTTGTGCCAGACATTAGTTGGATATGCATTACTGTGATATCCCACATCAGTTGGGGTGGAGAACAAAACACCCTTTATAAGGGTGTTGAAACCTTTCCTTAGCAGACACGTTTTAAAAACCTTTAGGGTAAGCCCGAAAGTGAAAACCCAAAGAGGACAATATCTGCTAGCGGTCAACTTAGGCCGTTACAAATGGTATCAAAGCCAGACACCGGGCGATGTCCAAGCAGGTTGTTCCTCGAAGGGGGGTAGACACGAGGCGGTGTGCCAGCGAGGACGCTGGGCCCTGAATGAGAGTGGATTGTGATATCCCACATCAGTTGGGGAGGAGAATAAAACACCTTTTATAAGGGTGTGGAAACCTCTCCCTAACAAATGCGTTTTAAAAACCTTGAGGGTAAGCCCGAAAGGGAAAACTCAAAAAGGACAATATCTGCTAGCGGTAGACTTGGGTCGTTACAATTGCACATTTTCTAAGCACAGTAAGGACATCACAGACACATGTAGATATATGATCAACCGTTGTTGGAACACTTAAACTAAAGTGTTCAAAACCTTTTTTTTTTTTTGTACTTATTTGTTGAATATATATATATATATATATATATATATAT
>NW_019272021.1:3127230-3133849 GCF_002738345.1 Cucurbita maxima | reverse complement strand
ATATATATATATATATATATATATATATATATATATATATATATATATATATATATATATATATATTTTATAAGAGAGAATTTCATTGATGATTGAAATTTACAAAAGGGGGTGTTTACAAAAGACCTTCCTAATTTGCAAAGAGGGAGGCATAACTATACCGAAGTATTTCTTTTTCCCAATAACAAATAAATAAATAAACAATAAGTCTATTTCTGATCTTGTTAATTTTATGCAGAAAGAAGAAACCCATTCTTTTCTTATGTTATGCTAAAGACAACAATTACCTTCCCTTTCAGCGATACCTCTCTCCTTCCAAGCACGAATCTCATTTACGATAGCCACACACTCTTTTGGCTTCCAACCAGATAAACCCAGCTGATGAGTACCAAAAATAAGGACATCCAGTGGATCATTCCAAGAGATTACATTCTTTGACTTCACATTTTCAACCAGCATATCAGCACCCCTTGTTGCCTCCAGCACATTTATGAATCTAATAACACCACTGATAATTTGAGACCATCGGAATAACTCAACTTTAAGCTTTTAGTAAATGAATTTTCAGTTTGTAGCTTCCTGGAGCTAACATCAAAATGTTTCCCTAAAATGCTTTCACAACTTTCAAGAAATTAGGATGGCCTAAACAGGGAGAGAGATCCAAAAGATACCTAGGCTTACAACAACAAAAAGTTTTCACTTGTAGGACTCTACTGCCTCTTCCAACTACGGTCAACCTTATCTCCGAGTCCGGTCGAGTGAGTAAAAGTTATGTAGTATAAACAGGCTCGCCACTTCACATATTTCCTAGGGAACTCTATAACATAAATGCTTTACAAGCAATTCGATTCACTATGTACTGTAGGCCTCTACAAAAGACAAGAAAAAAGGCTGTAGGAAGCCTGAAAAAATATGTACCTGCTAAGAAGAACAAACAAATAGTCCTCAAGCCCGATCTCACAAAGACGCCACTGCACTTGCACAAAAGGGTGGAAAATAAGAGCTGTTTGAATCCTAACTTGATTGATTTTATAAATAAATACTTTCAATTAGCTTACTTTTTGTCGCATGGCTATTGCTGTATCAGAAGCATCATTTCTCAAGCCACTTTCAAGACCTCTTATGAGTATTTCTCTCAAAGCATTTAATGATTGAATGGTTTTGAAAAACAGGTCAGTGCCTTGGTTTTGGAAAGAACTGCCCAACTCATCTGCAGCATCCAAGTTCTGGAAATAAAATACCAACGACCAAGGCCTATTAAGCAATCTGAACCTTTTCATCAATATCCTTGAATTACAAGAAACAATGTCAATAGAAAAGTATGGAAAAAATACAATTTTTCTATGAGTTTTCAAACCCAACGTTTTGATCCCTAAGGTTAGGGAAATTGGTTTTTTTTGGTCCCTAAAAGAAAGTTGATTGGATACACTCTTTTATTATATTTTCTTAAGTTGACATGACTTTTCTTTATTAAATAATATCTTTTTAATTTTTTAAACTCATAAAAATAAATATTTTGATACCATTTTTTAAAATTTCCTTCTTTCTCTTCTCTCTCCCCTACCCATCCTTCTCTTTCCTTTCTCATCCTCTCCACTTCAACCAACCTTGTCGATGTCGCCCATCATCGCCACCTCCCTTGATCCAAAACGAGGGGTCTCTCCACATTTCAGATCAAAGAGTGGTGACAACGACGACGAGGTTGGTGGCCGGAGAGAGGATGAGATAGGAAATAGAAAAGAAGGGAGAGAAAATACGAAGAAGAATAGTTTTAATTTAAAAATGTCACGTTGGCTTAAGAATTTTTTTAAAAAAATCTAATCACCTTTCTATTAGCTACAATAATGTAAAACTAAAAGCAAGGACCACAACCATTTTTCTAAGCCTCGTGGATTAAAATGTCGAGTATGAAAACTCAGGGACTCAAATGCAACCAAACTCGAACCACAAGAACCAAAATGAATTCTTCCTAGAAGTATTTATTTATCAAGTTTTATGGTGAAATTGCCAATTGCAGATTTGAAAGCTCATATGCATATGAGAAGATAATGTTCCAACTGATAGTATCTTAAACAAGAGTTAATAATTGCATTTTAGTTAATCACTTATTTCATTAAATTAATATCAACAATTTAACATGAATTAAATGTTTAGCTTTCCTATTAAAAAAAAATTAACAAGACAAAATATCACCTTTTTGCACTCCAAGAAGTAGGCAAGAGCCGACAAGCCATGTCCATCAACAGACTCCTTGATTGATTCAAGTTGTTCTGCAAGGCTGAAAATAGCACAAAATTCTCATTTGCAGAAAGAGTATAGGTATTGGATTTGCGCTATAAATTGACTCAGCATAGACATGTTACAGGATTTCAACGAACTTGTTTAAAGAAGTGAAAAGACATCTTAGCCCCAAGATGAAAAAACTTTTACATTCAACTTGTGATATCCCACATTGGTTGGGGAGGAGAACTAAATACCCTTTATAAGGGTGTGGAAACCTTTCCTAGCAGATACGTTTTAAAGCCTTGAGGGGAAGCCCAAAAGGGAAAACTCAAAGAAGACAATATCTGCTAGCGGTGTGCTTGGGCTGTTACAAATGATATCAGAGCCAAGTACCGGGCGATGTGCCAGTGAGGAGACTGTTCCTCGAAGGGGGTAGACATGAGGCAGTGTGCCAGTAAGGACGCTGGGCCCCGAAGGGAGTGGATTTAGTGGGGATCCCACATCGATTGGAGAAAGGAACGAGTGCCAGCGAGGATGCTGGGCCTTGAAGGGCTCCTCTGGGCTCCCGGCGCTCCCGTGGTTCGCGAGAAGGAAAAAGGACTGGGTGGACATGAGGCAGTGTGCCAGTAAGGACGCTGGGCCCCGAAGGGAGTGGATTTAGTGGGGGTCCCACATCGATTGGAGAAAGGAACGAGTGCCAGCGAGGATGCTGGGCCTTGAAGGGCTCCTCTGGGCTCCCGGCGCTCCCGTGGTTCGCGAGAAGGAAAAAGGACTGGGTGGATTATGATATCCCACATTAGTTGGGGAGGAGAACAAAAGACCTTTCATAAGGGTGTGGAAACCTTTCCCTAGCAGACGCGTTTTAAAGCCTTGAGGGGAAGCCCAAAAGGGAAAGTCCAAAGAGGACAATATCTGCTAGCAGTGTGCTTGGGCCGTCACAGAACTATTCTCAAGAATTGTAATAATTTCATATTAGTCATCAAGTTTTAATTTGACAAATTGAGCATTGAAGGCGTAGCCTATCAGTCAACAAATGGTGTACATGCATTTAATATCAACACAAGATCACAGTAATGCATAAGAGAGAGAGAAGGGGGGTGAATACCCATTCCCATTGTAAAATAATGTGAATTCTTATATAAGGCACAACAGTTCTTATTACTACTTAGGCTATATATGTGAAAGTCCGCCTTGATGATAAAAGATATGATCTCAAAGATTTGGCACGGATCACTCATGAGCTTTTCTGTAATAAAAATTGTCTGATTTCTGTACATGTGCTACTGGACATAACTTCCTAATACATTGTTGTCCTCTATTACATCCATGAGATAAGGAGAAGATATGGAAGATACGCAAACCACAATCAGTGGGAAAGTTCTTCAAAAATAATTAATGTAACGACTCAAGCCCACCGCGAGCAGATATTGTCCTCTTTGGACTTTCCCTTTTGGGCTTCCCCTCAATTTTTTTAAAACGCATTTGATAGGGAGAGGTTTCCACACCCTTATAAAGAATGCATTGTTATCCTCCCCAACCACTTTGGGATCTCATAATCCACCCCCTTGCGGAGCCCATCATCATCCCTGACACTCGTTCCCTTCTCTAATCGATGTGGGACCACCCCCCAATCCAAACCCCCTTGCTGGCACATTGCCCGATGTCTACCTCTGATACCATTTGTAACGGCCCAAACCCACCGCTAGCAGATATTGTCCTCTTTGGGCTTTCTCCTTTAGACTTCCCCTCAAGGTTTTTAAAACGCGTCTGCTAGGGAGAGGTTTCCACACCCTTATAAAAAATGTTTCGTTCTCCTCCCCAACCGACGTGGGATCTCACAATTTAGTTGTTAAAGCTTGAGTTATACTCAAAGAGGGAGATCTCCAAGTTCCTTGAATTTCTTAAGATATTTTACTATATTTTCTTCCAAGTATTTAATACTATTTTCATTTCAATTTTCCAACTCCTATCAAATTGGTGTCCTTGCATCGATTTTAGCCATAGATGACAGAAATCTAAGCACCTTGAATGCATGTAGTGAAAAGAAAGATGCCAACTAGTACATTTCATATATATATTACAGTACATGCAGCACATCAAACATAAATATCTAAGAAAAACGCAATGAAGAAAGGCAAGTAATGGGATTCCTTATCTGACCTCCCAGCATTGAAGAAATCTTTCAATTCTTGGTAGAATATTTTGAACTGCTCTATAAAGACTTCACTATATTCTCCAGGGTTTTTGGTTATCCTTGTAAGAATTGCTCCTGTAGCAATTAAGTCCTCTGGACCAGCATTGCGATGAAGCTTGTTTTGTAATGTATGTTTGATTTCTTGCTGAAAAATGAAAATTCAATAAAAAAAACATATAAATTGTATTCTCCAATTATCCAATAGGAATCACTAGCGAAAGACAAATCTATCTTACTCTGACATTGAGAGGTCTTCAAAGCCATTACCTTGAGGTCATGAGGGATATCGTTCCAATGAGCAATATCTCGTATACGTGTTAAAGAAACAGATGCAGTAAATTCTGATTTAAAAGACAGCAAACATGGATGAATTTTTCGGACTATGAGAGATGCCTGAATGTGAAAAGAAAAGAAAACAAGTTTTAGCTGAAAAAAGTAAAGTCAAAAAACAAGTATAAAGTCGGAAATTAAAGCATTATAAAATACCTACAAATGAAAAGGGTAAAGGGATGGTTATATAATTGGATGCGAGCGTTAAAAAGGTCATCGATTCCTTTTCTTTTTAATGGAAAATGTTACCTTCATATACAAAAGAAAACAAAAACCAAGAAAAGACAAATAAATACATTTTTTTTTAATGTTTCGTTGATGAAATGAAACTTACACATTTGTTGTACATGACGTCAAGCATAAGCATAACTAAAGAATAAGCTAATCTGTAGTAGTTATCCAAAGCCAAAACCAATTATGAAACTAAAAGTAGAGATCAAAACAAAGAAGCTAGTAGTAGAAGTAGACCACCTGGGGAGAAATATCTTTCTTGGACAACGATCGTTCTAGTTCGCGAAATATAATCCTAGAAGTTTCACCATGCTTATTTGGCCTGTGATGACCCCCATCTTCAAAACAAGGGATTTGACCTGTATTTATCCACTGAACAAGAGGATCTTGAGAATATAGGAGTACGGAATTAAAAAAATGATTACTAAAACAAGATATTGAAGAGAACCTTAAGGTAGATAGCAGAATATATCAATGACTCCAGGCAATCCTCAGTGTGCACATTTTCGTCTAATAATTCACGTGCAACTTCAAGCTGCACAAGTAAAAGTTGGAAAATATATCAGGAGGATAGGTTTTGGTAATATTGTCAAAATGAAGTACATAGTGAATTCTGATCCATGCTAAAATTTGAAAGGCCAAAAGTACATCAATGACTTTCTTTTCTCTTCATTAGGGACGGACAACTAACTAAAAGTTCGTTTATAAGATCCTTTGTTTTATTCTTGTAAAAAGTGGTATTTTATTCGTTGGGTATACTGAATTAGCTGGTCTGTCAGCGGCTTAAACGAACCTTTTCTCTTCTTTTTTCTTTTGAAAGAGACACTTATCTATAAATCGATTGAAATTACTAGAAGCCATCCTAATTAGTGTTAATCACAAAGGGAAGTATAGCTATCAAATGCATTAAATAGTCTTATCTTATTTTCAATCGCATAACAAGGCTCACTCTTCTTAAGCACAGATATGTACCTTAGCCACTCAAGGTGGGTGACCTTTAGACTCGGTTTGAGCTCTTGCTCATCCTTATCTCCATCACACTACTCTCTCCCTACTAGTTAAACCTAATAAACTAGTCACCACTCAAACGACACTTCCCAGAAGTTAAACTAATGACTTACAAGATCAAATGACTTAAAAGCATTAAAAATGTACCCAAGGCTGACAAGTTGTTCATAAGGATTGTACTTGGCTTTGCTCCTACATAGAACCAACAACTAATGTATTTACAGAGCCTAAAGGATAAGCACTCTAACAAGTAAGAATCTCATCCTTTTTAATTGATTAAACACACGTAAACAGACACAACAACAAAATACCTTTCATCAAAAGTAAGTAATCTTCGAGCTCATCTGAAATAAAAGACCAATATCTAAAACATTGACAAGAAATTTCTTCAAAATTAATTTTGACAGTTGCATCAGAATCACTAAACTCATCTCAAATAATGACAATGAATGTTTTAGAATTTTCATCACTGACAGTTGCATCAGAATCACCAACATATCCAACACTACATTTGAAGCCAGGTTGGTTCCAAAGAAATAAACTAATAATAATAATTAAAAAAAAAAAAAAAAAAAAAAAAAAAAAAAAAAAAAAAAAAAAAAAAAAAAAAAAAAAAAAAAAAAAAAAAAAAAA
>NW_019272021.1:2979242-3126963 GCF_002738345.1 Cucurbita maxima | reverse complement strand
AAAAAAAAAAAAAAAAAAAAAAAAAAAAAAAACAAGATAGACTAAAGAAAGGTATAAAGATCATCAGACATACACATCTATCAGGCAAACTCGAAATAAAGAAGAAGAAAAAAAGACGGGTCTGTTATAATACCTTTCTCCTCCAATTCCTGGCATTTTTATCTCCTTCTACCAACTGTAGAGCTAACCCCTCAAGACCAGAAGTGTCCCAAATCCCCTCAGATTCCCGGTTGGGGTGTACCAGATTCCCTTTCCACTGCTCAACCAAAGAACTGGCCTCATCTTCTACCAAAGGCCCATTGCCAGCTTCAACATCCCTGTCCTTTTCATCTCCTTCGTTGATCCCCTTCACATCAAAAGGGAACATTTCATCTCCTTTACTGACCCCTTTTGCATCCAGTGGCAACGTTTCATTTCCTTCTTCGGTCCCCTTTGAATCAAAAGACAAAGTTTCTTCACCTTCATTAATCTCCTTTGCATCCAAAGGCAAGGTTGTATCTTCTTCAGCGATCAACAGTGCATCCGAAGGCAAGGTTGTATCTCCTTCAGTGATCTCCTTTGCATCTGAAGGCAACGTTTCATTTCCTTCAGTGAAATCCTTTGCATCCAAAGGAGACGTTCCATCCCCATTAATCTCTTCCGCTTTCAGGGGCAACAATTTATCTCCTTCACTAACCTCCTCTGCATCCAAAGGCAACATTTTATCTCCTTCACTAACCTCCTCTACATCAATAGGCAACATTTTATCCCCTTCACTAACCACCTCTACACCCAAAAGCAACATTTTATCTCCTTCACTAACCTCCTCTACATCAATAGGCAACATTTTATCCCCTTCACTAACCACCTCTACTCCCAAAGGCAACATTTTATCTCCTCCACTAACCTCCTCGACACCCAAAGGCAACATTTTATCTCCTTCACTAACCTCCTCGACACCCAAAGCCAACATTTTATCTCCTTCATTAACCTCCTCGACACCCAAAGCCAACATTTTATCTCCACTAACCTCCTCGACACCCAAAGCCAACATTTTATCTCCTTCACTAACCTCCTCGACACCCAAAGCCAACATTTTATCTCCTTCACTAACCTCCTCTACATCCAAAGCCATCATTTTATCTCCTTCACTAACCTCCTCTACATCCAAAGCCAACATTTTATCTCCTTCACTAACCTCCTGTACATCCAAAGCCAACATTTTATCTCCTTCACTAACCTCCTCTACATCCAAAGCCAACATTTTATCTCCTTCACTAACCTCCTGTACATCCAAAGCCAACATTTTATCTCCTTCACTAACCTCCTCTACATCCAAAGCCAACATTTTATCTCCTTCACTAACCTCCTCTACATCCAAAGCCAACATTTTATCTCCTTCACTAACCTCCTCGACACCCAAAGGCAACATTTTATCTCCTCCACTAACCTCCTCGACACCCAAAGGCAACATTTTATCTCCTTCACTAACCTCCTCGACACCCAAAGCCAACATTTTATCTCCTTCACTAACCTCCTCTACATCCAAAGCCAACCTTTTATCTCCTTCACTAACCTCTTCTACATCCAAAGGCAACATCTTATCTCCTTCACTAACCTCCTTTACATTCAAAGCCAACATCTTATCTCCTCCACTAACCTCCTCTACATCCAAAGCCAACATTTCATCTTCTTCACTAACCTCCTCTACATCCAAAGCCAACATTTTATCTCCTTCACTAACCTCCTCTACGTCCAAAGGCAATATTTCATCTTCTTCACTAACCTCTTCAACATCCAAAGGCAACATTTCAACAGCCTCACCAGTTTGATTCCATTGATAAACTGAGCTAAATTTCCCTGTCTTAGGCAGCTGGAGAACCCGGTTATCTCCAGATTCCCACAACACACTCCCATCCTTTCCCACAATGACTAACTTGAACTCGACTCGCTCATCCCCTCTAAGCTCTAAATCGCAAACCCATCCATCCTCACTCCAATTCAGAAGAACACAATTCTTCCAAGAGCCCAATTCCTCAGATGACCCTAGAATTGCCACAGACTCCCCAAATTCAACTTGGTGAGCCAACCTCACCTTCAGAAGAACTTTCCCGCCACTTCCCAGTTCCCCAGTCATCTTTTGCTCTACATCTTCCCTGTTAAAAACCAACACCATTTCGTGATCATCGCATTAATCGGATGAAGCAATAAAAGAACACCTCAAATGATAGCCCACTTAACCTGATAGTTCCTTGAGAAGCAGAGGAAGCCCCACTGACGACCTGCCTGCTATGATTACAAAAAGAAGAAAGACACCCAGGTTCGGAAAAAATAGTGAAATGAAAAGGGTTTTTACGGCACTGCAGCTGGTGATGGTGGTGGCAATTCAAAGTACGTGGGAATGGGAACCTATTACACAAATGAATATGCGAAGAAGTTATAGAACAATGCGGAGCGCGAATAGAACCCATTATTCCTCCAAGGAGCGAAGTGCCACTGGTATCACTGCGGGCATTCCCAACTCAACATAGTTAATTGCTTCAAGCGAGAAAGAACAGAAGCAGAGATAGAGAAAGTGAGTTAACTCGAGATTGTTCTTCCGAGTTCCCGATGGATGGAAGATATTTTCTAATTATGAGGCAATCAATCAATCAATCTCCAGATTGAATGTGGCAATGAATCGCTCCTTAGCCACTGAATTTAACAAGAATTACGAAACTGATGATAATTATACAAAAAAATTCATATAAAAGACAAGCAATAAGCATACAGAAGACAGAGCTAGAAGCCAAAGGCGAAAAGACGCTTCCCAAAATCCCAATCCGTCCACTCTTGTCTGAGGCGAAGCATGTGCTTAGACGTTGTTTTTCCTTTTGGAGCGGATGATGAAAGAGCTATGAACCGCAAAATCAATCCGCAGCCTTCCAGAAATTTTTGACACGATATACTGATTTAGAAAAGGGAAAAAAAACGACTTTTTGGACCTTATTATTATTATTATTTTTTAATCTTTTGCCACCAAATAAAGTTTTGTAGTTCACAACCGTGCTTCAAACCGAAAAAGAGTCGAGCTACATCTGAAATAAAGTCTTCTTTCGTTTCTCGACATTGAAGTAAGACTATGTCTATGAACTTATTATCCTAGGTTGGAACAAGTTGATAGGATCCCCTTTTTTACGTCTCCATGTCCCTCCCGTGTAGCGACATGGGGGCGAAAAAAATGAAGGAGAGTGATGGGATTTCTCTCTCTTTTGTCATAGCGGGCCCAGCGGGAAGCCTGCACGATGGGCTGTTTAAGAACTAACTGAGAAATTTGGAGGAAATTGAGCGGGAGGAAGGAGGAGATATGAGACCTAAAACTTCTTGAACATTGTAAGTATCCATTTCGGATCTCTTATGTAAACATACTTTGTATGGTCGACTTGGATAAGCATGAATGAGCTAGTAAAATAAGTTGACATTTGACTATTCAATTGTGTTTTATTGAGCCTATGTTAAGATAGTTAACTTGCTTAGTATACGAGTAAACGAGTTAGAATCGTTCTTCGACCTTCTAAGTTTAATTGGGCAGATAGAGCCACATTTTCCCGAGTTCAATAGTCAGTTGTGATAGATTCTTGGATGAGTGGACGGTGAGATTTAGTTTCCCTAATTGATGATAATAAATAATATACTCAGGAGTACAACAAGTTCGGTAAGAAGATTTGAATCTCTAATCCTAAGAAAATAAGTAAATATACCTATTAGTCACGAAAAGAGTTCACTTTTGTCTTCTTCTACGAATGGTGCCGATATTGAAGCAGTTTACCGATGGTCGGAAGGACTTTAGAATAAACTATTACGAAATTAAAAGGATTCCTCTATATTTTGGTCATTTATTTCCAAATAAAATAGAATCCGTTCGGAATCTAACATTTAAAATATTTTATTTTTTAATGGTATATCTCATTTTATTTTAGTATCAATTTGAACAAAATTTAACTATGGAAAAAAAAAACGGATACTCGTCTTAATCATCTTGTTCAGCCACAATATTGAAATACTATAAAGTTCAAAACCTCATAAATCATTTATTAAAAAATAATTAACGGTGTTAATTAACAGTTAAGACATATTTTCGACCACCGTGGGCTCAGATATTATGAACTAAACAATAAATAAATTAATAATGAGAATCGAAAAGTATAACACTAGTAGATATTTTAAGATATGATAAAATCGAAACGAAACAAAACCGAAACTTCTAAGATATTACTATCGATACTAAATCTATAATGATTCGATTTTAAGGAAGTTTGTCGAGCAATCGAACTAAAAAGGAAAGAAGAAATAATTGGAGGGATATGTTTAGAATGTTCATTTTAGGACCTAAATATTTTACCTTGTATGGCTCTATTCACTTCCTTCCTTACTATAAAAGAGATCCCTCTTCAACGTTCGTTATCATAGGATCGCTATAGTTATCGTTGCTACTACTCTACCTTGTGATATTCCGTTACTTTACATGACGTCTGTCTTTCTGCCATTTCTCCTGAAGTTCGAAGCTATTTTACTGAACTTGTTCGAAGGAGGTTGTGATTTTGTTTAAGAGTTGTCTTGCGCTCGTAAGTACGTAGGTTACGATTCCATTGAGAACAGATGAACAATGAAGATCATAGTTCCAAAATGCACTAATCCAATCTCTTCTGTTGCACTAATCTCCTTCATTTTATGCTCTTTATTTGTCTTCTTTGATTACTCTGCCTTGTACGAATCAAGAACAAAGGAAGCCACCTTCTTAAACAATGACTTCCCCAATTCCTCGTCCATTTCTTCATCACCCAACCCCTGCATTGATCAAAAACCAACAGAAGAAGCCATTAAAGCTCTGATTCCTAGCTCCTCCATTGACCAAAAACCAATAGAAACTCATAACAGCTCCTCTTCCATTTCTCATCCAGCCAAAAGATCAAGAAAAAGAGCTGTTCATCGCAGAGGAAGAACCAGAAAAGCCAAAGCAGAGGACTCATCATGCCAAGGGAAATTCATTTACATTCATAATCTTCCCAAGAAATTCAATGAAGATTTGGTACAGAACTGCAAATTACCTCATATGAAATGGTCTGAAGTTTGCAGATTTGTGTGGCATAACGTGGGATTAGGCCCAGAAGTTCAGAACAATTCCCTGCAAGATTTGACTAACAGAGGCTGGTTTTACACCAGCCAATTCTCCTTGGAAGTCATTTTTCATCACAGAATGAAGCAATATAAGTGCTTAACAAAGGATTCCTCTAAAGCAGCAGCAATTTTTGTGCCATTCTATGCAGGCCTTGATGTTGGACCTTATCTATGGGGATTCAATATCTCTGTAAGGGACAAAGGGCCAATTGAATTGGCTAAGTGGCTATCACAAAGACCAGAGTGGAAAGCCATGTGGGGCAGAGACCATTTCTTGATTGGAGGAAGAATCGCTTGGGATTATAGAAGACATGACGAAAATGACTCGGATTGGGGCTCAAAACTCATGTTTTTACCAGAACTCAACAACACAACAATGCTGACAATAGAAACGGCGTATTGGAACAATGATATAGCAATCCCATATCCCACTGATTTCCACCCTTCAAGGGACTCCCAAATCATAGACTGGCAGAGGAAGGTTACAACACAGAAAAGGCCATTCCTTTTCTCCTTTGTCGGAGGAACAAGGCCAAAACAAGAAACCTCCATTAGAGGGGAGCTCATAAACCAGTGCAAAGCTTCAAAGAACTGCTTCTTTTTAGCCTGCATCTCTGGAGAGAATAAATGTAGTGACCCTGCTACAGTAATGAACACGTTTATGAGCTCTGTTTTCTGCTTGCAGCCACCAGGGGATTCCTTTACAAGAAGATCAATGTTTGATGCCATTTTAGCAGGGTGTATACCTGTTTTATTTCACCCAGGGACTGCTTATGGACAGTACAATTGGTACTTTCCAAAGGATCACCAGAGATACTCTGTTTTCATTCCTTCAAACAAGATCAAAGCAAAAGAGGTGAATGTTAGTGAGGTTTTGGAGAGAATTTCAAGCAAGAAAATCTTGGAGATGAGAGAAGAGGTGGTTAACATGATTCCTAGGGTGATTTATGCAGACCCCAGATCAAGATTAGAGAGTTTTGAGGATGGTTTTGATATTGCAGTTAAAGGGATTCTTGAGAGAGTGAAGAGGGTAAGGAAGGTGATTGAGGAGGGTAAAGATCCTAGCGTTGGTTTTTCTGATATCAACTTGAAAAGGTTTGAAATGGTTGGGTTTACATGAAACAGACATGGAAATTATGATATCAGTTCCTGATGTTTTGATGTTATGATGCCTTTGGTTCAACTTTTCTGGTGTTCTATTGCTTGTTTGTGAGAGATTCTTGGTGGTATCTTTCTCAATTTGTCTTTGATTCTTGTATGAACTTAATCTAAAAGTATTTAACCGTTCTTCGATGAATATGTGGGTTTGACTTGCATCCCTACTAGGTCACACCATTTTCTGATTGATTCCCAAGAATGTACCAAACTTTCTACTAATCCCAAGCTAAAACTAAATTGTCATAAACATTTCTCATGTTCGAGTACAGTACACACAAGACCATCATCCCAGTGACAGTTGACAAATCATGGCGTTTTGGTCAACTTTCAGCTGAATAAAAGATGGTGGTAAACATTCTTTTTATTGAAAAACGATAACAGAACACACAGACAGCAGACTCTGAAAACACAATGACAAGCCCAAACCATGCCAAGCAGCTTAGATAGAGGCTTTCCATGAAGAGAAGGGTGGTGTCTCAGAGTCCTTCCATGTCGCCAGGGAGCTTGAATATCGATCGCCTTTGACTGCATCAGCTGAAGCAAGGCCTTCGAGCTCGGCCAGTTCTTCAGGTGTGAGTTTAACGGATAAAGCTCCAATGTTCTGGTTGAGATTTTCAATCTTAGTCGTTCCGGGAATTGGACACACATCATTTCCTTGGTGGTGAACCCAGGCCAGAGCCAGCTGCGATGAGGTGCACCCTTTTCTTTCTGCTATTGCCCTAACCTTCTCAAATACAGTTTTATTGTGCTCGAGATTTTCGCCTTGGAACCGTGGCAAATGCTATACAGCAAAAAGAAACAATAATAATGACAATTGAAACAGAATCTCAGTAACTTGAGCTTGGAAGTTAACCAGAAGAGCACGTTCCTGACATTTAAGCTTCAGCATTCGATGTAAGGTGAAAAGGGAACCAACAAAATAGAAAGACTTTAGAAATCAATATCTACCGAGAATTCAAGTGACAAACCATTAAAACTTGATGTAATAGTTTGATCATCTTTAAAATTATATATCTTAACTTATATTGCATAAACGATCCTAAAATTCGTTCAAATAAAATGAAAGTCAGTTTACTATTTAGATGCAAACCTTCCGGAAATCATCATTTTGGAGACCTTCAACAAGCTTGGGCCCAGATGAGAAGAAGCCTCGTCCAAGAGGGCTGTATGCCACAATTCCAATGCCAAGTTCCCTTCGACAATTGAAAGAATAATATTGGGGTCAACAATCAATCTAACAAAGATGGATACTGGCATTAATAAATCCTAACCTGCAAGTAGGAATGATCTCTTCCTCTACATCTCTTGACCACAAAGACCACTCAAGCTGCACAGCTGTTATTGGATGAACAGCATGTGCTCTTCTGATTGTGGAAGCTGAAGCCTCAGATAGACCTATGTATTTCAGTTTACCTTCTTCCACCAATTTCTTAAGTTCTCCAATCTTTCCATAGACAAAAGGGGGAAAACGTCATCATGAGAAGTTGAAAGACTGAAAACTTCCTCAACTTGTAAAAATTGTTACACATTCAAACATAAAAGTAATGAGGTGTACACAAATTTATGCTCTTCAGTACAGTTAACAGCTCACTTAATGTAACAGCCCAAGTCCACCTTAGTAGATATTATCCTCTTTGGGCTTTCCCCTCCGAGGTTCCCCTCAAGTTTTAAAATGTGTCTGCTAGGGAGAGGTTTCCACACCCTTGTAAGAAATGTTTAGTTCCCCTCTCCAACCAATGTGGGATCTCACACTTACGTTGTTTAAAACTTATCTAACCAGAACTAACTAGAACAGCTTAGTTAGAGTAAAGCCCCTCAAATGAATAACCAGATGATGACGTGAGTTGGGACATTGATATAAGAAATTCAGTTCCACATTGCGCTGTTCGGTGTATCAGCTGCTTGATGTGCAGTAGAGATGAATGTGAAAAGAACATCCTTCCTCACAGTTTGCTCGTAAATAAATGAAAATCAATTGGACGTGTTATCAAGAAGCAATGTCCGGATATTGTAATGATTCAAGAAATTAAATTGAAAACGTTGGAAAGGAAAACCCTACGATCTCTTTGCAACTAGACATTGGTTGGGAAGAAAGAGAAGGCTTTTGAAAGATCAGAGGCTTTGTCCATTATCAATTAATGTTCTCTGGAAATGGGAAGGAGTGTTTGATCTCCTTCAAATTCGAGACAGAAATTTAGGGCAAAATGTGGGGTTTCATTTCCAAATCAAGGCATAGAAGTCAAAGTACTTTCACCTAACATTAGGTCCCAATCCCTACTGACAAATATGCCAAAACGCAGTATATAATAGAAAGCGAGCAAAATCAATTCAAATCCAAAGGAACTCGTTATACTCCACTCACACCAACACGATTCATCATACAAATCCAAACAACATAGAAGCAACAGAGTAGAAGGAAGAAGCAACAAACCGTGACTTCAATCGGAACCCTCGTATCAATCCGATGCTGGTAATAGAGATCGATGCAATTGACATCGAGGCGCTTCAAACTGGCCTCGCAAGCGGCTCTCACATAGGCCGGATCTCCGCGTATCTCCCTCTTGCCATCAGAAAGATTAACACCGAATTTGGTGGCCAATTCAACCTTATCTCTGACGCCGCCCTTGAGAGCCTTTCCGACGAGGATTTCGTTGGTGAATGGGCCATAGATGTCGGAAGTATCGAAGTGAGTGATGCCGCGGTCGATGACATGGTGGATTAAAGCGATCATGTCGGAGTCAGGCTTGGGGGGCCCGTAGAAGGCGGACATGCCCATGCAGCCGAGGCCCTGTGCGGACACTTCGAGGCCTTGAGATCCGAGCTTGATTCGAGGAACTTGAGAAGCCATTTTTGCTGTGTGTGCGCGGATGAGGAGCGGAGGAATGAGGTCGCCGGAGGGAAGAGAAGTCGTCGGACGTGAGGGAGCAGAGCACAAATGGCTGAATTTGAGCCACACTTATAGTAATGGGGGTTGGTGGTTGATGCTCTGATGATACAGTCGCGTTTTGCCTTTTCCTGCCGGCCATCAAATTTAAAATATCAAAGCGCGACCCAAATAGGAAGCTTCTAATTTTAGGGAAATATTATAAAAAGAAAAAAAAAATTACAAAATATATATTTAAACTAAAAAAATAAATATTCATATTTTTTTAAATAAGTTAAAATATTTATTATCGGCATATAATTACATTGATGCCTTTTTTAATTATTAACCTTAAATATAAAAAAATTACAATTTAATGAAAGATTAAATCATAAAAAATACTCTTATATTTCATATATATATATATATTTAAACATTCCGATAATTAATAATTTATTTAAAATATCTTTTTAATTTTCTAAAAAAAATTCAAAAATATATATATTTAGCGTAGATTTTAAAGATATTAATGGTAAAAAAAAAATTAGAATTTTTTTTTTACTAAAAGTTAAAAAAGTATTAAATTTACTTTTCAAAATTTATGGGTATTTTTTAAACGTTCTACTAATGTTTTGTAACGGGCTTTTACTTTCGGGCTTCCTCTCGAGATTTTTAAAACCCGTTTCCTAAAATAAGTTTTCACACTTTTATAAAAATGTTTTGTTCCCTTCTACAACTAATTTGATATCTCACGGTCCATTCACTTCAAGACCCAACATTCTTGCTATATAATGAAGCTTATTATACCGTTCGTATAGTAGCTAAAAAGTCTTCATTCTAAATGTACTAATTATAAAGAAAGTTTTACTCGGGTCGTTAAACCCATTAGTTTTACGTATTTAGCCCTATAAACACGTCCAATAAACCAAACCATACGCATATTTCATATTCCAATAATACAATTCTCTAAATACTTTCACAAATCTTTCGTTTTCAAGTGTTTCTTTATCTTCCACTCGATAAATATCACTACTTACCAGTCACTCGGTCGCCAAACAAGACCAGCTAGTTGACTAGAATCGTAATTAAAAAACCGACCCGAAAAGTAAAGTCATTTCAAGTCGTGCTCGGTCTTTTAAACAATAAAAATAATTTTAAAAAATGGAAGATTTTGTCATGTTTTGTAGATGGGGCCAAATAAAAAGAAGGGGGAGAGAAAGCAGAGGACAAGAAGCAAAAATGGCGGATTGGGGTCCGGTGGTGGTAGCCGTGGTTCTGTTCATTCTGCTATCTCCAGGGCTCGTGGTTCAAGTCCATGGCGCTGAAAAGTTCATTGAGTTCGGAAATTTTGAAACCAGCGCCACCTCCATTTTTCTTCACTCCCTCATCTTCTTCGCCCTCTTCTGCCTCTTCACCCTCGTCCTCCACCTCCATATCTACATCTGATAGGCTTCCTTTTGCCCTCTCTTTTCAGGTTTTGATTCTCATTTTCTGTCGTTACCCGTCTTTTCGATCTAAGTTCGTGTGGATTCTCTTTTCGTTTCGTTTTAAAATGACTTTGTGTTGATGTAGATGTTGTCGTTTCAATGATCTAAGTTCGTGTGGATTCTCTTTTCGTTTCGTTTTAAAATGACTTTGTGTTGATGTAGATGTTGTCGTTTCAATGATCTAAGTTCGTGTGGATTTTCGTTTTAAAATGACTTTGTGTTGATGTAGATGTTGTCGTTTCAATGATCTAAGTTCGTGTGGATTCTCTTTTCGTTTCGTTTTAAAATGACTTTGTGTTGATGTAGATGTTCGATCTAAGTTCGTGTGGATTCTCTTTTCGTTTCGTTTTAAAATGACTTTGTGTTGATGTAGATGTTGTCGTTTCAATGATCTAAGTTCGTGTGGATTCTCTTTTCGTTTCGTTTTAAAATGACTTTGTGTTGATGTAGATGTTGTCGTTTCAATGATCTAAGTTCGTGTGGATTCTCTTTTCGTTTCGTTTTAAAATGACTTTGTGTTGATGTAGATGTTGTCGTTTCAATGATTGTATCGTAGGTTTTTCTCACTTTTACTCGTGGTGGGATTGTGTTTGTTTGCATTATAATACTGTTTTTTCTATGTTCTCGATCCTCTCGATACTTTGTTTTAGGGGTGTATATGGGTTGGATTGAGATGGAGAAATCTATTTCAGTTGGTTGGGTACTTGACCCGAGCAACCCGTATTGAGTTGGGTTGGTTGGGTTGGTGACCCAAACAACTCGAATAGAGTTCGCACTCCAACCCTCCCTGATTGGGTTCAGTTATCGTATTGTTTTATTTATTTATTATTATTATTATTTTAAAAAATTCTATAGGTATACGCTACATGTTATGTTAATAACTAAAATCTTATAAAATTTAAAAATATTTGTAAGTTACAACACATCACTAACATCGGTTACAAATGTCAAATATTCTTAATATTCATAATAATTTTAAAAATAGGGTAGGATTGTAACTCTATTTTCGGGTTGACCCGACCAAAAAATTGTTAACCCACAACCCAAATTTTTCAAAAATTCAACCTAACCCAACTCGAAAAAGATCTAACACAGTCGAACTTTCATGATTTGAGTGAGGCAGTCTAAATTGGTCACGTTATTAGGTCCTATGAACGCTTCTACATTAGTTCCTCTAGTGGCCGTCTCTTTCATTCCAATTTTTTAAATTTTATTTTAATTTAATTGTTCAATAATTGAGTGAAAGATAATAAAATTAGGTCAAACGATAGACATAGACCAAGTTATTCATTTATCAAATTAATTATTCAAAGTATTGCATGTGGGTGAATTTTTATGCTACTTAATTGGTATTTCTACCAATAATTTAATGAAATTAATTGTTTTTTCTTTCAATAAATAAATGTGAAATTGAAAAGTGATAATTTTAATATTAAAACAAATAATGTAAACCTAAAACTTATTATATTCTAAAAAACCAAAAAATTATTATTTTTGGTGATGTCTCATTCATTTAATTTAATTATATTAAAATTTTAGATATTTAATTTTTAAAGTACATAAATGATGTAATGCAATTTTTCATTATTTATTTTAATTATAAAGTGGGGATTTAATTCAACCTATTGGGTTTTTATTTTAACTATGGTGTGAACGTTACTTTTAAAATTTCATGGGTATTTTTTGACCTAAAAGAAATGTTGAATTTTTTAAAAATATTCTATATATTTTTGAAATACTTCAAAAGTATTTTTGAAACCAAATACTAATGGTTTCCATCCAAAACCGTGCAAGCTTTTTAAATTTTTTTTAGAAGTTTATAAGTATTATTAAAACTTATGAAAGTTTAGAGTTATTTTTATTATTTAACGATAAACAAATTAACACAATTTTGTGTTCAGTCTTAATTGAATTTAGTGTTATTCGACTAGTCTCATGGCTAAGATGGGTTGTTCCAAAATGAACGGAGTTTTAGCAATTACTTCCATAACTAAAAACTACTATTACATACAAATTTTATAACAAAATGTATTACTATTGTCTTAAAATGACTACAAGGATAATAAACGAGTAAATGAATGAACGGATACCACATTCAAATAAGAGCAATTTTGGATAAGATGATTAAGAAAGGGTCAAAAGAATTGAAAGTCGTTATCCACCTTCATTTCGATGGCTCAATCATAGGAAGTCCAAATTTAAGCACGTTTTGTATGGAATAATTCTATGTTGGTGTTCTCATGAAAATTTTTCTAGAATCCATGTGAATGAAGGTAAAGGAACTCATGTTAATATGAGGGGATAGTATTTACTCTTAAAAGTAAAGAATGAATAACTTGACCATGTAGAAAAAGATGTAGATATGTCACAAGGGACGTAGATAAGTCAAAGGATGAGCCAAATTTGAATTTTAAATCCTTACCCAGGACATTGACAGGCCAACTAATATCGAATTCTTTTGATTATTGAGCTCTTTAATTTGTAATTACTACTCAACATAAAATATTAAAAATAAATGAACAAGTTAGATAAAAGTATAAAATAAATGAACCAAATTCTATTCATTTTAATTATAAACTTTCAATTTCATTAAATTACATTTTAAATTTAAATAAATATTATAATCATAATCTTAAATTTTAAAAACTGTTCACAAATTTAAATTTTCATGTAAAATTTTAATTTATTATAAATGAGTTTATGAAAACTTTTTAATTTATTTTATGTTAAATTAGTAAGGAATTATATTCAATATGAATAAAAAAAACAAAGGGAGTGATTGACAACAAACCATTCGAAAGCCACCACGTGTCAAAGAGCAATTGGAGAACGTTCCACTAGGAAAACCAGATGACTATGCTGCCGGAGGAAGTGGAGAGGGGAGGGTGGAGAGGCAGAAAATAAAATTGGTAAAGAAAACCATTGGATGGCGGAAGCGGCGGCGGAGGAGATGGAGCTCATCAGCCTTGCGATTCGAAGGTTGATGGAAGAGAAAAACAACAGAACCGGCTCTCACCGGAGCTCCGGCGGCAACGATCTGCAATTCCTTTCCCGATTACTCTCTCAGGTTAGACCGTTCATCAATTCTACTCTCTCTGGTTTCTGTGATTAGATCAGTTCGTTTCAGAAGAACACAGAAACTGACGTATATAACAAAACATTTTAATTGGCCTTCTTCACTACCATGAACAGGTGGAATCAACAAGAGAACAGGGGCGGCGCAAGCACTCCCAACAGGATGATAAAATAATTCAGAAAAACTTAACAGAGAAGGAGATAGTGAAAGAGATAAAAGAAGTGAAGAGGCAGAATTTCATAACTCACTGCCTTGTTTCCGCCATGGTTGTCCTCACCGTTGCTTGGCAAGTTTCTGAGGTGTCCTTTATTTTGAAGCTCAGAGATGGGCTGAGTAACCCATTCAAGTCCCTGGCTAGAATCCTGAAAAGAAACACAACTTCAGCAATACAACATAAGATTGAAGCTACTGAATTGCCTGCCTTACCTCATGTGAACCTACCAGATTTTCACTTGAATGACCACAAAATCCAGTAGTAGCATCATCAAGATCCCAAGTTGTTTGTAATTTTTCAGGCATTATAACAATGTCTGTAATTTTCGGTCATTCATATTTCAATTTTCATGCTGTAGAAGTTCAAAGTTGCAATTTTTACGACGGGTATAATAGCATATAGTAGTATGAGCAAATCACTTGAATTTGAAGAAAGCATCTATTTCATCAATACTCAATGACAATCAAGAAATTCGACTTTGAGTAGGCACACATTGAAGCATAAGCACAATAAAATATAATCCAAGTTCCAATTTGAAATGTCCAAAAAACTGAAAGGTGATAAACAAACTGGTTGAATGACCTGACATCTCAGGCCTCCCAATACCAAAGTTTACTCTCAACTTCAGGCATAGTTCAATCGGAATATGTCGTTCAGCACATAGAAGCTTCCCTGTGGAGTTGGCATCAAATGGAACATCTGAAAGCACGGGGTAAAGTAATTTAGAACTCACAACTGTACAGCCTATAGATCAAATCCTCAAGTAACTAAAAGTAAATTGATCCACAACAAGAAAGAAAATTGTCCACAAACTAATTCAATCCTCAAATTTAGCAATGAGTTCACTCAATTCTTCCAATAATATTTTAACATAATTGAATTTGATTCATAATAATACAAACAAGAAAATCGAAACGCCTGTGCATCACATTTTCAATGGCTACTAACATTCAGAAAAGTATTTTGTATTTCACTACACACAATACATTTTCACTAATATGGTTATTCAAAGAATATAAAATATAACATCATATGTACCATCATTCCATATTTTGTTTTAACAATACAGTTGTGATTCATCATTCTAAAATAAATTCCATTCCATGTGGAATTTGAAAATGGATTTGAGTTAGAAAAAGTAAATGAAGAACATACAAAAACATTATTCTTGCATTCCCACAAAAATTATATATGATATATCTAAACGTACAAAATTCTCAATGAGATTACAGATAACGATCACAGATTATTACTTCGCAGATATCATTACAATAAGCCAAGGAAATTGTAACAAGCATATACATTTGGGTTCAAACATAACAGCAGGATAAACTTTCTTAGTCACCTCAGAAGCCTCCGCAAATAAAACAGCAACCATGAACTTAAAACAAGTTAGCAGTTTAGCACTATCTTAGAGTTAAATAATCAAGCACCTTCTTCCTACTTTGCTCACTAGGCTCATGCTTGTAAACCAGAAAGCTGGCCAATTGAACTTGTTCCATAATATTTCTTTTCAGAAATAAGAACCCTATGGAAAAATATAAATAATCTCAGACATGCTGAAGCCGCCAAATACCAAATACATTGAAAAGAAGAAAACAAGCATATCAGAATCTCAAGCTTGATCTACATTCTCGCTATCCCTATGTAACAAATAGAATCCCGATGAAAACCCCTAGATCTACACGTACAAAGACAACGCAAATTAAACAAGGTCTAACGATATTTCAAGTCCTCGAACGCATAAATTAGAGAATCAAAACACAATTTCAGTCAAAGCAGTCCAACTAAATAACACTGATCGATCGGCTAACTCCAAGAGAACACTAGATCCAACCAAGATCTATCCATAAATCCAGCATCGGGCTAAAATCTTCATTAAAAAAACGCAATACCTGACTGAATTTGAGAGCATGTTGTTCACCGGCGAGTTGAAGATTGCCGCTGACGAAGACGAGCATGCCACCAGTGGGGCCGGAAGGCTGGCAATCGACAGTGCTAACGGAGTGCTGGCACTGCTGGAAGGGGAGGCTAGTAAGCTTGGCGACAATATTCGGCGAGCCTTGGATCTTCTGACCTTCAAACGTCAACATAGAATTGTCCTGGTAGAGATTAGCAAGACCAGCTCGATTAGCGTCGAAGGTGGAGTAATAATGATCGACGAATGCCTTAGCCACCGCGTCGGGATCCATTCCGATAAGGTTGAAATCCGCCGCTGGGAAAGAGAGAACAAAAACCCACTTTCTTCCGCCCCGCTTGGAAACGACGCCGAGTTTCGCAGAGAAGGAAATGGAGACGACAGCGTTAGCCGAGGGTTCGCAAATGGGGAAGGGTTAATTGGGTATTTATAGTATCGACAAATATAGAGGGGTAGAATCGTCCGATTTGGGGATATTTTAAAAGGATTTATTTATTTATATAATTCGCGTAAATATAACGCCACCACTTTTGAAGGACAAAGCCCTTTGGAATATTATAAATATTTGAACTTTCTTCACTTATCAAACGTTTCAAGGTATTTGAGAATTTAATTAATAATGCTTAACCAATAATCGTCTATCGAAAACTATCTATCGGCTTTGAACGGAATGGACTGAATAAGAGAGTTTTTTCCTATGACCTGAATGAGGACGGGACTGAGAATATGATCATCGTCTTTGTTCTCACCTTGCTCTTATATCTGTTTACATACATGGATAGCTACATGAATGAACTTCTTTAGGACACGTTTCATTGATTTTCGTCATCTATTTACAATTATAACCTTTAGTGGTCAATTCCGTCATAGATTTGGAATACTGTCTTCCGTCTCCACCTCCTTTTTGTTGACGTTGGCTTGCGTTGCCACGCAATCTACCGAGAGAAAAACTTTCTTTTCTCTTAAGCTTAGACCAGTGCAATAAAATTCTACTTGTTTGAATGAAATTGTCGACTCAAACTAGTTGGGATTATAACATATTAAAAAATGCATTTCTATAACATTTACTGACAAATTCAAGATTTCTTTCCGGTCTCTATTAGAGGTGTTCACATGATCCTATAATCCAACCAATCTAGACTAACCAACTCTCAACTCTATATTGGGTTAGATTTTTTTCAGTTTGGGTTGGGTTGGGTTGACATTCTTTTGGTAGAGTTGACCAGACCAATAAAAAGATAACGTAACAATCCAATTCAACCCTAACATACTTTTCCAAAGATTAAAAATATTTAACGTTCGTAACCACTGTTAGTAATACGCTCTGACTTGAAAATGTTTCATTGAAATACGTAATTAGGTGACCTCCCTATTAGGGTCGAGAGATGCAATCATGACTTAAGCTAATATGACTATGATAGGACTTAAAAGCATGAAATTTTGGTTTATGAGATGTGCATCAGTTTCATATACTTGGTTCTATATTTATCACTTTTATGTGCAATAAATCATCTAGATGTTCATCTGGGTCCAACGCATATCAATTTCATGCATAGTAACCCTATATACTCGAATGAACATAAAGGAAAATTTATTGTGTTTACGAAGAAAAAATTATAATAAAATTTATTACGCGAGTTGAATAAAGGTTGAAAAATGATCAATATGAAGCGTAAATTTGCATACGACTCAAAATATACTCGAAGTTATCAGTGGGTTTGAGAATGGGATGAGTGTGGATGCCTTCATAAGTTGTGACCACCACCTCTTCATCTCTTGTTAGCCTTTGCACTTGCTTCTTCACTTTGCACCCTTGGTGTGTACATCTGTAGTAGCTTCTGCAATTTTATTCAACACCCAATACAATGTTATCTCTATCATTATTCATCGAAAGCCTAGTGTTTAATGAACCATTTTTATTACGGGTGTATACTCGATCCAAAAATTTGAAAAAAAATCGATCTGTATGGTTAGCCTGCATGTAGTGGTTATGCTCATAGTTGCACACTACGTTGTGTCTCAATCTTGCTCATTCGCACGTTGCTCGTCATTCAACGCCACATATCGGTTGCAATCACACACTATTCCTACGGTGAGATCTCACATTGGTTGAAGAGGGAAACAAAATATTCTTGACTTCTCACATTGAATTTGAGTTCTAAAATTAAAATAATAATAATAAATAAATAAATACCTTGGGAATTTGTTGTTCTTCACAGCCTTCTGTCCATACTTTCTCCATTTATAACCATCATCAAGAATATCAACTTGACTTCTTGTTTGAAAAGAAAATCTCCGGCTCATCGTCTTCTTCTTCTGTTCATAACCTCCCTGTCCGGCCGCCGGCACACCCTCCTTCTTCTCCGACAAATCTACTCCATCCGACAACAGAGGAACCCCACCGGAGACACCTCCATGGATTCCGCCGAGCTCGGAAGCTCGAGAAATCAGCATTTTCTGCAGAGAGAGGGAGGTTGAAGAGGATGGAGTCGTCGGAAAATTTGGGAAATTTTCCATCATTTTCAACAACACTTTGAAGTTGGAATATTCGTGAACGGCGGGTAAGACATCATATCATTTATAAAGACAAACCCTTTATTTTTATTTTTCATTTTTTTTTAATTTTATTATGTCGGTTTATTATATATTTATTTATTAATTAATTACGTAATATTTACGTAGCCAATGACATCTTTTAGTGAAAAATGTGAAATATTTTTATTAAGAATAAGTTTGAGCTTTCCAACTTATCTTAAAAATATTCTTAATTTTAAAAATTCAATAATATCCTAAAAATATTTAAAAAAATACCCTTAAATTTTTTAAAATATTTAAAAAATATTAACTTTTTAAAAATAATACCCTTAAACATTTTTTAAATTTTCAAAATTTTCTTAAAACTTTTAATGTAAAAGTGATACTTGAATTTGTAATGACTCGATTTTCTAAACTTAGGCTATATGGTGATGGTTAGTTTATAGAAATTAGTCACGAGCATACGACTTGATTGACCAGGGTCTCTATGAGTCGGTTAGAGTCGAGCTAGATGACCCTAATTCGCGATATGTCTTAAGCTAGTGGCCCACTTTAAATAGAAAATCGATCATTTAATTTATAATATTATTTACTTTTTAAACATTGAAAAGCATAATTTACTAAATATTTTTTTTTCGAGATTAAATACTTTTATAAAAATGCATTCTTTTCGAAAGTTTATTGTTTAAAATCTAATTTTAAAAACTTTAAATCAAATCAAGAATGTATTTTTTTTAATAATTAAAAACGAAAAATAAGCTCGGTCATAATAATAATTTTAATAAGGTTTGTTAATAATAAAATTTTAGTCAAATTTGAAGAAAAAAAAATTAATAATTTTGTTTATTTCAATTGTTCTAGAAAAAAGTATTAGACAAGTTTTGAATTTTTCTACAAATATTTTAAATATTTATTTCATTTTATTAATAAAACTTTTTAATAATTTAGCTAAAAGAAATAAAATATTAGATACATTGTTTATCTGTCACAATTATTTTATTTAACCATTAATTAAATGTAAGACTAATATAAATTTTGTAATGTTAATTTTTTTTAAGGGATTCAATATTATAATTGAAGCGGTTTGAAAATAAATTAATATTATAATTTTATAATGGGTTGGTTTTGACTAAAAATTAAATAATTACTACAAAAAAAAATATTTAAATTAAATTATTATAATAATTTAACTAATTAAATTTCTTATTTAATAATCTATCCCAATAATTATTCTTAAATAAATGATTTTAATTAATAAAATAACTAAATTCAATAATTAATTATACCTATTATATTTCAAAAATCATATATATTTATTTTAAGTGAGGTAAACTTATGTATAAAATAATTTTAAAAAGTTATACATGTATAAAAAACTTGTTAGAAATATATATATATAATTAATTAATTAATTTTAATTTATCTATAAACCGTTTATGTAACCGCTCAAACCTACAACCAGTAAATATTGTCATTTTTTGACTTTTATTTTTCGACATTTTTCTCGAGGTTTTAAAACATCATTACTAATGAGAAGTTTCCACACTTTTATAAGGAAATTTTCGTTTCCCTCTCCAACCAAACAAATTAGGGGTACTATAGATGGTATCAAAGTTAGACACCAGACGGTTTTCTAGCGAGAATACTGGGTTCCAAGGGGGACGGATTGTGAAAACCCACATCGGTTGGAGAGAGAAACGAAGCATTTCTTACGAGAGTATGAAAACTTCTACCCAATAAATAGTCATAATATAAAAATGAGTTTATAATTTTCAATAATGGTGTGAAATCATTATTGGGTGGAAAATAAAGATGTGTGTGTGAATGGACGAAAATGTTATTTGAAAAAAATGAAAACAAAATAAAAAACATGGCCAAATTTGTCAAATAAAAAAAGATTAAATGAATTTGGGCGTGAATAAAAGTAATTTAATGTCACTATTTATAGTCCATTCTCTTTCACCATCCTTCCTCCTACCTACTAATATGATATTTATTATTTTATTTATATTTTAAAAAATTATCATTTCATATTAAATATTTCAACAATATTCAAACACTCAAAATAAAAAATAATTTTTTTTATAGATTTATTAAATCATAGAAAATTATCTTTTAAAAGATGGTTAGATGAAGATTTTTTTCTTTACAATAATTAACATTTTGGAAAGGGAAATTTAAAAAAAAAAAAGAAAAAAGAAAAAAAAAACTATTAATCACGTTTACCATTCCTATCATTTAATTAATGTTTCCATAATTATTATTAGTGGAACATGAAAGAAATTCCCGTTGCACCTAAAAGTAGCACTTCCTCTATTAATTTTTTTTAATGAAAATTCTAAAATTCTAAAATCGAATGAATTCTATGTTGGTGGTTTCTTAAAAAAACAAAACAAAATAAAATGTTAAATTAATAAAAATATTCTTAAAAGAAATTGAACGTTTTTAAAATAAAACTAAAGTGGGTTAATTCTATATGTATGTGTTTTAAAATACAATATTAATTATAAATATATTTTTATAAATTTTTTATACCAGAGAAGTTTGAAGAAAAAAAAACATTACATTGATAAAAAAATTAATATTAGATTTGATCAAAGATAAGACTAAAAATGCAATTTAATCAAAATATAAAGACTAAGCTACAATAAGGATAAATTTTGTGGCATAGAAAAAATAAAGTAATATTACGATGTTGCCCCTTGGTTGTTATTTATTAATATAATATAATACACATTTTTGACCAATTCAATATTAAATACTTATTTATTTTTTAAAATTATAAGTTAAATTACAAATTTAATTGACTATTTAATTTCTTAATTTTTAAAATTAATAATTTGATGTTAAAGACAAAATGAAAGGTTTAGAGTTTTAAATTTATATAACAAAATTAAAAAATAAAAAAAAAATATTTATACACAAAAATTAAAAATAACATGTTTTTGTCATTTAAAAACCGGTCCACTATTTTTTATATTTTTTAACTATTCAATCTTTCTCTGTTCGTAAACCTATTTTCGCGTTCTGTCGTTTCCCCGCGCTCTCCCAGTTTCAGCCACTGCACCACGCCCCGCCGCACGCCGTTCCCGCCCGGCGCCGTCTCAGCGGCTGCTGCCGCACGCTGTACTCTCAGCTGATGCAATCTCAGCGTTCGGACTAAATCTTCGCCGCCCCTCCCTCTCACACTCTCTCGCCTTTCCGAGCAATCGGATTTACTTATCTCGGCCACTTTTCTCAGAAACACAGTGGTTCAGCCCCTGACCCGCGCCGTAGGTAAGATCGCGCTGCTGCCACTCATCTTTAAGATCTCCAAGGGTTTTGATTTATTTTATTTTATTTCGTTAGTTTCTATTGGTTTGCTCTGTTCATCTACTGTAAAGAAAATCTAGAAACATTTCTTTTTTGTTGATTTCTTCAACTAGTGTTCAACCAGTCTATTTAAACGAACGAATAGAGATAGGTTTTGTTAAAGAAGATGAACAAAGCAGAAGAAAACTCACCTGTAGTTTGGTTGCTTTTATAAAAGAATAGAAAAGCTGTATTTGAAGAGATTGAAATTGCTGTTATTAGTTATAAATTGAGTTTGCTTGATTATAGAAGAAACAATTAAAGCATATGAACTCGCTTTAAGTTTATAATCCTGGCAAATCCGACCTATCATCCAAACATGTAGGATTTGAATTCCTTTCAAACTCAAGTGTTCAAACAGGGATAAATATTCAACTGACCACAACCTTCATTTGTTATTATTTCGTAAGTTTTTTAGTCAAGAATGCAGCACGACGAAGTAATATGGCAGGTCATCCGCCACAATCACTGCAGCTTCATGGCCAAGTGAGTTTTACCTTTTTATAGAGTTTTATACAATTCTTATTTCATAGTTTTTTTCACGCTTTTCTCCTTCAAAAGTATAACTGGTTTTGATGCTTCCGTAGGATTACAACTGGGAACTTCTGTAGAAACCCTTATAATGTAACTGGGATATGTAATCGGAGTTCATGTCCTCTGGCTAACAGTCGCTATGCTACTATTCGCGACCATGATGGTATTTCCTGCTCCTCATTATTTGCATTTAGATCTCAGGTTTCGTTCATGGTAGTTTAGTGCGTGCTACTTGTATTGTTCAACAATTTCTTTATGGGATTTTAGGTTATAAGAACAAATATGTTAAGAAAAAAAGTTGTATATAATAAATATACGGGCTTGTTCTTGTTCTTTAATACCTTCTGGAAAGCTACTATTAGTTTGATACCTTATTATAACAAATCATTTATATCGTGTATTGTCTATAGTTGAGAAACAACTAACAAAAGGTTTTCATTCAAATAAGAAAATGTTATTCTCTTGTTCATATAGGGGTTTTCTATCTTTATATGAAAACAATTGAAAGAGCTCATAAGCCAAATGAGTTGTGGGAAAGAGCTAAGTTGCCAAGAAATTATGAAAAGGCACTGGAAATTATAGATAAACATTTGGTAAGTATGCATCTTACTCATTTCTTATTTTATCTGTTTGATTATAATTTATGAAGTCTTTAACCTATATTTAACGCCCTCTGACAGATGTATTGGCCTAAGATACTTGTACACAAAACAAAGCAACGATTGACTAAAATGACCCAAATGCGGATACGAATGAGGAAGCTTGCTTTGAAAACAAGGTTCAATATTTTCTGCACTCTTCTTTGTTCTGGAAATGGTGGATGTTCTTCTACCTACATTTATTCATGGGTATTCAATAAGCTTCATTATGTAAATGTTTTTTGCTTTCCTGATTCTGGTTGACGAAGCAGAAAAATGGAAAGACCACTTTCTATAATTGTAAAGTTTCGAGCTTGTTGAAACTTTGATGTTAGTTATTTTATGCATCTAATCAGATGCGTTAATGAAAAGTAGTCTAATAAATTGTTTATAAGGTTACATTTCATTGATTTTTGCTATGTATCACTTTAAATTTCGAACAGGGAGAAAATAATGACTACGCCCAGAAAAGAGATTAAAAGAGAAGCCAGGAGGGAGCAGAAGGCTGAGAAAGCAGCATTGTTGGATAAGGTTGAGTATTTGTGTTGAAATCTGGGATACTCTTGACATTGAAACAAATGGAGTCTTTCTTTGGTTCTACTAGAACGATTCCTTAATGGAGTAGTTAATGTAGGGAAACCGTATCTGATATCTATTTTTTTGCAGAGCATTGAAAAGGAACTTCTGGAACGCCTTAAGAAAGGAGTGTATGGTGATATATACAACTATCCTGTCGAAGCATATAATGAAGTTCTTGAAATGGAAGAATTACAGGCTGCCAGTGAAGAGGAGGAGGTATGTCTGCAAAATTTATAGTAGTTCACTTGCCTTTCTCATTCCATATAGGAAGAGTCTGGGACTTGATGAGTAGTTCTACATTCCATCATATGAACACTTGCATTTTTTCTTGGAATAAGCAGGAACCGGAAATAGAATATGTTGAAGGGTATGAAGAATTAGAAGAGGAAGAAGATATGGAGGATTTTGGCGGTCTTGCAATTGATAATCCAGAAGCAGATGAAGATAGTGGTAATGGAGCGTTTAGAATTCAGAAGAAAATTTGATTTTGAGTATTCAAAAAATCTTTGCAGTCTTTTTAATTTAATTTTTTTTTTTAGAGATGTATTATCCCTGTTCACTTGGGTAATATATACGTAGATCACGCAACACCAAAAACGAGGTTCTTTTTTGTCCTGGTTAACAGGTGTACAGAAAAAAGGATTTTGTTTGATATTATGAAAACTGAATGTAAATTTTCCGATGATTCAGATGGAATTGATGAAGACCTTGAAGATATAGACGTTCCTCACAAGGGAGGAAGAAAGGACTCTACTTCTTTGAGGAAGCTCGAGAAAGATGCTCGTGCCAAACTGAAGAAGAAAGCGAGGGTTATAGTTGAGGTAATAGTTGATTTCCTACCTCACTTCAATAGTTATCTGGCATTCATTTCAACACATGTTTAGTAGTTGTTATAGGTACAACTGGCTGATAGGGGGGCTATTATGATAGAATTAGGACTGCCATTATTAGTAATTAGTCAAGAAAGTTGTGATGATTTGTTATTAACACAGTGAATTGAAAAAGGTGAAGGTAGGCATTGATTCAGTTGGTTAAAAGCTTGCATGATCTAAGAGAAAGATGAGGGTGTACCTCTATCTTGTATATTTCAATATCATTCTGGTTTTGTTTGATGGGTTCTATCACGGACATCATACATGAAGATTACATAAAAAGCCATCTACACGTTTTCTCTATTATTTATGAATTCTCATTCTTTGAATGTATGTTTAATGAAATTGTATAGTACATGTGGCAACCCACCATTTACTCGAATAGACGATTACTTGCCACACCATTACAATTTTGACCACGGAAGTGTAACAATAACCATGAACTGTTATTTTATTTAAATATGAACTGGATCTTGATTCTGCATTTGTTTAGGCACGTTTTCTGAAATCGAAACTAAGACGTTATTTTGTGGTTAATAATATTCCTTGTGCTAACTTGGTAGGTTGAGCATGAAGATGCCAATGAGCGCCAAACAACAGTCCACTAGATGTTCATTAGCTGCTATTGTAGAGGAGGCTAAGGAGGTTCCAAGGAGAAAGGCTTTTGGATATGTTTTGTTCAATTTCAGACTACAGAGCCATGGTGAAGACAAGTAAGAATTTTGTTAATTGGAGTCTCCAGCTTCCATAGATTGTGACATTCAATTTTGCTGTCTCTGGGAAATGCATTAGGTCCCAAGGAAACACCCCATTATTCAGCATTTTCCTTCTTAGAAGGTTAACCTACCACCTACCTACCTACCAACCAAGGTTTCTCTCTATTTAGAGCCATTTTTTGTTTTGGTTATTTAAACAAACTTCAAATTCTAACTTCAATAGCTCATCAATGAGAAGGCCTTTGTAATCTTATTCAACTCTGATCGGGTTGGCATCTCCTGGTTTTGTATTATTTATGGTGCACCAGGCTCCAGAAAATTTTTCTGTTTTAATCTTTGATTCAAAGTTATCATCAAATTTGATGTTGAATTCATCAATATTTGAATCCCATCGATTCATTGTAGAGTTTAATTGTATTGAACCTTGCAGTTTAGAGGTGATTTGGATAAATTTTCTTAATCATAATAGTATCATATCAATTGAGTTGAAAGAATTTGAACCACTGACCTCGAAAGAAGTAGAACACATTGACTATTGATAATGAGTTATTAATATCAATCATGTTTAGTATAAGCCTTGAAAGCGTACATTTAGCAAGTATTTCCTAAAGTGGAATAAATTAAGTATATTTAAATCTTGCCTCCATGCATAGATTATTAATGGAATAGTCCTCATTGTGACAAACTTTTAATCTACACATTAGCTAACAACCACCATAATGACAATTCAGCAAAACTTAGCTGATCGGTCGATGGGTGAGGCTGGACATTCTGTTGATCCTGGCATGAATGTGGGGGTGGTGGTGGCGGCGGCGGCGGCGGCGGCCTTGGTGACTTTAAGGGAGAGGTGCAAGGGTAGCTAGCCTGGTGGATCGTCCTCTTGTGAATCAAGTGGGACTGACATTCTTGGACTACCTGTAGGGATAGTTAAGGGTAGTGCACCAAGGCGTCCTCTAAGGCTTTAGATCTTTTGCTACCATTAATCCTCATCTCTTTCACTTGGTGCTTTTGCATTGCGTTCATTGTCTTCTTTGACTACTTCCTCTAGTTTGCTAGCTAACCATTTGGTTGCCCTTGTGGTAGGGAATGAGGTTTGTAATCCTTTGTTCGAGGCCATTGGTTTCCTTCTTTGATAAGTTTCTCCTCTAATAGTTTAGCCTAAAATTGATAATCTCATAGGACGTTTTACGGGAGTTTGTACGATGAGAACTCGTTGGGCTCATTGCTAGTAAAGTTTGCTTTAGCCTATATCACCGTTAGCCTCACAGTTTTTATACATGTCTACTGGAAAGAGGTTTACACACCCTTATAAAGAGTGTTTCGTTCTCTTCTCGAACGAGAGTCTATTATACACTCCAATCACTAGTCGGTAGTCGTGTTTTCTTATAGGCTAGGTCTTGACTTTGTCTTAATCTTCTCGTGTTTGTTGCTTTCTGTCTTTTGACCTCTGAGTCATGAGTCTCCCTTCACAGTTTCTTTTAATCTTATACAACCTTTGCCCAAAAAAGAATTAACTTAGCTCCTAACTTAAATATGGGTTCAAACACTAATCTCACTTTAACTAAAGCAAATGCAACTTAGCACTAGGTTTCATATCTAACCCAACAACTCAAAGTATTTGTTGTAACGATGGGCTTCCTCTTGAAGATTTAAAACGCTTCTGCTTGGGAAAGATTTCCATACCCTATAAATAACGTTTTGTTCTCTTCCCCATCTAATGTGAAACATCACATTTGTATTTCCAATTTGGCAAGAAGTTCATGGCAATTTAAATCACCAAAAATATTCAATACTTTCTATGCCAAAAGTGACTAAGCATTAATAGAAGAAAACTTTCCATAAATCAGAATAGAGTACTGAGATGATTTAATCGCTAGATTCCATTGTCACAAAACTTGTTAACTCGTTCTCTACCATAATAATAATTTGAGCCACATATTGTCTCCCAATTTGAGTATCAAATGGAACCCAAAGTTTTGGAATTAATGAACTGATGAACTAGATATAAACATAAATGTGATATGATAATTAAAGGAATATGAGTACTAAATGAAGGATAAAGAACCATCGGTATATAATTCATGAACTATAATAATACCCTTCAGGATTTTGCCAAAAAGAGAATGAATAAAACCATTGGAATTTTGAAATAATTGCATCGGTAAAAGAGAGAGAAAGAGACCCTGAATTTAATTAATGCCATTGGAGGAAGGGAAAGAAAAATAAAATAAATATATATTTATTTTAATTATAATAATTTTTGGGACGCGGAAAATTTTGAAATTCAATATGATTAATTTAAAGATTCGGACTCCACAGACTCCACAAACGAGAATTGAAAAACCCTAACACGTCCGGAAGTACCTTCGTCGCCAAACCCTTCTGGTGGTCGCCGTCCACTTCCTTTCCCGGACCGCTCTCTCCAACTTCCTTCACTGGACTTCCTTTCGTCTCCTCCAACACAGACGCCACCGCTGATTGACGCTCCGGCGATATCGGAACAACAACGCACTCAACGGCCACCGGCGGTGGACGTTGAACAACAGGCAGAGATTTGTCAGTAGCTTGTCGGCCAATTCTGTCTCTCCTCTTTCCTTTTCCAGTGTTCTTCTTCGGCTTCTCGCCGCTGGTTAAGTGATCTTCAAACGCCTCGATCGCCTGGTGGATTAGCTCGCGATTAGGAGAGGAGTCCCAGCGGCACCAGTAGGCAGTGTAGCAATAGAAGCAATCGCAACTAAACATAGGAGTTTTATGATAACCAGTACTAACATTACTGTTTCCGCCATTGATCGAAGCTTTTTTAGCCGATTTCTTCCTGGAATCGTGAGTTGAGGTGACTGCAGAGGATTGAATAGACCTAGCGATCATGTAGGCCAAGACTTCGCGCTCATCGAGAGAAAGAACTGAAACTAGCGCTAAAATGGCGGCCGGAAGAAGCTTGAAGACAGAGGAGGAAGATGAGGGCGGCGAGGACGACGGCGATGGGTGCACTTTACCTTTGTGCTTAATCTCCATGGGAGCTTTCACGGAAGAATGAGAAGAAACGGGGAGGAATTACGTAATCTTCTTCGCTTCTTAAAAAGAACCTTCTGTTTTATTATTTCTTTATTATTTATTTTTAATTACAATATTTTGCTCAATGGAACTTATTATTATTATTTATTTTTAATGACATTTAATTAATTAATTTATTTTGCTAAATTATATAAATGTGGATATATGTAGGCCCAACGCAGAGTGGATATTTTCCGCCACCCCACGGCTGTTTATGCGGTCTTCACCGCCGCGGACGTCTCAGATTTCCGAACTCTGTGTCGCTTTCCGTTCGATCGCCGTCGCAGCTCGTGGTGGCGTTGTGGAGATCTCGTCGGAATCGCGTGGTCGTGGGCGTTGCCGTTGACGGAGGATGGGAGGAAGGAAGCGAAAGAATAATGTTTTTAATTTTTAATTTTTTTACAAATTAAAAAAAAAAAAAAAAAACAAATATCAGCTTATATTTATTAGTAATTAAGGAAAAAAATTATTTTAAAAAAAAAAGTAACTAAACCCTAAACCCTAAAAGGAGCAAAATAGTAACCAAAATGTATTGGACAAATAATTGAATTTCAAAAGAACTTTTATTTTTTATTTTTTAATTATAACATTTTTTCTTTTTCTTTTTCTTTTTTTCCTTTTTTTTTAAATTACATGATCTAATATAATTTTTTTTAAAAGTGGAAAGTAAAATAGTAAACAAAAATATAATATATATTAATTATTTTTTAAAATTAAACTTTTAAGTATTTTAGTTCAAGGACTTTAAATAGGGCTGATGTGGCATTTAAAATTTTAAATAAAATAAATAGTTTCCCCATCAAATTAAATAAATATTTATAACATAGAAAATATTTTAATGAAAATATTCACTTATACTTTGTTGAATAATAATTAATTAGAAAATATATGCATGGAATAAAATAAATAAGGTTTTCTAATTTAAGTGCACCTAAATTTGTTAAGATAAATATAAAATATTAGAAATTTGATGTAATAAAATTATTAAATAATTAATTTTTGTATTGACAAAATTTAATTTGGCATAAATAAGTAATTTAAAAATGATTTACAATAAATGAAGGATGGTAATAAAAGAAAATTAGGTTAGTACAAAAAATGAATTGGAACTAAAGAGTTTTGATTGGCTACGGTGCCTGACTGGTTTGTTCTTCGAGGATCCAGCCGTGGCGCGTGGGCGCGTATCTTTATTTACTTTTGTTTTATTATTTACTTTTTTAATAAAAATTAAAAGAATAGGAATATTTACCATTTATTATATATCCATCTATATTATAAGTAATCATCCCCGACACAGTTCAACAAAAATTTTACGTTAAGCTATTGAATAGGGACGTTCTCGAGGTAGGGAAGGGAAGGGAAGGTGGCTCTCTTGCTCTTATTCACACGAACCATTTTATTTTTTTGCAAGCATTCTTTATAAAGGTGTAGAAACTTTTACCTAAAAGATACGTTTTAAAACCTTAAGGGAAAGCTCTCGTAGGAAAAATCTAAAGAGGAGAATATCAGTTAGTGATGAGCTGCTTGAGTTGTTACTGAAATTTCTTGTTAAATCTCTCGAGATTGGAAAGAGGGTTTACTTGAGAAATTAAATTATTACCCATAAAAGTAATAAAATGGACTAAACCTCGTAGCAAATTTAAAACTAGAATGATTATTAAGTTATTAAATTTGATTAAGGATATGGTTTGAAAGAAAAAGGAGGCGCGTGTTTAGACGCGGCGGTGATGAGAGTGTGTGATGATGCGGTTATGTGCTGACTGCAACACCAGACAGTGAGCTGGCATACACTGCTGTTTCCGCTTTTCTCGGACAGAGCGCTCGAGAGTTTCGTACGGTCACACCGGTTTTTCTGCCCCCTATCCTTTTACTATTATTCCATTTTCCAACCCTTTCTCCAAGACACCTAAACCGTTTTCGAACCGGTTCGGCTTGGCGGTTTTATTTCCAAATTTTAATACCGAGTTTTATTTGGTTTACTTCGGTTTTATTTTTAAAAAATAAAATAAAAATGCAAACCAGCTTTATCCGAGCGGATGATCCTTTTATATTAAGAATCTAAAGCTACCACAAATAGTATAGCTATCGACGATAGTATGAAGTTTGTATTATTGCAGTAGCGCAAGTAGAAGTAAGATCGATCGTGTTCACACACCATAAATTAAAATAAATAAGAATCACTGTGTTCCAAATGTTGAAACTGACCTGTTACACGATCAAAAGTCGAGAAGATTCAACCTTTTTAATTTCATAAAATTCGTAAATGTCAAATTTACTTCGTCTTTTGTGGAGATTTAGGGGATCGGGATTAAATCACGACCACTCACTCCTTTTGTAGGGAGATTATAAATACTCACAAATTATCGTGTAAAAATAAGATTGGTGATGAATTAAATTGATCTCTCAAGTTGGGACGTTCTCTTTATAAATCCAAGCATCATTTTTGCGTAGCAATTTTTGTGGTAGATTGCATTCGAACCATTCAATCAAGCCTTGATCAAGTTCGAATGTGGAGTGACTCAATTGAGAATAAGTTTCCAAATCTAATTCCAACTTTATTTATCTCTGGGTTGATCCGAATTTTGTACTGGGAATGTTAGATAGAAGCATAGGATTCTTTGGTTGGTGGGCATTTGATTTGTTATAGGTATGTGGTAAATGTGTGTAGTTTTGTTGTCAATAAATTGATGTCAGCCCTCCTCTCTTTCTCCCTCTTCATAACTATGCCTCAAATTTACATTATGGAGATGAATACAACACATTCTCTTTGCCTAAACTCCCTACCAATTATTGGCCTTCTCAATCCGTTCTAAATTCTATACTTCGATCGTAGTTTTCTTTGCGATTTTCGAATTGGATAGGGATGTTAAGAGTATGTCCAAACAGTTAAACAAGTTTCATGATGACCAACATTAGCCATATACTTTGCCTTGGTTGTTGACAATGTAGCTTTTTTCGGTAGAGTGGCATTCATACTAAGGGTAAAAAGACTATCATTAAACCCATGTACCGTAAGAGAAGCTTCTTTTATATAGATCTCTTGTGTAATTAGAATCTCTAGTAGGGAGTGGTTTCTTCACCCTTACAAGAAATACTTTGTTTCTCTTTTCAACCGATGTGAGATCTCACAATCCACTCAAGAGAACGAAGCATTCCTTATAAGATTGTGAAAATCTTTCCCTAATAGACGCGTATTAAAATTGAGAGGTTGACGGTAATACATAACATGCCAAAACGGACAAGATTTGGTAACAATAGGCTTCAGTTGTTGTAAATGGTATCCGAGCCTCACTAATGTTAGGATGGATTGTGAGATCCCACATCAGTTTGAGAGGGAAACAAAGTATTCATTCATAAAGATGTGGAAACTACTCTTTAATAGATACTCTTAAAATTGTTAGGTTGACAATAATATGTAACAGGCTAAAATTAACCTCTATTTTATTTTTTATTGATGATATGTCTTAACTAACCAACTATATTCGAATGGGTCCGATTGAATAGATCTATTAGTATAAAAAAAAAACATACCAATAGCACTGATAAACTCGATCGGAGTCGTGCCCAAGGATAAGCATTCACTCATCCAAAAGGCCATTTGTTAACCACAATCCTTTAGATTAGGGTTGATTAAACCCATTCAAGAAACCAGCCAAACTGACCTAGTTTGATGGGTTTATGCCATATACTATAATATCCGAGGCCCACTCACAATTAACTAATAAAATATTACTAACTCACGATTCTAAAATATTCCATTTCACTCTCCAATCAACGTGCAATTTCACAATCTACCTTCTTTAGGAGTCCGCATCTTCGCTGACACACTATCCAGTGTCATATTATTTGTAACCTTTCAAGCCCACCACTAATAAATATTATCTGCTTTGACCTATTATGCATCGTCGTCAACTTACGATTATAAAACATATCTATTAGGGAGAGATTTCCACACTATTATAATGCTTTGTTTTCCTCTCCAACTAAGGGGAAATATCACATATTTACCATACATCCCATTGGAATGGTTTTAAAAAGTTACATAGAAATTGACCCACACCAAAACAGTTTTCACACATTCAGATAAAGGTTTATCAGAATAAAGAATAATCTTAATAGTCAAAAGAGAAAAAGGTCCCTTTTATCATATCAATCCATTTACAATATGGTTCACCAATGGGCAGAATAATATAATGTCTTATCCCAATTCCCTTATTGACCATAGACTATAACTTCTACCGATAAAGCCTAGGGGGTAGTGCCTATCCCCTACCCAAATCCAATCCCTTTGTTCTCACCAAACAAAAGAATACAATAAAGTGGATAAGTGGCATGAGAAAAAGAATAAAGTTTGCTTTTAGCATTAAAAAACACAAGGACAAGGATACAACAGCAGGAAGATGATGCAGTATTTCCTGGAATTTGGACTCAAATATGACCAACCCTACTACACTACAGTGTCTATACAGGCACTCTCTCTTCGATCAAGAAATTATAACTTAAACAACAACATTAACATCCAAAAATTTGGAGAAAAAAAAGCCGAAAAACTCACAAATAGCTGCTCAACTGCAGGCGCAAAACCTGCAAAATGTTAGTCAGACAAAAAAAAAAAAAAAAAAACTTTCTCTACCCCCCAAAGAAAAATGGAAAGCAATGCAACCCAGATTTTGATTTCTCCCATCTTGATTGCAAGCCAAATAATATCCTCAAAAATAAATTCAACATGCTAAATTAATTCTCAACTCGAAATCTAAGCCACAAAATTGCAGAACTGAAACCTCAAAGTACCATTGCCACTTTCTCCTGTGAAACAAACGAAGAGCAGTTGGCGATGAGAGGTTCGTAATGGTCAGCTCCGGCGCCACACCAACCTGTATACGGTAATTGTTTGTGTATACGATGTTAGCAATAGGTGATGATGATAAAGAAAATGTGAGCTGCAACTTTGGAGAGATTGGCCATGTTGTTCAATGAAGAATGAAGGTTCTTTCATTACCTGTTCCTTTCATGAAAAGAAAGAAAGGAACTTCGCAAATTTCACTCCTGGGACGGTGTGGAAGAAAGAATACACAATTTTCTTCATCGACCATCGCGTCGGATCCATGTGCTTGCACCTTCAAGTTCATACATAATTCAGGGCTGTGGGTCAGAAGCTTTCAAAACAAATTTTAATGTAATATAAGTTCGATGCTATAAAAATAAGTTCTCCAAATGAGAAACAGCTTGAGCTGTTTCTGAACCTGAATGCTAATTTCTGTAGCAACTTTCAATTAACAAAAAAAGGTCCTTTCAAGATCTAGAACCCTTTATGGAAGAAAGCTTCGATTCACAAAGCAGGTAAGTTAGTTACCCATCAGCATGAAATTGTAAACCAACAACAAAAAACTTGAAAACAATTCACATCTCTAAAATCATGAATGAAATTTCTTCAAGAAATTTGAATATCTCAACTCAATTCCAAATAGGAATCATCTCATAAACCTGTACAATTTTTTGTCCATATTTAGGCTAAGAACTTTTCTGGAACAAAGCAGTTTCAGATTCACCTATTTATATGTACTATAAACAACCATCTTGAACAATTTGTCAAACATCACATGCCCTGGAAGTTCCAAGAGAAACAGGATTATCCAAAAGTTAAAGACTAAAAAATGTCGAATGCCCTAATATTATCAAACAAACTCGTGAAAAATCAAATGTAGTCACAATGGAAGACAAGAAGAAAGGGTTTGGTTGGTTCTTTAACAGTAAAGACAAGAAATCTTACAACGTATATCTCACGCTTGAACTCTGTTGCGAGACATTCAATCGCTATGTCATCCCCAAAGGCTGCGGCATGGCCCTCTCTGTTCTCGTCCACAGATAACAATCCGTCCTCTGTGTATTGCAGAGTAACAATATCGTATTCATCATCATTGGAACCGGAAATTGACATGTATTTCGCCCAACTCGCACCGTCGTTAACCGGAATACATCTTTCTTTGTAAATCGACTCCGCCGCCGTTTCTCTTCAATCGGAGCAAACAAAATGAGATACGAATACATGGAGAAAGGCGCTTTCGCCATAAAGAAATTTTGCAAAAAACAATCTAGATCTCAGGATTATCGCAGTCTAGATGTGAAAATTTGTTATAGAAGACAGATTTCAGATCCAATGTAACCAAGAATTAATGATACCTCTGCATGCCGAGTTGAACGAGCTCATCGATAGCTCCGTCCAATGCCGGCCGATTCTCTTTCTTGGCCAAGAATTTAACCTCCTGAACCACATGGATTCCCCATCCATTTTTTAGATCGGGAGAGTAGAGGTGCCGAATCGCGTCATTAATCACCTCTCTCTCCTCCAATCTCGCAGATCCGAAATCCTCCGAGAATCGCCTCACCGTCCGCCGCCGGAGCTCCCGAGCGTCGACCTCACGCGCCATACTCATAGCTTCATGAGAAGCCGTAAACAAGCAGTTTCCATCAGATGACACCTCACCACCATGCGAGAGGCGAAACACCGCAGATCTCAACGGCGCGGAGGAGGAATCAGCACTATCCTCCTTCGGATGCTTCCAGAGAACGCCCTTAGCATGAAGTTTCTGAAGCTGCCGCCTCTGCTGGTCCTCAAGGCCAAGAACATCATCCCAGGCAGTGTTCACAACGGCCGTCGACTGGTCCAGAAGATCTAGAGCTCCATTAGTATCTATACCGGGGGAAGAGTTCTGGTCCCGCCAATTAACGGCCGGTGAGGTGGACGGAAACGATTCGGCTACAGCCGTGGTGGAATCACAAAGTAGCTTCCCCATTTTCGGAGCGGAAATGACTGTAAAAGCAACGATGTAGAAGCGTTTCGGAGTTTTTTTTTTTTTTTTTTTTTTCTTGTGGTGTACCTCTCTCTTCCTTCCAATGGCGACGAAGTTGCAGAGGAGAGAGAGAGAGCGAAGAGAGAGAAAGGGTGGGTTAGGGTTAACGGATGGATATGTGAAGCAAACGAAAGAAGACACGTGGACCAATCCACACTCTCTTTTAAAGGCGCATTTAAGCATGGATTCTTTCCCCCCATGCCCCAACGGATTTATTTGCTATTATACGCCGTTCATCTCTACCATTAATATATTTATTTATTTATTCATTGCATCTTCGCTTTTTTTTTTTTTTTTTTTTTCTTTCGGTAATTAAAATTAAAAATACTCTAACGAGACAACAATAAATAATTTTCCTTTTTTGAAAAAATAAGACAATATATATTATATGGAAAAAAGGGTGGTAGGTGCCAGCCTGGCATGAAAAATGTGCAGCAGCCCCACTCAGCTGGAGCTGACTTTGAAACTTCTTTAAATGGCGCAAAGCCGATTAGCTGCCACCAGCTCGGCTCAAGCCAATCCGTTAACCCAATACTTTCCTTAACAAGATGGTGTGATGGGCCCAAGCCCATTGGGCTAGCATTTTATAACAAAAATTATTAAAATATATATTTTTCTCTCTTTTTATTTGGAGAAAATAATTTTTTAGGTATATTATTTTTTATTATAAACTTTTAATTCTCATAGACTTTTGTTTGACATATCGTTTGAAAATAATATTTTTATGTGTATTTATTAAATTTTAAAACATATATTTAGCACGGAACAAAAGGAATTTTAATGGAAAAAAAAATATTAAAGTTTGTTTTTACTAACATTTGTATTTCTATTAAAATTAATTAGTAAATTTAGCAAAAACTAAATAAAAATAACAGCGTTTAAAGTAATAATTAATACACCTCATTAATTTCTCGTTTATTTAATAATTTCTTTAAGGAAAAAAAATGTTAATAAAATAAGAAATTATAAATTTAAGGTAAATTATAAAATTTGAAAATATTTTGGTAAAATTGATGGAATAATGAAATAAAGAAGAGGACAATGATAAGGGCTGACATGGCAGATCTGATAACTGTCTGGATGCGACACTGCATACTTTCAAAATCATCCCTCCACGTGGCATTGTCAGCAGTCTGTCTTTTCCACGTTTTATTCTTTTCTTTTTTCATAAAAACAAAATCTCATTCTTTTCCAGTTAAATTATGAAATAATAATATTTTTATGGGTAAATATATAAATTTTCATATTAATATTTCAATTTCAAAATGTTGATTTTTTTTAATTGACTAATTTCAAGAATTAATTAACCTTAACCATTCTAAAACTCACAATTTTTTAAATTAGTTTTTCCAAAATTTTAGAGAAACATATATTTCTAATTTAAACTTCAAATTTTGGAATTGGAAAAATTGCAATAATTAATATAAAAGAAAATTATTATATACAAATAATGATTTTCTTTGTATATATATTTATTTAGATTACGCATTTTCGTGGGTAATTTATAGCTGATTTTGTTGACTTTTTTTCCTTTTAAGATTTTTATATTGATTTTAATTCGGTATTAATTACGATTTATAAAGTCAAATTATAAAAAATGTGATTAAGTGCAAAGTATCTAAAATTAATTTTTTTTTTTCCTAATTTTAAATTTGTTATGATTAAGGTTTAAAAAATATGTGGATATATAGAAAAATATTTAAATTAACAGTTTTAGATTTGAAAGATATGTGGATAAAAATGTTGAAATGTGGATAAAGTAAAAAGGTAAATGAGTGAAAATGACAGTGAAAAGGGAAGCAATAGATTGGATGGGTAAAAAAGGGTAAGTTAGAGAGTCAGGTTCAGTGACTATGTACTGTTTGCTTTTTAAATTCTGAAAAAAGATAAAAATAATGATTCGGTTTTAGGAGTTCTGTCGATCAAACGTTCATCTTCTTACACTAGTTGTAAGGAAGGATTTTTCTTATTTGTACACCGATTGATTTGAGTCCAAGAACAACCTAAAACTATTTTAAGTTAGTTCCGTTGGTAGACCCGAACAACCCAAAATTGAATTCACAACCCAATCGTCTATTCTTTTTAATGAGTTATTGAGTTGTTTATATATATATAAGTTGACACCCAAATCACAAGCAACCGACTAACTTTAATAGAAGACAAAATGTTGTTCTTCAAATAAGTTCTTAACACCGTCCACTTCCTAGAAGCACGAGTGACAAAATTGAACGAAAAAGTCGAAGAAATCGACACAATGGGCAACCACTTGGATGAGTTGCCAATCAAAAGAACTAATATTTCGAGTGGACTCGCTCGAATAAAAAATTACTCCTAAGAGCAACTCAAGACCTACTAGTAGCTCTAATAGCTCTGTCGCACATAGAGAGAGACGTGGCGATGGTTCGATGAGTTACAAAATATCATGATACAGTGTAAATATATATATCATTTATTTAAAAAATTTATAATTATCTACAGTATATATTAGACTAATAATTAAAATCTTATAAAACTCAAATATTAAGGCGATAGAAGTAACGCCACATCACTAAATGTTAAATTGTGTATTTAATTATGAAGTTTTAGAATATGTTAAAGAAATAAAAGTTGTGGGAATAAATTGGAAATTAATTAAAACAGTAAAATTGAAAATTTTGTGAAAGAGAAGGCCTGCAGCAAGGCACGTGAGGGTCCCAAAAATTCCTAGACAAACTTATATATATATATATATATATATATATAAATATATAAATAAATGATAATTTTCTCTCTCTACACGTGCCTGTGATGTACGGCACATGATATGTGGCAGTGATTGAACCATCATTTCCACTGCCTCCTCCCTTTTATTCATTTTCTTATGCTCCTACTACCTATTATTATTATTATTATTATTATTATTATTATTATTCTTATTTTCTGTTTCCTCCTTTTAAAAAAATATAATTAATTAATTAATTAACTAATTAAACTTTTATATTTCTAACTATAACTATAACAACAAATTAATTTTTTTATTACACAAAAATAAATAAATAAACATAATTATTAAATACGGATAATAAAAATTGAAATGATATAGAGAAGTTAGAGATAACAATTCAAGTCATTTTCGTTCTCTTCCCCCAACTAATATGTGATCTCAGAATCCACTCTCTTAGCATCCTTTAAAACACTTGTTCCAATTGATGTGGGACCTCCCCGTCTATCTTTTAGGGCTCATGTCCACTCCTTTCGTTGAACTTGCTTGCTGACACATTTTCTAATGTCGGGTTATGATACCATTTGTAAGTATCAAAGTCGATTGCTAGCAGATATTGTCCTATTTGGATTTTTTCTCCTAAAGAAGGTCGGGAAGGACGAGAGATCTCAAATAATTAATTAAAAAATATATATGTTTATGAAATAAAAAGAAATTAAAGGAAAAAATTGTGTTATGGAAGTGTTTGGATCCGTCCATAACTCTTCCGCCAGCTGAAAAGCCGCCTCCACCCAACCAACTTGCTACGCGGATATTCAACAAATCTCATTCCCCAAAACAGAAACTCCATCGCTCCAGCTCTCATCTCCTCACACAAAATTCCCTCAAATCTCATCGCATCGCCAATATCACGATTACAACAACAATCCATTCCACACTCCACAAAAACCCATCTCTTCTTCTTCTTCTTCCTTCTTCAATTCCCCCAATGGATTCTTGGGCTTCCATCCCTGTTCACGATGAGTACCAAAAGCTCGTCATTAGAATGAACCCTCCAAGGTATAATGCTCCACTGCTTCGATTCTTTTTTTTATGCCTTTCCTTTTTCTTTCTCTTCGGATTTCCTCACCATGAATTGGGTCTTCGATTTCTCTCGTTTTTAGTTTTTTTTTTTTTTTTTCGCGGCTTCTGAATCTCTTTGTTTCTTTTTTAATCGTCGATTCTCAGGGTGTCTATTGATAATACCTCGAGCAGGAAGGCTACTTTGATTAAGGTAATTGAGGAATCGATTGATTTTTGTACAATTTGTTTGCAATTGGGATGGGATAGAACAGGATTCGAGTTTTTTTTGCTGTTTCTGATTTGGGAAATTTTGTAGGTTGATAGTTCTAATAGGCATGGCAGTTTGCTGGAGGTGGTTCAGGTTCTCACTGATTTGAATCTCATAATTCGTCGAGCTTACATTTCTTCTGATGGTGAATGGTTCATGGATGGTAATTAGCTTTTTTCTATGCCTGTTTTTCTCTCTTTCATTTCAATTTCTGTAATGTTTCTTGCTTTGCTTCTCTTTTGTAGTTTTTCATGTCACTGATCAGCATGGGAAAAAGCTCTGTGATGATAGTGTGGGCGAGAGAATCCAACAGGTACATTTGAAAACTCAGATTTTAGTACTGAAACTTCCATTGAATTTCATTGAATTTGATGCAATATCATGCTGGTTAATCTACAATAGTTTCTCTAGAATTAAGAACCAATGGGAACTGAAGTTCTTGTTCTTGTGATTGTGATTGCGATGACCCATTGAAGGGAAGAAGTAGGTAAGAGAGAAATCAAGGAGGGTTTTGGTCAAATTACACTCAAATTGAACTTAACGTTTGGATTTAGTTGCTGAACTGTTTTGAATGAGGAAGAACAGACAGTAAAGGTTATGATAGTTGTCTGTGTCTGATTTATGTCGAATTGCTTTAGCATAATTTTGTATGGAGTCATGTGAAAGGCTGGTTATGCTTTATGTTTAAATTCACTTATTGGATGGAAAGTAAAAGGTTTCTTGTCTCAGTCACTAGGGCCGAGGGCGCGTAGTTTCAGATCATTAAGGAGGTCGGTAGGTGTCCAAGCTGCTGCAGAACATACGACGATCGAATTGTCTGGACGAGACAGGCCAGGCTTGCTGTCTGAGGTTTTTGCTGTTCTTACAGATCTCAAATGTAATGTAGTAGCTGCAGAGGTATGGACCCACAATTCAAGAATGGCTTCGGTGGTTTACATCACTGATGACACAAGTGGAACACCGATAGATGATCCCGATCGGTTGTCTAAGATTAAACAGCTTCTCCTCTATGTTCTTAAAGGAGATAGAGATAAGCATAGTGCCAATACTGCTGTTTCAATGAATTCTACTCATAAAGAGAGGAGGCTGCATCAAATGATGTATGCAGACCGTGATTTCGACTTGAATCATGCGAGTTGCGGCGAAAGCTATCAGAGCAGGCCGCTTGTGACAGTAGAGAACTGTGTTGAGAAGGGGTATACCATTGTCAACCTGAGATGCCCCGACCGACCCAAGCTACTTTTCGATACTGTTTGCACCCTGACTGATATGCAATATGTTGTGTACCATGCAACCATCATTGCTGAAGAGCCCGAGGCTTATCAGGTCGGTCCGAAGTTGTTGTGTTTATCGAACTTTTGATCTTTTTCTTGGCAATCCCATTTGATAGAAATATATGAAAATTTCAATCTCTCTAACTTTTTCTGGCAGGAGTACTTTATCAGGCATGTAGATGGAAGTCCCATTAGTTCAGAAGCAGAGAGGCAGAGGGTTATCCATTGCTTGGAGGCAGCAATTAAGCGACGAACGACCGAGGTATTTACCCGAATCAGAGTGAACTATTTAACTCTCATCACATTACTTTTGATTGGTTTTATACAACTTTGTTATTCGTACTATAGGGTATAAAACTCGAGCTTTGTAGTGAAGACAGAGTCGGGCTTTTAAGCGACGTAACGAGAATATTTAGAGAGAATGGTCTTTCTGTCACTCGAGCTGAGGTTACCACGAGAGGAAGTCAGGCAGTGAATGTTTTCTACGTGACTGACGCATCAGGAAACTCGGTAAGGAGCGACACGATCAAGGCAGTACGAGAAGCCATTGGGCTAACGATACTCCATGTGAAGGACGAGGAACAACAGTCAAAGTATCCAGCGCAGGAGGGGTCGGGATTCTCATTGGGAAACCTGTTTCGGTCGAGATCAGAGAAGGTACTTTACAACTTGGGTTTGATAAAGTCATGTTCATGAGGAGTAGTAGGAAGTAGGAAGAAGTAATATTGATGTAAATAGTAGAATCATCATCATCATAATCCTTCAGTAAAACAGCAGAGGTTTCAAATCAATGGTTGTTGATATTGAGACATGGCTTCATCAATCAAATACATGGCTTCATTTAGATTCTAACTTGTACAATCATAGTAATGAATGTACATAATCAACTCAACTCATCATTATTTCTCTCTTTATTTTAACATGTATAGTTACGAACCAAATCTCTAGCCTATTTATCGAGAACATGTACTTTAACCTATTTAGTTGAATTGAGCTCTACTTAAGTTGAATTTTGAGCCTTACGTACCATAACGGGTTAAGTAGAACTGAGCCTTACGTACTATAACGGGTTAAGTTGAACCGACCCCTATGTACCTAGATGACGAGAATATATACGAATTGAGCTATAAAAAAGGAATTTGATTCAAGAATGTTCCAAATGGAGAGGAGGAGGAGAGGATGTTGGGTCGCTTTCAGAAATATTGGTGTTTATGGGCTGCAAAGCAATTTTCCAATACACGTGTCTTCATCTTATTTGCTTTACTACTTTCCAATAATTAATAACACACCCCGCCTTTCTCTTCCCCTTCCCCTTCCCCTTCCCCCCAACAGCCCATCGCTTTCAACTTTTTCACCATTATTTATTTTCATTTCTTTTATTTTAAATTAATTAAATTCTATTTCAGTTACCGAATATTTTATTTTTTTTTAAATTTCAAATTTGGTTAAAATTTTCTAATTTAATTTATTTGAGTTATTTAACTTTCTGATTTCGATTCAAAAAGAAAGTTTTAGAAAACGGGATAACTACTTACTACATATAACTATTGGATAAGATTTGAGAAATTGAAATTAGCTACTGCATATAACTATCTGGTAGGAGATATGACTAAGGCCATGATATTTAGAGAGTTGCATTAATACCTTTATTTTTATTAAAAAAAATAATTATCTTCTCAAATTCTTTAATTTACGACTTTTATTCTTAAAAAAAAGTTTAAAAATATTTATGAAATTATAAAAAAGTTTTAAAAATATTAATAAAAATTTTATTAATATTCTTAAAACTTTTTTATAATTAAAAGTTTTGAAACCATTTAAAAAATAAGGATATTTTAAAAATATTATTAAATTTTTTGAAAATTTTAAAGATATTTTAAAAAATAAATTGTGAATTTCAGGCATGTATATATGAATTTGTATTAAAAAAATTTGCGTAGGGGAGTGGTTAGTTCCTTATCTAAAATGGCAGTGGCAGTGGCAGTGGGAGGGAGGCTGAAACTTGTTTCACTCCCATCTTCTCTCCGCTCTCTTGGTTCCAGAAATTCCTCTCCCACTACCACAATATCCGCATCTCAGTTCACCACCACCGCCACCACCGCCACCACCGCCAACCCTAATTTCGAACTCAACATGCCATTTTCTTCATCATCATCTTCTTCTGCCGCCGACCGCAAAGTCATCGATTCGCACCTCCATGTCTGGGCGTCTCCACAAGAGGTCAAATCAAACCATTCATTCCTCAATCTCTGTTTTGTATAAACATGAAAACCTAATCTGACTCCCATTTTACTCGATTCACTCTCCAGGCTGCTGCAAAATACCCTTACTTTCCAGGCCAAGAACCCACCTTAACAGGGCACCTCCATTTCTTGCTCCAGGTAATCCTCCCACTTATCTTCAACTTGATTCACTAATATAAGCATTCACCCGATCCCACATGGATTAGAGAGGAAAACGAAGCCTTGTAAGGACAATATTTTCTAAGGATGCGCTTGAGCTGTATAATTAGACTCAATAGACAACATTATACCTATTGTGGAATTACGGAGAAGGCTGTTTCAATGACATCTCACAGAATTCAACTCTTCATATTTGAATCTCTGGATTGATACCTGTGACAAAGATAAATAACCAGCAGTAAGTTGAAACATATAATAAAGGAACAGCTAGAACACTCATCTAAATCCAAGATCCACCCACATGAAGCAATCATCATTTCCTGCAAACCATATTTACCATATGGGTTTTCTTGGAGGCTATAAATTTTGACAGCATTTTCTTCTATCTGTCCGAAACAAATATCAGTCCATGGAAGAAGCAGGAGTAGATGGTGCGCTTATCGTCCAGCCGATCAACCATAAGTTTGATCACTCTTATGTGACCAGGTCAGTTTTGAGTGCTGTCAAAGAAGGATGTTAGAGATGTTCAATTAACTGTGACATCCCAAAGTACTTCTTCATCTCAAATCTTCCATGGACAGCGTAATTAATAAGCATCCCTACAAATTCGTTGGTTGTTGCCTAGCAAATCCAGCAGAAGATGGAAGTGGAATTCAGCTGCTGGAACATCTTGTAACAAAGGTTATCGGCTACTTCACCTATCAAGCAACATCTACTCCTGTTCTAACTCAGCGAAATGATTTTGATGTGTTCTCTTTTCCTTGTAGGATGGATACTCCGCTGTTCGCTTTAATCCATACTTATGGCCATCAGGTCAAAAGGTTTCACACTGATTGCTCTGATCTACTGCCTACTTCCTACTTAGACATGTTTAATGATATATGCAGATGACAAATGAGGTGGGGAAAGCGTTGTTCTCTACAGCAGGAAAACTTGGGATTCCTGTGGGTTTTATGTGCATGAAGGTAGTTTCAAATGTACCCTAATAGGCTTCCTATCAGCAAAGATATGATTAGAGGTAAATCCTTTCAGGGTCTAAGCCTTCATGTTGAAGAGATAAAAGAGCTCTGCACAGAGTTCCCTTCAACCAATGTTCTGCTTGATCACTTGGGTTTCTGCAAACCACCCGAGTAAGCCAACAAAACATACTTGGGGGTTCTATTAATTCTAATACTTGTTTCGTTAAAGCCCATCCTACAATTTACTAACCTTGTGCAGAAATGAGGAAGACAGTCTTGCAATTTCCCAGCTTTTGGAGCTTGCAAGTTTTCCCCAGGTAAAAGTGACCTTAAAGATGTTCTTATCACCTGGCTTGGTTTCTTCTCCTGTAAACCTGGGAGTCGATTTTAAGGTCACAAAGTTAGTTCTGATAACAAGAATTGAATGAGTAAATGAATGAAATCCTGAAATTGAACAAAAACATGGGAGTCAATTCAATTCCGAAATCTTTCCATCATTTGTTCTCCTCCCTAAATCCATTCAGCACCGAGTCCCATGCTCCCCTTCTTCGAGACGAAGGTGATGAAAAATACCAACTTTGCTAATAAAGCACGAGTCCATGCAATCTACTCCTGAAATCATCCTAAATCGTGATATCTATGTTTCTGTTTGTGATAGATATATGTGAAATTCAGTGCACTATTTAGGGTGTCAAGAAGGCCATTTCCATACCAAGATTTGTCTTGCCTCCTCTCTCAAATTGTATCCAGCTTTGGAGCTAACCGCATCATGTGGGGGAGGTATTGATTTCAGTTCCCCTGTTAAAGATAAAAAAAACTTGCAGGTTTAGACATGATGGCATGCTTTACGAGTATGATGATTTGAATATGTCGTGTTTGTTACAGTGACTTCCCATTCGTCGTTCTTGAATGCGGATATAAAGGAGCAATTGATGCAGTATCAGTATTAGCCAATGAAATCTCTCTTTCTTCTACCGAGTTGGAGTGGATTAAAGGCAAAACTGTAGCACATCTGTTTCAAAATCGATGGATATCTTAATCTAACAGTCTCAATGGTGTATAAGGCCCCAAAAATCACACGTTCCAGCTCTTTCAATTAGCTGAGGGATTCTGAATAGAACAGTGTTACTTGTCCTTCCATTTGTGTTTGTTTGTGTCGTTTCCATGTTTTGCTGATTCTTCCAATTAGTGCAAAAAATAATTTCATTTGATGACCTATCAAGAACATTCCTCAACGCAGATTGACACAAGTAATTGTGCAAGGGTATGAACAGAATTGCCTTCATGTGTTGAAAGCAACAAGCAAGGATTCAACAAAATTACTAAGAATTGCATTTCAAGCAACAAGCAAGGATTCAACAAAATTACTAAGAATTGCATTTCAAAACTTTAGCAACAGTAAACTGATCACGATATTGTCATCATTTACCACTTTTCTTTGTTTTGGGGCAGTTTTCGGAGCAATCTATGCTATTCCTCCTCTTCTTCTTTCTTAGCATCTCATATACAAGTGCCTTTTCTAACTGGTCAACCCTATGGGACAGTGAGCTTAACAATCGTGTCTGCATTTCGTTCTTCTCAAACAGCTGCGTCATCATCTCCATCATTCTTTTATTGTCCGCCACCATCTTTTCAAGAAGCTCTCTGCTCTCCCCATGCTCTTCTCTTCCCTTCATTCTGCTATCTTCTTCTTCTTCTTCTTCTACTGGTTCCTCTTCATTTCCACTGCCCTCCCTTTGATCTACAGCTTCATATTCTGCAACCCCATTGTCTAAATTCGGCGGGTTATTACACGAATCCGTCTGACTTTCAGCTTCACTCATTTCCGCGTACTCCTCTGCCGCCTCAACCTCTCTATGCATCGTGTCGCTGTCAACTTCTGCAGGCACCTCGTCTTTTCCTGGCGAGTTCTTGCCTTGCTTTGAAACTTGAGGTTTCGGTATATCATCATCTGCATCAGGACCTTCCAGATCAGCATTCGATTCCATAGAACAAGCCGTAGATTCCTCCATAATTGCTCCCTCCTTTTCAGTGTAACGAGGCGTTAATGCTACCTCATCTACCTTTCCACGCTCATCGCAACCATCGGCAGATTCAACAGATTCAATTTCTGTTCTATCATCATCACAACCGACAACTGGTTCACTGCTTGCCATTTTTGCAGTACAACTTTCATCTTCAAGCTCTGGAATTCTATCCTTGAGATCCGGAGTTTCCCTTGCACCAGAAATATCCATTCCCGAGCACCGATCAACAGCTTCAGAATCACATCTGGCAGTCGCAGCTTCAGGAGTCTCATGGACGACATCAGTAGCTTCATCCACAGCAGCAATTGAATCGATCTTGTCCTGCAAGGCAATAGCCTTCTTGATCACTGCCTTCCTGAAATTCCTAATTCCAAAATCCACGCCCTTCACCGAATCCAACCTTAACAGCAAACTCATCAGCATCTCACCAAACTTAATTCTCTCCTTACCAAACCTCCGAATCAAATCCACAGTCTCCTCATTCGCAAGCCTCCTCTGTATCTCATCTACTTCTCTCTCAATCGCCACAACCTTATTCACGCTCTTCCTCACCAGAAAACCTCTGAAAACCTTCTGGATTGTGGTGGCCGAGTCAGATCTACTCTTCTCCGACTCAACAAAACGGACGGGAATAGAAACCACTTTCGGAACCACCGGCACAGTTCGCCGATGCACCGGAATCTCCATCATGCTAGGAACATATCGAGGGCGTTGAGGGTGGTAGTTCCAGTGATTTCTGAAGAAGGGACTCTCCATCACAATTGAGGACTCAAAAAATTTCTAGAAGAAAGCAGATCAGGAAAAGTACAGACAGAACTTTCTCAAGTTAATAGATGACTTTCTCTTGCGCAAATGCAGATAGAATGTCTCCGATGAAGAACAGAAGGTATGGCCGATTGCTATTTATGGGGGGGGGAATCGATTTGCAGATAGGTTCGAGAAGAAAATTCGAAATATCGAGAAGTATCGGGAAGATTCAAAAAATGCTCGTGGCGCGTGGGACCCACTTCTGGAATCTTCTTCTGCGAATGGTGATTAGGCATTGAATCGAATCTTAAGATGACGTGGCTGCTTTCGTACTGGGAACCGGCCAATGGATTCGTCAGCATTCCCGTCCGTTCACCGCACGTGACATCGTTTTCTTCACGTCGGCATTTTTTCGTCGCCTAATTTCATCAAAATATCGGTTTAATCTCAAGTCATGCCCTTAAACTTTCTAAAATTTTATTTTTATTTTTAATTTTAGATTATTTTAATAAATAAAAAGGTTTCAATTATGAAGGCTTATTTATTTCAAAACTTTTTATATATTTTTTTTAAAGTGAATTAACATGGTGCAATCTAATCTAATGTATAATGCAAACCATTCTACTTCGAACTACGTTTTACAAGAAAATATTTTAGAGAAACGTGGATAAGTAAAATCATTGTAACATTTGAAAGTAGTAAACATTGTAAAAGTCGATTGCATTGAAAACATGTAAGCAAAAATATATATATATATATATACAAAGCCGAGAGAAGTTTGATGCCTAATTGATCGATCTCCGAAGCAATTTAAGTTTGATAGGCCTAGACATAATTTTACCGAACAATCATGTAACAAAAATAAACTTAATAACTTAAAGAAAGTAAGACAACATAAAACTAAATAAAAGGATTCAACGTATCATTGACATTTGACATCATGACCATGAGACCGATGAGACCGAGAATACTTGGCAATTAATAATTAATTGTTGAAAAAATGTTAAATTAAAAAATATCACTAGTTGGTTTTCAATTTTACCCCCAACGTTTACAAAACAAAGCCTTCAACGCTTACATGCACTTACATGAACAAATTTAAGAGTAAGGAAGCCCGAAATCCAAGTATGGGAATCAAAAGAATTATCGTATCAGTTTCCTATAAAACACTGCTCAGCGCTGTTGCAGATATATGAAAATAAAGCTTTGTAGTGCTGTAAACTAACCTTGTTGCCACTTGCAAATCCAGAGAGGCATCAGTGATTATGACCAAAAGTAATTGCTAGCAGCTGTGTCACTGCTCGTGCTGGTAAGATTACAGGGCACTTTCAACCCAGATCATAATGTCCATTCTCACTGCAAAACTTCATGACAACCGACATTTACAGAACCATTATCTTCTACTACCTGTAGAACCCATTTTGAGCTGTCATCTAATCTGTGAATTAAAGAAACAAGGGCCATAGGCATCTCATGAATCACTTCAAGAAAGTTAATGAAGGAAATAGATACATTTGAAGTCCAAGCAAGCTTAGAATGATGAGAAAGAAGAGACCACAACAATAAAAAGTTGTGGGATAAAGCTACGGATCACATGTCTTGTAAATAACTGAACTAATCAGATTGAGGCTACGAAAACAATGATCTGAAGCAGAGGGACCCAGTTACATGTGATACGATCAAACGCCCTTCAATTCAAGCAAAAAGTAGATTTATTTGACCTCTTTTCCAACAGATTTTACACAAGTCAGTTCATGGAAGGTGTAATAAACGGAACTGCTTTCATGGTGGTGTGTTAAAAGTCTACTCTACTACAACTCTCAAATGACAGAACCAGTAAAATCGGAACAGCATATACTGCAGAAGGTGCCAGCAGCTCAGAAACAGCAACAAGTGAGCATGCAATGAAATAACTCAAAGAATTGCATTTACAAATTTTAGCAACAGTAAACTGATCATAATACTGTCATCATTTACCACTTTTCTTTGTTTTGGGGCATTTTTCGGAGAAATCTGTGCTGTTCCTCCTCTTCTTCTTTCTTAGCATCTCAAGAACAAGTGCCTTCTCTAACTGCTCAACTCTATGGGACAGTGAGCTTAACAATCGTGACTGCATTTCGTTCTTTTCAAACAGCTGCGCCATCATCTCCATCATTCTCTTGTTGTCCACCATCATCTTCTCAAGAAGCTCTCTACTCTCCCCATCTTCTTCTCCTCCCTTCACTCTGCTATATTCTTCTTCTTCGTCTACTGGCTCCTCTTCATTTCCACTGCCCTCCCTTTGATCCACAGCTCCATATTCTGCAACCACATTGTCTAAGTTCGGTGGGTTATTAGACGAATCCGTCTGACTTTCAGCGTCACTCATTTCGGCGTACTCTTCTGCCACCTCAACCTCCCTATGCATCATGTCGTTGTCAAATTCTGCAGGCACCTCATCTTTTCCTGGCGAGTTCTTGCCTTGCTCTGAAACTTGAGGTTCTGCCGCCTTCTGCAGGCACCTCATCTTTTCCTGGCGAGTTCTTGCCTTGCTCTGAAACTTGAGGTTCTGCCGCCTCAACCTCCCTATGCATCATGTCGTTGTCAATTCTTGCCTTGCTCTGAAACTTGAGGTTCTGCCGCCTCAACCTCCCTATGCATCATGTCGTTGTCAACTTCTGCAGGCACCTCATCTTTTCCTGGCGAGTTCTTGCCTTGCTCTGAAACTTGAGGTTCTGCCGCCTTCTGCAGGCACCTCATCTTTTCCTGGCGAGTTCTTGCCTTGCTCTGAAACTTGAGGTTCTGCCGCCTCAACCTCCCTATGCATCATGTCGTTGTCAATTCTTGCCTTGCTCTGAAACTTGAGGTTCTGCCGCCTCAACCTCCCTATGCATCATGTCGTTGTCAACTTCTGCAGGCACCTCATCTTTTCCTGGCGAGTTCTTGCCTTGCTCTGAAACTTGAGGTTTCGGTATATCATCATCTGCATCAGGACCTTCCAGATCAGCATTCGATTCCATAGAACAAGCCGTAGATTCCTCCATAATTGCTCCCTCCTTTTCAGTGTAACGAGGCGTTAATGCTACCTCATCTACGTTTCCACGCTCATTGCAATCATCCGCATATTCAACAGATTCAATTTCTGTTCTATCATCATCACCACCGTCAACTGGTTCGCTGTTTGCCATTTTTGCAGTACAACTTTCATCTTCAAGCTCTGGAATTCTATCCTTGAGATCCGGAGTTTCTTCCGCGCCGATTTCCCTTGCACCAGAAATATTCATTCCTGAGCTCCGATCAGCAGCTTCAGAATCACATTTGGCAGTCGCAGCTTCAAGAGTCTCATGGACGAAATCAGTAGCTTCATCCACAGCAGCAATTGAATCGACCTTCTCCTGCAAGGCAATAGCCTTCTTGATCAATGCCTTCCTGAAATTCCTAATTCCAATATCCACGCCTTCCACCGAATCCAACCTAAACAGCAAACTCATCAGCATCTCACCAAACCTAATTCTCTCCTTACCATCCTTCCGAATCAAATCCACAGTCTCTTCATTCGAAAGCCTCCTCTGTATCTCATTTACTTCTCTCTCAATCGCCACAACCTTCTTCACGCTCTTCCTCACCAGAAAACCTCTGAAAACCTTCTGGATTTTGGTGGCCGAGTCAGATCTGCTCTTCTTCGACTCAACAAAACGGACAGGAATCGAAACCACCTTCGGAACCACCGGCACAGTTCGCCGATGCACCGGAATTTCCATCATGCTAGGAACATACCGAGGGCGTTGAGGGTGGTAGTTCCAGTGATTCCTAAAGAAGGGACTCTCCATTACAATTGAGGATTCAAAAAAATTCTAGAAGAAAATAGATCAGGAGAAGCACAGACAGAACTTTCTCGAGTGAATAGATGACCTTCTCTTGCGCAAATGCAGATAAAATGTCTCCGATGATGAACAGGGTACATGGCCGACTGCTATATATGGGGGGCAAATGGATTTGCAGAAAGGTTCGAGAAGAAGATTCGAAAAATTGAGAAGTTTCGGGAAGATTCAAAATATGCCCGTGGGACTCACTTCTGGAATCTTCTTCAGCGGAACCTTAGGATGACGTGGCTGCTTTCTTATTGGTATCGCCCACAATCGCACCACGTCAGCATTCTGCATCTGTTCACTACACGTGGGATTTCATTTTTCCTTTATGTAGGGTTAAAAACAATTTTCTTCCTTTTATTTCATTATAATGTAATTATAATGAACAAATATAATTTTTAAAAAATTTAATATTATTACATTATATTAATTTAATTTTTAATATTATAATATAGTATTTAATAATTGATTAATATTATATTAAAAATAATAAATAAATAATTTAAGTGAGCACAGCGCGATGAGAATATAATCTTAGTTTAGACAATGGAGAGAAAACTTCACTCGCTTTGTGAGACTTCATATCAGTTGGAGAGGAGAACGAAACGTTCCTTATACGGGTGTGAAAACTCTTCCCTAGCAGACGTGTTTTAAAACCTTGAAAAAAAACTCATAACGAAAAACCCAAAGAGGACAATACTACTAACCACGGATTTGGGCTGTTACACGCTTTCTTCCTATTCTTGATATATATGGGCCTAAATCTAAAAATAATATCGACTAACAGTGGGCTTGAGCTAAACCAAAAAAAAAAAGACCAAAAAAAGATAATATCGGCTAACAGTGGGCATGAGCTCTTATATACTTTCTTCCTATTCTTGATGTATATGGGACCTCCCGGAACAAACATACACCGTAATTATTCATTTCAAATATGGTACTCAAAACGCCTTAAATGGATGAGTTTGTATATAGAAACTTAATGATAAAGTGGCTAAGACATAACTCAAAGATATCAATTCATTCAAACACTTAAACACAACAAAGCATCAGTTCCAGTACGCAAAGCATAAACAGTTCGATGAAAATCAAAACCAAGAAACTGAAGATAACCTGCTGGCGATTAGATGAAGTTCATTCTGTTCGGAATTCTTATTCCTGCTCTCTCAACCAGTTCCTTACAAGCTTTTTTTGCCATCAATATTACATCTTCCTGTCCACCCAAATTTCGGGTTGCACATGTTAAATCAATTAAAGCTACGTATACCCGAAATAAAGCAACGCTTATCATGTTTAAGAACGAAAAATCGAGATGAAGTACCTCGTTCACATTAACGATCTTCTTATCTTTCATTATCCACCGGCCATTGCACATTACAGAGACAACATTTTCAGTCCTCATACTGTAGACAAGGCATGAAATACTGCAATATCAATTAGACAATGCCATCAGTTCATTTACAATTCTCAGCTCAAGTGAGAGTGACAAAACATATCATAAAAGCTCAAGGAAATGAATACCTGTCATGGGCAGGAACCATGGACCAAGAGGAAGGATTGATCACAACCATATCCGCCTACAATCAAGATAGTAGAATAAATCATCCTCGAGCGTTTGAAAGTAACAGGTGGCATTACTTGCTCAACCATGAGAAATTGCAATGAATTCCAAATAAAAACATGCCTTTTTTTCTGTGTACAAATGAGTTTATAAGTCTAGTAGAACAGTTTGTGTCACGGTTCAGAATGATTGGGAGGGAGTCCTACATTGGCTAATTAAGAAGGGGATCATGGGTTTATAAATAAGGAATACATTTCCATTGGTACGAGACCTTTTGGGAAAACCAAAAACAAAGCCATGAGAGCTTATGCTCGAAGTGGACAATATTATACCGTTGTAAAGGGTCGTGGTTTCTAACATGGTATCAGGGTCATGCCCTTAACTTAGCCATGTCAATAGAATCCTCGAACAAAGAAGTTGTGAGCCTTGAAGATGTAGTAAAAAAAATGACTCAAGTGTCGAACAAAGAGTGTACTTTGTTCGAGGACTCCAGAAAAAGGAGTTGGAGGAGTCGGGGGAGGCTGTTTGAGGGCTTTATATCAATACAAGGTCAAAGAAATATTACCTTCTTCCCAACTTCAAGTGATCCTATTTCATTCTCCCAAAGCACTGATTTTGCACCATTTATAGTCACCATTTGTAGAACTACTTCAGCAGGAAGAACAGAGGGATTGGTTGTTCCATTTACAAACACTTCCCGGCCTTTATTAATGAGTGATGCAAGGTACATTTCATCAACTGCAAAATATATAGACATTTAGTTCATCAACTACCATTGTTCTTGTGCCATGTGGAAACTTTGTTCACAACGACGAACGTATAAACTTGAGGTTACTGTGTTCTGATCAAAATTGTCTGCATCTTTACATTGTTATGTTACAATCACCACTTGGGTAAAACAATAATGCCATTAGACCTACAATATATACTCATTGAAGTCCATATGATATCCAATATAAAAGGTTCCGTTGGATTTGCATGTGAGGGTGTGCCAAACTTATCCTTAAAGGTGAGGTGTTTTCAAGAGAATGTTTCAGTTCTCAGTATAACGCACAACTAAAGTGATAGTTGGTCACCACGATGTGACTGTAACGACTCAAGCCCACCGCTAGCAAATATTGTCATTTTTGGGATTTCTCTTTCGGGCTACCACTGAAGGTTTTTAAAACGCGTATGCTAGGGAGAGGTTTCCACACCCTTATAAAGAATGTTTCGTTCTCTTCCCCAATCGACGTGGGATCTCACAATATGTTACAAATGTTATTAGAGCCAGACACCGAGCGATAATGCCAAAGAGGAGGCTAAGCTCTGAAGGGAGGTGGACACGAGGCGATGTGCCAACAAGGATGTTGGGGCTCAACGGGGGGTGGATTGGGGAGTCCCCCATCGATTAGAGAAGAGAATGAGTGTCAGCGAAGACACTAAGCCTCGAAGGGAGGTGGATTGTGAGATCCCACATCGGTTGGGGAGGAGAACGAAACATTCTTTATAAGGGTTTGAAAACCTCTCCTTAGCAGACGTGTTTTAAAAACCTTGAGGGGAACCCCGAAAGGGAAAGCCTAAAGAAGACAATATCCACTAGCGGTGGGCTTGGGCCATGACTGATTGCCCACTAGACGTATGGTAAAAAGATGAAATAATGTATAACTTGTTAGAATTTCTAGACAGAAACAAACCTATGCTCATTCTATTATTTGACGGAGCTCCATCTGTTCCAATGGAAACACAAATACCAGCATCAAGCATCTCTCTGATAGGTGCAAATCCAAGCATTCTCATTGCAGAAGCAGGACAGTGGGATACTTTGACCCCATTCCTTGAAAGAAAACTAATCTAACAAGATATCAATAAGACTTGCATTATAAAACGTAGTTATGAAAAACATGGGCGTAAAAGCATTTAAGAATTCAACAACACATTATTGAAGGGAATAGAGCGCAAGAACATTAATTAGGAAGATATTAACTTAGCTCATATACCTAGTAACTTAGCTCATGACCTAGATGAGATTAGGAAGCCACCGAGCTCGGTGGATCTTAGCCAACCAAGTGACGCCAAAAGCCACCTAGCGCCTAAGTGAGACTAGGAAGCGACACAGCCAAGGAGACCAAGAAGCTGCCTAGCCAGGTTATCCGAACTGGTAACCATGACTGAAATGAGACCTAAAACTAGTCCAAGAGGTCTACACGCCATGTAGACTCGAGGTCACATCTTTGTGGCATTAGCCATATTGGATGTAACAAGTGCATCTTATAATATCCTTCCTGGTTATAGCTTGTGAGAATCCCACATTGATTGGGGAGGAGAACGAAACACCCTTTATAAGGGTGTGGAAATTTTTCCCTAGTAGACGCATTTTAAAAACCTTGAGGGGAAGTCCGAAAGAGAAAACCCAAAGAGGACAATATCTGTTAGCGGTAGGCTTGGGTCATTACATAGAGGCATAAAATTCATTCAAAGGCCTGCAAAGTTTCCTATGATGTCCTAGCAGGCCACAACTTAGGTTATGCTTGATGACCACCTTGGCAGGCTAAACACCATCAAGTTGCACCTATCAAAAGCTGTTTGGTGTGCATGTTTGACCCGACTTGGAATGCAACCTACAATTAGCAGTAATCAAAACGTGCTCTCTACTATATTGAAACTATGCCAAACCCAAAACTTGCACTACTTAAATATTCAACCGTACTCGTTTCGTAGAGGTAGCCACCTCCAACCCTGTTGACATAGTCAGTTTGGTCAACTATCTGATCAAAAGCATGCAACAACAAACGTTTGGGTCGGAGTATGTTACTACATAGCTAGGATTTGGATTCCTTTTGAGGGGTTAAAAAGAAAAGGAGAAAAAATTACCAACCTACAACTTCTCACCTCATTGTCATTGACCCAGACAGTATGTGCAGAAAGTAAATTGTTTCCGAGGAACCGTATTTTATCCAGGTAAGTAACGGTTCCATGATCAACTTTTCGTTCGTTCATCACTTTGAGGTTCTCATAGGGTATCTCTGCAACATGCTAAAATGCACATGACAAATGAAATCAAATTTCCACAACTCAAGCTTTGGAGCCATTGATATAATTTGAACTATTTCGAGACTGCAAAAGCGTAAGTAACGAAGATAGAAGTACCATGTGGATCCCTGTTTCTAGTTTTATTGCATTGTCCCGTGTTTCGATCAATAGACGTTCTGTTGCATTCATAATTTGTCTGATACCAAACCATACTCTGATGCGCCCATCTGCTGTGTTGTGGTGCTTCTTGTAAAGCTCCTTTTGAGACTGACCTTGAAAATGAAAATTAACGTAGTTATTCATAAGGCTTAGGAAATTAAAGAAAGTAAATCACTTCCATTAAACCAAAAAACAGGAAAGCATAAACTTATGACCATGAACATCAAAAACTTCTTAACCAACAATTTTCTCAAGGAAACCATTCAAAATTTTGCCTTTCTTTCATCTTCCAAGTTCCAAGACAACCTCGGCTTAATGTTTTAAGCATATTTCATCGCCTAAGTGGAGCAACAATCTTCAACCATTTCGTAGTAGCAGTTTAATCTAATCATTTAATCTATTATCTACACAAAAGTTCTCTAAATACCATCTATACATCACTAATTATATGAATGAATTCTACAATTGTCGAAAAGGAGTAAACGATCGAGAACCATAGATATATAAAGCTAAGTAAGATAAACCTGAATGCAATCATCAGTGGTTACAGCAGCCCAAGAAGCCGGCAATCCTTCCCCACAGTCCATTATTGACTGAGTTAAGCACGCCCGCAAACCCAACAACTCTACGGCCTTAGCCATTCCAGATACATGTTGTCCCCCTGCCTCAGCAAAGCATGTTACCTGAATATATATAAGTTAAATTACAAGTTGTAACAGCCCAGGTCCTCTTTGGGCTTTTCCTTTTGGGTTTCTCTTCAAGGTTTTTAAAACGCGTCTACTAGGGAGAAGTTTCCACACACTTATAAAGAATGTTTTGTTCTCCTCTCCCACCGATGTGGGAGCTCACAATCCACCCCCTCCAAGGACCAGGGCACTACTTGTTCTCTTCTCCAATCGATGTGAGACCCCCCAATCCACCCTTTCGGGGCCAGCATCCTTGCTTACACTCGTTTCCTTCTCCAATCAATATGGGAACCCTAATTCACTCTCCTTGCTGGGTCCACGCCCGGGTGTCCACCCCTCATCCATATTTAGTTCCTGATTTCTTCAAAGTTCTTAAAAGGTGTATGAGCATTAATTTCCTCAATTACAGCAAAAAATGATGAGGAAGAACAAAGAAGTAAAAGCAGAAATGCAGATACTCACACCCGAGTGAATGAGTTCTATACCACAAAGCAAAGAGGAAACATAGGAATCTTGCTCGGTCATGGTGGATTCGTAGGGCCAAATACGATGATGCAACCAAGTCATCAAATCCACATCGTCGGCTATGCTTCTCGCGAGCTGCTGAGAAGTGTGGACATGCGTGTTAATAAACCCTGTTTTCAAGGCCAACCCAGATCTCAGACAACGAAGTGGGAAGAAAACTCAAAGAGCTGAACTAACTCGAAAATTCAAAGAGAAATAGAGAGAGACCAGGAAGCAAGATTTGAGAATGGAGGTCAATAATGTGGTCGGCAGAAGCAGAGAATTGGAGGAGAATCTCGGAAGAGTGGCCAATGGCTTTGATTTTGTCGCCGGAGATCGCAATTCCGCCGTTCCGGAAGACTCGGCTGTCGGAATCCATTGTGACAATCATTGCGTTGTGGAGAACAGTCAGATGGTTGAAGTCGGTGCTCTTCGACTCCATAGCTTCTTCGTTCGGTTGTCTGAAAGCAGCTTCCATTTCCGCACTCGGCAGACTTTGACCAGCTTCATATCTTGTCGTCGCTTCGTTTTTTTTTCTTTTTCTCTTTTTCTTTAGGATTTTTTTTTTTTTTTAAATTTACTATTTAATTAGCTCATAAAAATTAATCCACAAGCTACTAAATATAAAATAAAAAAATTAAGGGTTCGAATAATTTAATTTTAAAAAATAGAAAATTTATCAAAATATATTAAAAACAATACAAAATTAAAAGTTAAGAATCTTATTTTCATAAGTTTAGAAATTAAATAAACATAAATTTTAAAATTATGATTTAAATTTGTAATTTAAACTATGAAATAATATCTTTTATAAGTATTTTATTTTCATAAATGTGAGATAACATTTATTGAATGAAAATTATGTTATTATAATTTTAAGGATTATTTTAAGCTTCAAATCCTTAAAAAGACACAAAAGTGCTGCTGTTTTCAAATGTAGCTCCTATTCAATTAAGCATTATTTTTAAGGGAATTATTTAAAAAATTTGCTTTCGGATATAAATTCTTTAAACTTAAAAATATATATATATATATATATATATTCTATTTTGATATTTGAACCGTCTCTAATATATTTCTTTAAATAATTATATTAATCATAAATTTTAGATCTGTTTCATTTATTTATTTATATATATACACTAAAAATGATTCATGTATCTATTTTACATAAACGGGAAGGAAATCAAAGTAAGCAATAAGGTAGTGGGAAGACATGGAAATCAAAGTATTGTTTCACAAATGGTGCCTAGAGAAGATATGCCTTGTTTGCAGAAGACCAATTGATATGGTTTTTGAGTGCTCACTCGGGTGGTTAGCGGAGAGTTTGCTAGATAGACATTATCTCATAGTACCTTTTGTTTGATGAGAGATATGAACAAGAGGCTTCTAGAAAACAACTAGTCTTTTCCTCATTATTTATATGAAGCCAGTAAGCAAACAACGAGTCCATGAGTATTTGAACCGGAGTATCTGGGAAAAAGCAGATTGATGGAAGAACGAGAAATCCTTTTGAACAACTTGTTATAATAGGAAGCCTTATATGTTGAAATTAATATAAATGCCAAGCAAGACAGACAAGGGGTGGGAGAAATGGAGGAGGTTTGTGGCTCTAGAAGGATTTGGTCAATGCTTACTTATCTAAATGGATTGAATAGAGAGAGAAAATGAGAGAAAACAGAGAAATACGTGAGGGTCACAAACAAACAACCTTTTTTTTCCAACAAAAAAAAGGGTCAACGCTTAATAACCAACAAACTGAAAATTAGAGGCCAATTAAGAATTTAACGCCATTAATTAAGAATTAATCCTTCTGTTTTTGCCACTCTCCCCCCACCTTTTCTTCTCCTCCATTAATCCATTAATCCTCTTCTTCACCAGCTCCTTCCCCCCCTCCTCCTATCCTACACGCACGAACTAATCCCATTCCCCTTTTCTTCCTCGCCAAAATCCCTCTTCTTCTTCTCCTCCTCCATTTCTCACCAATTCTTATAATATAACAAGAACATTCATGGAGAAAACCCCGCACCCAGAAAAGGTTCCTAGTTTATCAACAAATTTCAATAGAAAGTTTGCCAGTTTGGGCTCACCTGGCCGCACTCCCGATGCCGCCGATGATGCTAAATCAGATTCTGAAAAGCATCCAAATGATGATGATGCCTCCTCCATTGATCATCACCACCACCTTCTTTCCCAACCTGAAATTGCCTCGCTCTTCCAAGAGGTTGATCGATTCCTCCACACTTTGTCCACCGCTGCTGACAATGCATTCAATCCCATTCCTGACATTCCCACCTCCGTCCATTCGTTGTCCAATCTGGTGGACTCCATGACCTCCAGGTACAATTCTACCAAGAACTCCGCCAAGCTCGGCAGAGATCCGGACCGGGATTCTTCCTTTTTCGAAGCTCTGGATCGCATTTCCAAGATTGCCATTAAATTGGGCGAATTCAATCTCTGCACTGCCACCATTCCTTCGCTCAATCGGACCACCGCAGCTCTACAGCGAGCCATGACGTTGTTGGATGAAGAATTCAACAACCTTCTGAAAGAATGCAAGCATCGCGAGCTCGAATCCAAACCTGAAACGAAATCTGACACCAAATCGTCAAAGCAATCGTCCTTCAAAACAAACCACGAATTGCCAGATCAACATCACAGCACCGTTCCTGAGTCTTCCGAGTCCGATAAGGAAGACATATACCCTTCTTTCTCGCAGGAGACTGTGTCAAACATGAAGAGAATTGCCGGAACAATGATCTACGCCGGCTACGAGAAGGAATGTTGTATGAGTTACAGCTTCCTCCGGCAGAGCTCGTTCAGAGGAATCTTGAACAAGCTCGGGTACGAAAGTATTAGCAATGACGAGGTTCAGAAAATGCACTGGGATACTCTTCAATCGGAAATCGACAAATGGATCGCCGTCATCAAGAAATGCTCAAAATCTCTGTTCCCAGGCGAGTTGAAGCTCTGTGACTCCGTTTTCACCGATCATCCCTTCATATCTCATACAATCTTCAGCAATTTAACAAGAGCAGTCATCATCAAGCTTCTCAACTTCGCAAACGCCGTCGTCTTAACAAAGCGGTCCGCGGAGAAGATGTTCAAATTACTGGACATGTACGAAAGGATTTGCGAATTAATTCCAGTAATCAATGGCTTCCCTGAAAATTGCAGAACGGAGCTAATTTCAGAAGCGGAAGGGGCAAAAAGTGGTATGGGAGAAGCAATAGTCGGAAGTTTCTACGACCTAGAAAGCTCAATCAGAAGCGACAACGCGAAAATTCCAGTTCCAGGAGGAGCAGTTCATCCGTTAACGCGCTACATAATGAATTACCTAAAATACGCTTGCGAGTACAGAGAAACCCTAGAACAGGTCTTCCAATTGATGGACCCTAAAACCGAAGAAGATCAATCAGCAAGAGTGGACGAGAACGACGACGCGTCGCTGAGAAATTCTCACCTCGCAACTCAGATCGCGATGGTGATGGATCTGCTAGATACGAATCTGGTAATGAGATCAAAATTGTACCGCGACGCATCTCTTCGGTACATCTTCCTGATGAACAACGGAAGGTACGTAGTACAGAAAATCAAAGGCTCAACCGGAATCAAGGAGTTAATGGGCGACCGTTGGTGCCGCAAGCGATCAACGAATCTGCGACAGTACCACAAAAACTACCAGAGAGAAACATGGAGTAAGGTGTTGCAATGCCTGAACCACGAAGGATTGATGGTGAACGGGAAGGTATCAAAGCCGATTTTGAAGGAGAGATTCAAAAGCTTCAACTCCATGTTCGACGAAATACACAAAGTGCAGAGCAGTTGGGTAGTGAGCGACGAACAGCTTCAATCGGAGCTTCGGGTTTCGGTGTCGGCGGTGATGATTCCGGCGTACCGTTCGTTCGTGGGGAGATTCAAGCAGCATTTCGATCAGGGAAGGCAATCGGAGAAGTACATAAAGTATCAGCCTGAAGACATTGAAGTATTGATCGAAGATCTGTTCGACGGAAATACCGCTTCCATGAAAAAGAAATCGTAGAAGAAGCCCTAAAATTTGTTAAGACAACCACCTAATTTCTTTTTCCTTTTTCCTTTCCAATTATTGAATTTATGTAATCATAATTTTTCTTAATTAATTAAATTTTGGTCCATTTCATTATAAATTCATGTTTTTTCCATTTTGGTCCATTTCTTTTTTATCAGTCATTTATAATTTTGATTCCATTTTAGTTTTTGAGTTTATTTTATAATAAATTTAAATAATTATCTTCAAATAAATATTTTTTTTATAAGTAAATATAGCCCAACATGTATTTTAAAAATCAAATTAAATGAGATATATTTATAAATCTTATTCCATTATACTAATCTAATTTTCATACTTCCTCTCAGAATTGGACACATTAATAGAACTGAAAACGAATCATCAATGTTGCTGATATTACGGGCACTATTAGTGTTGATCCAAACAGCATTTGGGGTCTCACAGTCATTACCGGTTCTATGGTGTAGTGGTTAGCACTCTGGACTTTGAATCCAGCGACCTGGGTTCGACTCCCGGTAGGACCTTTTCTTTCCATTTTTAAATTAATTTTTACATTATCGACGTTTCTACTCCCGAGGCGCGTCTTTGTTATTATTTTTATATATTTAATATTGGATGAATCGTATTTTTAATTTAATTTTTTTTATTATACAAATAAAAGTTATTAATTGAGATTTTATTTTCTTTAATAAAAATTATGCTTGTATATCTTATTATTATTATTATTATTTTGTAAGTTTCTCATTTTAAGCTAAATTTCCAAAAATAAAAATATAATTTTATAATATATACATATATATATTTTTAATGTAAGTAATAAATGAAGAAATTTGAGGTGAAAATTGGAAAATACTTCTCAATCCAAAGTCGACCGGAGCAATGGAAGACTACAAATCCATAAAAATCGAGCGTCAAAATCCAAACTCCGGCGTCTTCCATCTCCGCCTCCACCGTCCATCGCACTACAACACCCTCACAACCGAACTCTTTGGCGAACTCCGGCGAGCGCTTTCATCTCTCGATCAAAACCCCGATGTCCGCGTTATCATCCTCTCCGGATCTGGCAAGCACTTCTGCGCCGGAATCGACCTCAAATCGACGGCCTCCAACTTCGAGAATCTTCTCTCAAGCGAGCGAGGTCGAGCAGGCGAGAGGCTCCGACGGGAGGTCAAGGCGATGCAAGACTCGATAACTGCGATTGAGGAGTGCCGTAAACCGGTGATTGCGTGCATCCATGGCGGATGCATCGGCGGAGGGGTTGATATGGCGACGGCGTGTGATTTGAGGTATTGCACGGCGGAGGCGGTGTTTTCGGTGAAGGAGGTTAATTTAGCGATTACGGCGGATCTCGGGACTCTGCAGAGGCTGCCAGGAATCGTAGGGTTTGGGAAGGCGGTTGAGTTAGCGTTGACGGGCCGGGAGTTTTCGGGCTTGGAGGCTAAGGAATTGGGCCTGGTTTCTGCAACTTTTGCTTCTAAGATGGAGCTCGAAAATGGCGTCATCAAAATCGCTGAAGGTATTTTAAAATTTAAATTCGATTTGAAGTATTTGTCCATATCCAATTAATTGAAGCTTTTATGTATCAACTGTGTAAATTGTTTGGTGAATGCAGAAATAGCATCAAAATCACCATTGGCAGTGGTGGGAACAAAGGCAGTGCTACTCAAAAGCAGAGACCTAACTGTTGAACAGGGCTTGGATTATGTTGCAACTTGGAACTCAGGAACTCTACTCTCAGCTGATCTCAAAGAAGCCATCTCGGCTCGAGCTCATAAACGTAACCCTGCATTTTCTAAGCTGTGAGACTGAGGACTTGAAGGTATGCGTCTTAATCAGTTGATTATGCTCAACTTTCTATACAAATTTCAAATTGAAACTTGTTTATGATATCATTTGTTTCATTTGAAAGAAAACATGTAGCATACGAATTGAAACTTGTTTATGATATCATTTGTTTCATTTGAAAGAAAACATGTAGCATACGAATTGAAACTTGTTTATGATATCATTTGTTTCATTTGAAAGAAACAATGTTGGGACATGATGCATGGTGCCACTCAAAAGAGTTATGGTATTGATTCTCTATTTTAATCGAATAGATTCCTTAGAGTCTTTCTCGTGGGTTTGGAGCCGGAAGCCGAAGTCTACTAGAGTCGTCCATTATTGTCCTCTTTGGGTTTTCCCCTTCGAGCTTCTCCTCAAGTTCTTAAAACGCTAGGGAGAGGTTTCCACACCCTTATAAAGTAAAAGTGTTTCATTCTCTTCTCCAATTGATGTGAGATCTCACAATCCACCCTGGTTCAAGCGTTTTCGCTGACACTCATTCATTTCTCCAATCGATATGGGACTCCCACCAAATCCACCCTCTTTCAAGGCCCAGCGTCTTTACTGGCACACCACCTCGTGTCTATCTCTTTTGGATGATAAAAGTCCCACATTAGCTAATTTAGGGAATGATCATGGTTTTTGAGGAATACTAATTTCATTGGTATAAGATCTTTTAAGAAGCTCAAAGCAAAGTCATGAGAGCTTATGCTTAAAGTGGACAATATCGTAATATTGTGGAGAGTCGTGTTCATGTAACATCTCTATTAGTGTGAGGCCTTTTGGGAAGCCCAAAGCAAAGCCATGAGAGCATATGTTCAAAGTAGACAATATCATATCATTGTGGGGAGTCGTGTTCGTCTAACACATGGAACAACCTCTTTACTGGCACATTACCTGGTGTTAGACTTTGATACCATTTGGAACGGCCCAAACTCCCCGCTGTCCATTGGAGTGGGATCTGTGTGATAGAAATGTTTTAAATGGAGAATATGAGATTGTTCCCTTCCCTTGATATATTTATTTATTTGAGTTTTTAAAAATTATATTAAATTTTTAAAAATATATATAAGAGGATGAAGAAAAAAAAATCACTCCATCCTCAGTCACCTAATTAATTTTTATTTATAAATTAAATAATATATATTGGTCGGTACAAATGAAAAATAAGTGTTCAAAACTCACACGACACTAATACTAGTTTCATAATTTCACCCTGTCGGAAATTATTATTAATTTTTTTTTTATATAAAAAACGTCTATATTGAAAACTAAATATAAAATAAATAAATAATTTAAATAAAGGTCAATATTCCTCAATTATTCTAGACGACCTTCACTTTCTTTGATTATTTTTGTTTGCTTGTTGAACCATATAATCATATTTTATACGTTATGATATGAAAGTAAATTAAGAATCTAAGCAAAGATATTTAATTTATAAACCAAAGTTCCTTTTAATCACATTTAATTATTTTATAATAGGTTGTTGTCACGCACACGTATGATTCTTGTTTGGAGACAAATTCACGTGGTCGGTTTAAGCATCTTTTTTCTTTATTGTTTCCTCAGCCAACTAAATATCAAATTAATTTCCTTACACGGCTCTTTTCCTCCTTTTTCTAGGTATATTGATAATGAAACTTCATGAGAGAATCACTCGACTAAACGACACGAACTCGACAGATTTAATACATGACTATTACTGTTAAAACAAAAAAAAAACACCCAATAGAGACGAACACGAACAAGAAGAAGAAGAAGAAGAACAAGAACAAAAAATTTTATCTTGATTTTTCTTGATGTAGCTAAAAGTATCGAGAAGAGTTTTAAACCTATCGAAGGAAATTGAAATGCACCTAATCTCTTCAAAACATACACACAATTACCTTTGACCTTTTGAAGTTCTTAGAGAGAGAGAGAGAGAGAGAAACAATAAAAGAGAGAGGGATTTCATGGAGACCTTTTAACTTTTCTTTTACGCATCAATATCATATCCAAACTCATCAAGTGGGTTTGGATTAATAGTATTTAGTTCAATTAAATACAAAGTTTTAGCATATTTTAAGGAAATGGTCTCTATTGGATGTGTATGTTTTCAATACATTTTGATATCAAATTTGGTCCCTTAGGATGAAAATAATATGAATCTTAATGTATTTGTTCAAATTATAGTTTGATAGGATGATTATAGTGCTAGCCCATTAGTGAGTGCTAGCCTAACGAACGCTCAGAGGATACAGGAGCCAGTTTGGTGAGTCCACGTGTGCGTGTGTGAGCTGGGTAAAGAAGTGCTACACATCCAACTCTGTTTCTATTAGAAGCTACCCAATGCCCTGTCATATTACATTTATTTACTTTTTCTGACCCTAAATAGTGAGCTTGTTGAGTATTTTTTAAAATAAAGTAAGTAAAGATAAAACACAAATTTTATAAAATATTTTAAATAAATACTTTCCACACACATTAGCTACGTCATGCATGTAATGTTGATTCTAATTTTAATAGCAACATAAGGGTGTGACAAACTTTTATATTAAAATTGTTTGTCGCTATTAGACCAAGTTTTCCATAACATAGGAGCTAGTTGACTAAGAGTGGCTTAGCTTCTCCATTGTCCTCGGTATTTTCTATGGTAAATGCTTAAGATTTCTTGCATACTAGAGCTATGAGATGCCTCGATACTCCTTTATTTCGTTGTTGGCTATTCGGAACATACTTTATACGAAAGATCGAGCATTGAAAGGGCAAAATGGTAATTGGGAGGGTAAAGATTCCAAAAAGACGTACATATCCAAAATTCAACCGGTTGATCCAAAATATGGAGACAATGAGATAAGAGGAAATCTTGAAATGAAGGGAAAGATATTATGACAATTTTGTCCCTTTCCCTTCCCTCACCCCTCATGCATTATTATTCCCTATCGTCGGTGACGGTGCCCATTGTTTTAATTAAACCCCCCCTAACCACTTTCCTTATTTTTCACCTTTTTCAAAAATATAATAATTCATAACCGTCGTTAATCAAATATATTAATTCTTTTATTTCGAAAAAATATAAATATTGTCATGACTAAGTTTAGGGCATGACTCTGATAACATGGATAATTTGATTATAAACTCATGATTATTACTTAAATTAGCCGATGTGAAACTTAAAAATTAATGTTTTAAGAGTCAAAACATAGTTAAAAACGAGGTATTGTTACCTTTCAATAACCACGAACCGATGTTGAAATGTCTAAAATCGTAATAATCTTTAGAAACATGCGTCATTTACAAATAAAATTTAGGGACTAAATAGCAATATTTAAAATTGGAAGGATTGAATTGAAAAATTTGATAAATGTAAGAAAAAAAGAAAGCAATAAAATTGGAATTAAATGAAGCAATTAAGAGTTGGCGTATGGGGCGTTTACACGTTTCCTTTTTTGAACAAGTTGGTACTAATTCATTCACGTATCTATAATTAATTTATTTTGACTAATCACAAAATTTAAACTATATTACAACTAATTTACCATCCGGGATCCGACCGTCATGACGTAATTATTCAGTTGAGTGAACAAGAATTTTAAATAATTCAAACGTCACTCAACTTATAAACGTGATAGCTCGACTATAAGAATTCTAAAGCTAAACGTGCTTTACTTTGACTAATTTTATATTGGTTCGACCTCTGAATTTTTTTTTTTTAAAGTTCACGAGTAAGATTAAAATATTCAATGTTATATCAAATAAAATGTTAATTTATATTTAATCTCTTAAATTATAAAAAATGTCTTTAACGTAACTAAAGCTTCATTTAATTTCTACCCGGCTTTTAATTTTTGCCGAACTTTCTTATAAAAGAAATGAAAAGGTGATAGTGTGATTTAAATGACGTGTTTGAAATTTGATGTAATTATATTGTTATTGTTTTAAAAGTCTCGTTTTAATCGTTAACGTGTAAGTATCTTCGGAACAAAATTTCTATTAATGAGTCCTGGAATACTGTATTTACTTGCTTATCGTAGAGGTTGTCAGTTTGAGAATGAACTGTAACGTAGACCGGTGCTGAAAATTCAAAGATTAAACGCTATAAACGAAGAAAATAAAAGAAATTAACGGGAAAAAATGAATTTTATATTAACAAAATTTTAAACCGTTGTCGAAATAATATAAATTAATTCAATTTAAAACTTTATCAATGTTTTTTAATAGGTAGGACTTGTGAATCGCCCATTCAATCCCTGTCCCCCCGCACACGAACAAAGCTAACAATAATGACGAGGGTACTTTTGTACTTTCAAATAAGCTATTTAATAATAAATATATATATTTTTTTTTTTAATTTAAAAGGTTCTCAAAACTTGAATTTTGTTCTGGATAAATATTTAAAAATTATTATATTATATATTTATATTGTATATTACGTATCGATATAGGATCTTACAATTATAATGTATAGAAAGATTTAAATTACTTTTTACTTTTAAGAAAAAATTATTTTATTAATTTTCGAATTTTCACCAATCATTTTAATCTCCATTCCTATAGTTGACGACCAACAACGAGTAACCAAGATTGAGGGCTAGTTGACTAAGATAGAGGACTAGTGATTAGGATCGAGATTGATGACTAGCAACCACCAACTGACTATTGTTAGACAACAAGTTGAGGTTGATGATAGTTGCTAGTGTGTGATAGTCGCTGTTCATCAGTCCCCTATCTTGGTCATTGACAGCCAATGACTAGCAACTAGAATTGGTGACCAATAATCATTTCCATAGCATTTCTTATGAGGGCAATGAAACCTTTTTTTAGTAGACACGTCTGCGTTTTAAAAATTTAAAGTGGAAATTTGAAAGAGAAAGCTCAAAGAGGACCGTATCTGTTATTCGTAGGGTTCAGCTGTTACAAATGGTATAAAAGATAAATACTGAACAGTATGTCAGTAAGAAAATTAGCTCGAAAAATACGAGATGATGTGCTAATAAAGACATGATGATAGTGAGGGGTGGTGGGTGGTGGTTTGTCTTTCCTCCTTGTCGTAGGGAGAGTTGTGTGTTAAATTGAGGCAATTAAAGTGGGCGAGTTTGAGTCTAATTTACGCCAAAAATAAAATAAAATAAAATAAATAATAATCACTATAAAAATCAACCCCTCCATTTCCCCTCCCTCACCCAAATTCCCCAATCTCTTCCAATTTCCACCATGGAGAAGCTGACCTTCCTCAAAAATGGCGTCCTCCGATTACCCCCCGGCTTCCGTTTCCACCCCACCGACGAGGAGCTCATCCTCCAATACCTCATTAAGAAAGCCCTCTCCTCCCCTCTTCCCGCCGCCGTCATTCCCGACGCCGACGTCTGCCGTTTCGACCCATGGGACTTGCCAGGTTCGTTCCGATTTCATTTCAGTTTTTTTTTTTTTCATTTGGGGATTTAGGGATTTGGCGATGATTTTTCTCATGGGGTTTGTGAAATTTCTGATGGGTCAGGGGATTTGGAGCGGGAAAGGTACTTTTTCAGTACTAGACAAGCCAAATACTCTAATGGAAGAAGGTCGAACAGAGCCACCGGTTCTGGGTATTGGAAGGCCACCGGAATCGACCGCCGGATTGTTTCTTCCAAGGAGAATCGGTTGGTGGGGTTGAAGAAAACCCTCGTGTTCTACACTGGAAACCCTCCTAATGGCTTGAGAACTGATTGGATTATGCACGAGTATCGCCTTGTCGGAGGCTCCGAAGCTCCTCCTTCCGCCATTAATAGCGAACTACCCACCTTGGTGAGCTTACCCTGTCTGGAATTGAATATTAACCAGAAACCCATCTGGAATTGAAGAACTAAACTAATTTTTGTCTGATGTTTGGTTTGATGCAGAATCATAACTGGGTTTTATGTCGGATATTTTTCAAGAAAAGCACAAAAAACAGAGACGAGAAGAAGAAGATTTGTACACCAGTTTTTCATCAATTTCTGAGAGCAGATTTGAATCTAGCAGCTCCTTGTTCTTCATCCTCTGGTTCAAGTGGAGTTACAGAGATTTCAGTGAATAATCATCAAGAACAAGAACAAGAACAAGAAGAAACCAGCAGCTGCCATAGTTTAAGAAATAGACGATCATAAACAACTTTAGCTTTTAGTAGCTTGTTTTCTTTCTTATTTAAAGATCCATGGCTTCCAAGAAAACTTCATATCAATCCTCTGTTATTTATCTCAATGTATAAAACTAAGCTTTGAATGAAATAAACGAGGCCCTGTTCTTGCAAGAAAACAGAGGAGAGAGAGAGAGAGAGAGAAGAAAAGGAAAGGGATTCCGTAAGATTTTGGTGTCAAATCAATGGGGTTTTTAGAGAGAGAATTTTCTCGGGAAACAAACAGGATGGAAGGAAAGGGAAAGGGTAATTGGTTGGAATTTGCAAACCCCTGTGAAGAAGCAAGAGATTTTTGATACGGTGAAAGGAAACAGAGTGGGAAAAAGGAGAGAGAGAGAGGGGACCCTTAGTTCTTGGAAGCTCAAATACGTCTCTTTGATATATGATGTTAATATCAACTCTAAAAATGGGTAGCCATCACCATTGATGGTGATACCCAATTTATGGAGTGTTCTTCATTTTCATCGATCTCTTTTCGTTTTTCTTCCTATTTCTAATAGCAATTTCGTCTTCTCCCAAACTACTTAAAATAACCCAACACTTCACTTATCTTTCTTTACTCTTCCATAACTCTTTTTTATTTTCTTGTCATAATTAGATTGCCTTTCCTACTCGCTTTTGTTATATCTAGTAAGGCATCTTTCTACGACGTTTCGGTGTCATGAACTTACCTAGTTGCGTAGGTTTTGCATTTCTTTGGTTCTAGAATTGGGTTGCTTTGCTGTTGTTCGACGATCGAGTGAGCTAGATGAAAACCCTAATCGAGATGTTCGTATTAAGTTCGAGTTTTCATTCTTAGAGTAGATAATGTCTTGATCATATTTTGATCTTGAGATCCATAAAATATCTCTATTTGTTGACTCAACCATTGGTATATTCTTTTTGAATCACTGATATTTTAGAACATTTCCTTGGTTGGGTGTGAGCTCAACTCAACTAAAAAAACAACTTAACTAAAAAACATAGAGTTGGGTTGTAAATTCTATTTGGTTTCATGGAGTTACTAACTTAACAAACTCGTTAAATTTGGGGTTAGGTTGAAAAGACCCACTCCGTCTACTTCGGCTCATCGGCGAATAAGTAACATATAAGAGCATACATGCGTGGGGGCATGCCTTTTCCAATCAGGGCATGTAGAGCTTGTTCCCACAATTGCATCTCCAGACTTCCGGGAAATCATCACCGACGCCTGGAGGTCCCGGTGGCTCCGACACAAGAACCGTAGTGCAGGGCGTGCAGTTCCCACACTTCGAGGCGCAGTGTGGCGGCGACGATCCTGGCCCACCCAATCCTCTTCTTGGCAAGTTCAACTCCTGATCTTCATTATTAGCTATGAGCTGACATAGTTTAATGCATTAGATTTTTTTTAGTTAGAACACTAGATTTGGGTGCAAAAATAGGTATTTGTAAGAAATATACAAGGAAGGTGATGAATAAGCCATTATAATATTGGAACTAAATTAATGTTTTTTTTTAACCATGTGGATAGTAATGTTTTTAAAAATTGCATGACTCATGGATAAATTTTAAAGGGAATGATCGATGGTCGATGGTCGATGGTCTTTCTAAACCTGCGCTCGATGTCACAACCATACTATGAAGAGAGTAGGTTGTGACCCTCACGTTGCGACAAGAAAATCAGCGTCCTCAAGTGGTGCCCATTCGACCATGTGAGGGGTTAGATGAGTGCCATGATACGACCAAGAAGGACGGTGTAACATCTAACACACACCACACATAGTGGGTATTGAAGAAAAGACGAGTTATAAGCAAGATGAGGGCCACGAGTAGACATGAGTGTCAAAGATAGGGCTTGTTGAAAAGCCACGGGCTTTAACCTTGAAAGTCGGTGTTCCAAAGGGAAATTGAGCATGCAACTTTGAAGTCAAGTCTGTCCATATAAAATATAAATACTTTCCAAATTTTGTGTCAGTTAGATACCGGACGGACGCTCCACGATACCGTATGACCATTTGCCAAAATGATGTCTACCCGAAAATGATTAGAAATGTCACAAAATGTACCTTAAGGGGATGACATGGAGTCAACTCTCTACCACCCCTGGACCTTGTGGCACATGCGTATGTCATAGTGAGGGCAAGCATTACAAGACGAGTGTCTCAGGTGACTTCCTTCAAAATAGGTCTTTCAAGGACAGTATTGGGTAGCATGGGTGTGCCAGTATTGCGCCCTAGCCCAAGTGTCGGAAGTTGGACTATGCACCTGTTATCTGGTACAATGTCCGTAAATGAAATGACATAGGCACGAGAGGGTCAATGTCTCGATAGAACCCAAATTGATGGATGTTCGAGATGTCCCGATGTTATGAACGATACGTGGGCCCATTCTTAATGACATAACCGAGTGAGTCGCGATAGTCAACAACACCATGTGACATATGGACCATGTTGATTGGGAACCAAGATGATTTTGGATGCGACATTGCACATGATAGACCTTGAGAGCCAAAGTAAAGGCAAGGTCGAGCCAAATGACTTGTCCTAATGTAGAGACATTCGAAAAATATACTCATATTATAAATATGTATTTTAAGGAAGCGTCGATTGTAGTACGGTTAGTTCGGAATATTCGGATTATTTATTCAAATATTTAATTTCAATAAAAGTAAAATGATCTATTTATTTATTTTCCAACCTTTAATATGAAAAAAATGAAAACATATAAACATTATACTTTTCTTATAGAATAGGTTTCCAAATCAAAATTTGCTTATAAATTATACTATTTTCGAAATAAACACAAAAAAAATGGTAAAGCCAAACAGATAATAATATTCCATTTTGTAAGGGTGTCCAGGTGGAGTTCATTACACGTGGCGTCTTATCCAAGACCCAAATTCCGGTCGCCACGTGAGATAGCTACTTGTCCATTAAATTTAACTTCCACGTGGCGTTCTTTCCAAACCTATTAACGTACTCAAACACCTTGGCAGGTTGAATGCAACTTACAAACAAAAATTTCTTGTTCAAATTTTCTTAAAATACATTTTCCATTTTTTAAATTCTTTACAATATTTAAAATTAATAATTATTAAAATAAACTTTAATATTTTTTTATAAATATATGTATATATATATATATATATAATATTCTCAAATATATTATAATTAAATTTATAAGAATACAAATATTTGTAATCTAACGTCAAAATTCATTTATTATGAGCTTAAAAAAATTTAGACCAAATACATATATAAAATAGGTCTTTCTCGAACAAATAAATTAAATAAATATATAAAATAACTGCGAAATACAATTTTGTAAATTATTTTTAAATTTTCATTTTATTTTTGTGAAACAACAAATAAGAATATTCGAACCCATTCGATAATATTTTTATGTCCATATACGTATTTTACCTCTTAAAATTTAAATTAAAAATAAAATACTGATTTATACCCATTTATTTATTTATTAATTATGAAAAATTGCTTTTAATTTTTTTAAAAATATATGAAAAAGCAACTAGAAAACAAAAATTAGCCATTTTTTTATAGAAAAAATAAAAGGAAAATACGTTTGAAACACAGCCAAGAGGCAAAATAATAACAATAATAATAATGAAAATGTATGTATTTAACAGAAAAAAAAGGGATAATCCACACGTCGAGGGGAGAATAATGGGCGGAATTAGAAAGTTGTATGAACCAGACACGCAGCCACCGCCCTTCATCGTCACCCTCCGCCGCATCCCCCGCCACTGCCCTTCCTCTATATATACACTCACCATCCCTTTTCGTTTTCTTTAAAGCGGCCCACTGCCCACTGCCCACCGCCGTACTCTGCATTTCAGGGCGTTCCTTGGTTTTAGACGCACGGTGGCGTGGCACTTCGATCCACCACCGCCTTCCGCCGTAGCCCGGTGGTGGTTGTAGTGCCACGCTGCGTGCGTCTGAAACGGCCGCCTGTTGGAGTGGTTTCTCGTGCATGGATTTGTAAAGCCTTACGCATATACATACGTGCATGGCCCTTTCTTTGTTTATACTAAATATTCCGACAACATGTTTACCAATAATCTTACCCTTTTTGTTCTTTTTTGTGTTCGTTTTGTAGGTCATATGAATCCTGACGTGGATTTGAACATCGACGTTTTAATCAAAGATATAAAGAGGTGAGAACATTAGTATATCATCTCTATATTTCAAAATTATTATGTAATATAAGATACTTTTAGGTTCGATACATATATTATCGCAACATATTTTGAACTCTAATTCTAATAAATTGGTTTTTAAATGTAACAATATTCTAGAATTGGTTCTAAATTTATGGTTTCTAATTTTAATCCATCATAAGTTTAAATGATTTTATCAAATTTTGAGATCCCTTTGAAGAAAAATATTTGACCATAACCATTAATAGTATCATCATGCCTTCTTGTTTTAACGAGTTAATTCTAAATTTTTTTTTATGAAATTTTATAAAATATGATATTGATAATAAGGTATTATTATTATTATTATTATTATTATTTAATAAGCTATTAATAAAAAAAATTAAAATAAATTTAAGAGTATTTTTTAAATAAAGGTGAAGAAGTAAAAGTTGTTTTTAAATAAAATTAAAATAAATTTAAGTCTCTCCGCCACCAAACCCATTCCCTTATAAAATAAATACTATTTTTAGTGTACTAATTCATTCCTCTCCTTATTTTAAAGAAAGAAAAGGGAGAGAGCAGGTTCAGAGTTAGCCTTGGGAACCGAACCAAGCTTTGAACCTCAGCTTCCACAACCAAGTCTTCCAAACCTGCGCCACCTTCAATTGTCTGGCTTGCACCAGCCACTTATGGCTCAGACTACTCTTAACGATCTATGCAGTCCAGCCCAGTAGCATGCCTATGCACCAATCGCCCACCAACACCCCAACTTCTAGGCCAGCATCGACTCGATCCAGCGACCCGACTCGCGACCCAATCCACTGCCTGATCTAATCTTTGTGATTCCATTTTAGATCCATTCGAAACCGTCTCTCGACATTATTTGAGGTGTTGGGGGTTAGCATAGTATATTCTTACCAGATGTAGCTGCTAACAACCGGTTGAGTAGCAAATTCTAGTGCCACCAGAGGAGTTAAGTAACTCCTGACTAGCAGATTCTAGTGCCACTAGAATAGTAACTCCGACTCAAACAAATCAGGTAAGTCACATTACTTTTAAGCAGTAGATTAAGACCATTAATATGTTCTTATCAAATGTCGTTGTCTACACAGGTGGAATTGAATTCTGTGCGGCACTAGAATAGCAACTCCGACTCAGACAAATCAAGTAAGTCATGTTACTTCTGAGCTGCAGATTCTGGTCAACTCCCACTCGATCACTGTTACTTTTGAGCATTGGAATAGTAACTCCAACTCAGACCAATGAAGTATGAACGACACATGCTCTATACTAAGTTAGTCATCAAATTAATCAGTTGTGCATTTATTCATACTCGAATTGTCTTGAAATTTCATTTAAGATGTCGTTTACAGTCTTGTAAACGTAATTCATGACCATGGACTATGGTCATGCATGTATGAAGATCGTATTTTGGTCACATCTTCATCGATACAGATTAAAATGACCACTAATTTTCATACAACATTACCATAATTCAAAATTCAAAAACATAATTAAAAACTTCGTGGATTTGATTATTAGAAAATTACGCATGAAACTGTTATTGACATCATTTATATAATGCATAACATTAATCTCTACCTATCTCTAAAAAACACAAGATAATTATCACGTGCATTTGCACCTGCTAAAACGTTAGAACAAATATTAAGTGGAAGGAATGGCAAAATTAAATATATACACACAGAACTACAACATCAACAAAGTAAATACCTACTTTCAACCATGGAAGTTGATCATCAAAAAACAGGGGCTTCACTAGCCTTCACAAACCGACCCTTCACTCGCTTCCTTGTATCCGCTCTCGCCTTCCTCGACTCGTAACGAATGTATTTATCGTACCTGTTCCAAGTTACAGTAAGGGTCCGGAGTTGACATTGAGAAGAGAATTACAGTTAGCTAGCTGTACCAGACAAAATGAAATATGCACCTTCGAGTTTTTCGTTTCTCCTTGTAACGCTGCATTGCGTTGCCTCTGTTCTGTGCAAGAAGCTCTAAGTCGGCCTTGGTTGTCGATGTCGACAATATGCTGTCGACATTTACAATAATGGGTTTTTCGATTGGCTGTGCATTTTTATAACCACATTTCAGCTTGCTCTTTGACGGATTGCCGCTCTCGCATGTTGCTGCCCCCTGACTTAGCGTTGTGTTGTTGATATTACCCTGCAATTTCCAGTAAATATGTTATCTTCAACAGCTGATTCCCAATAAGGGAAAGCAGAGGATTGGTTATACAAGAAGCACAAGGAAATTGGGTGTTCGATTCTCTATGCCGATATCAGCCTTTCGGAGAACCTTCTATGAAAACAAGCAGATACCCTTAACTGAATAGACACTGCATCACTTCAACAATGATTACTAAACAAAACAGACGAGTCGATCCGAACTCCGAACAGCAGTTACGATCCTAAATCTATCATGGGAAATGTAGTTTGCTTCAAATGGTTTAGTTTAGATGATTCTCACATACTCGGCATGCCTTGATAAGCATATTTTATTTCATCAGTTGATATGTTTGAAACTCCCCAAATATATTTATGAGTCTTCACAGAGATGCGCAAGAATAGGATATAATGAGTAACTAGGAACCTACTTAAAGTGAAAAACAGAGCAGGACTTACATTGAATGATGGTATATCATCATGTGTGCCTGAGCAATTGATCTGATAGGTTTCTCCTAGCAACTTGGGGCTTGTTGGGGATGTTTCTTTCAAAAACTCATCAAAATTCTTAATGGTAAATCCCATGTTGCCAGTGCCATAGGCCTCTTCAAATGAACTCGAATCTTTGTGTCCCCTTAAGCGTCCTAAATTAAAGTCCCAAATCTAGAAGAAGTACAAACAGAAAGAAGGAAAAGAAGAAATGTTAAGACATCATATGTATCAAAAAGCTTCATTTGACAGTAAACAGAGGAACTAAGAATGTTAAATTAACTTCAAACAAGGACCGTCCCAGATTAAGAACAGATAAACAGCAAGCATTGGCAATAAATGGAAGAATTATTCAAGCAATTCAAATTACAGCAGAAATCAAACAGAGGGTCTAAAAGAAAGAACACAGGTTCCTATATAATGGCCATTCATATCCTCAGAAAAAGACTGAAGTCTACTCTTAAAAGCTAAAACCAGCGTCCTTGGACGTACGAAGTGAGCTCCTCGGAAATGGGGAAAGCGATATTCAGAATTGTGGAGAAAATGCTATATTATAGCTATCAAACTACGATGCATGGGCATGCCAGAAAAAGCTGAAAATCGATAAAGTCACCGACAGAGAGAAACAAGGAAAGGTAATTGAAAACATTACTTGAATGCCTTGACGAGTTGGGTTACCATCACAAACATTAGTTTCATCACCAATGCGCTCGCTGTATTTCAGACCCACATGAGGCGGCATCGTTAGCAGAGACGTGAAGGAAGTTTGTTGCTGCAGTAATGGCTGAGGAGGAGCAGCAGCATCAACAAAAACCCCATTATCCTCTTTATGAATTTGACGAGCTTCCAAATCCTCTTGCCAATAACAAACCCCATTCGTTGTTTCAGGAACCAGATTCTGTAATCCAACCTCTTCACCACCTGCATCGCCATCGCGAGTTTCATCAACAACATCGTCGCCGCCTTCGAAATCCCTCTTAAGCAGCTCAACCAATTGCTTGTATAACACTTGCTTATGCTTTCCACAGCTCGGATTTTGCCTCTTCAACATCGACGCAGAATCTGTACAGTTGAGATTCGCGAAGAGATAAGGGTTATCTTTCGGAACAACGAGGTCGTTAAAAGCAGTCGCACTAGCTCTACACGCCCAATGATCAATCGGCATAACCAAGTCCTGCGAGCCCACCCAATTTTGCACCAACATCTCGGATTCCTCCATCTTCTTTTCTCCAAGATCGAAGCCCCATAACGAAACAAGCTCAAGCGCCGAAGGGCAGCCAGTGAAGCCTTCAATCGGAGTCCGTTCATGAGCAGCGGAGACCGAACAGCTCCCATGGGCGTCCCAATCGCACTCCTGACAGAGCACGAGATTATCCGTCGAACAGCGAATCGAAACCGGCTCAGACCTACAGTTATCACAGATCTGAGAACGAACATGCTTCCGAGAGAGCAAGTTCGCAGAGTGAACATGCTTATCACAGAACAAACAAAGCTTCGCAGAGTCGGCTCTGCAGTACAGAATCGCAACCTGCTCGTTACAGAAATCACAGGGGACACTCTCCCCAGTCGTGGACTTAGAACAAACCATTTCTCGTCGCCGGCGAAGATCCCCGGAAAACCCTAATCCAAAATACTATCAGCGGCAACAGAGTGAAATCTTTGGCCGGTAGCAGCAGAATATCCTGAGCCCAATCGAAAATGGAGGATGAGCTTGCAGATCCGCGGCTGTATCTCTCATGCCCCCTTTCGTCATTTCACATGACATCCATGAAAACTATCTCTTTTCTATTTATTTTAATTTTAATGAAAATTACAAATACGCCTCTTATAATTTAAAAATTATTATTTGGCCCCCACTATATTAATTGTTTTTCTTCTCCTCCAAGACACCCATAAATCTGGAACTTTTCATAAATTTCTAGTTGGAACGGTGGACCCCACCACATCAAAGCTTAATACGTGGCGACTATGTAAAGGTTTATTTTAAAAGTATTTAAAACTAATAATTAAATATTAAACAGGATTAATTAAATACTTAAATTGTACGAGCGACTAAAATAATGTTTTAATATTCTCTAAACTTAAATAAAATAAAAATAAATATTACCCTGGGGCCAAAATGCGAATAACTGAAAGGGACCCACATTTACAAATAAAAAGAAAATATCTAGAATGTTGTATTGTTGAGTTGGCACATGACTTGGTGGTGGGGCCCAACCTCCTTTTAAATATAAATATCTCACCGCTACGTATTAATATGCTAAATCTGTACAGCTCGGAGTCACAATCGCATGCAGCGGGGAAGTTCGTGTATCTGTAATCTGGACCGTTGAAAGTTGTGATGATGTCATCATTTGATCATCAGATCATAGTTGGGATCTGGTCAAAGAGGAGGCATGATTTGCTTGCTGCCATGTTATGGGTCATGAGTGGTAGTGGTGGGGCTGTGGGGACAAAAAGGTCACCTTTTGAATGTGAAAAGATATTTTATTTTAATTGGTTTAATATCAAAATACCAAAAATGCCCCCCCCCCAGCCCTAGTGCTGAAAATTGTGTATTGTATAAGTAATCGTTGTAACAGCTCTACCTTACCGCTAATAGATATTGTCCGCTTCGGCTCGTTACGTATCACTGTCACCCTCACAATTTAAAAACGCGTCAGCTAAGGAAAAGTTTACATTCTCTTATATAAGTTATGATTTGTTACGAATGATATCAATGTCGATGGGTCGTTCATGACAGACATTGTCCCCTCAAACCTTGTGTGTATCCTTTTTTTTCTCTCCGTAGTTACAGTGAAGCCTATTGACGAGGATAAGGATGGACCCAACACACCTAACCCATCAAGGCTACGTGGTTCCCCTTTATTTGCCATGCACATAATTTCTATTAACAACAAAATTAATCAATTTTTTAATTTTTTTTAAAAGTATATATTTTATTATTATTATTAATATATCTCTGTTAGATCTTGTGCTACGTCATTATTGTTCTCATCTATCATTATCGTAAAATTATCGTAAAACTTTGAAATTTTAAAATTCTCTATATATATATATATATAATTTATTATTAATGTTAGGTAAAAATTGTGAATGTCACGGTCAAGGGTTTTAATGAGGAAAGAAGAAATGGAAAGGGGAGATTTTGTGGGGAGAGAAATATTAGGGCAAAGGATTTTTGGAGATTGCTCCCTCCCTTCCTCTCTCACCATCAATTCCTTTCAACTTTTCGTCATCCAACACGTCAATTTTATTGTTTTTTTTTTCTAAATTGTCTCCGTCGTTGTTGACGGTTGAGGTGTACATGAACCCGACAACCTGAATCGATTCAACCCCAATTATAGAAGTTGGGTTAGGTTGATTTAGTATTTCGAGTTGGGTTGAGTTGGGTTAGTTTTTTTTGAAACCGAATATTTGATTTGAGTTTTGAGTTTATTGGACAAAATTTCGAGTTGACTCGAACCAAATAAAATTTTATAAACGATATGACGCCAATTTGTGGAGGTAATTGGGTAGTTTGAGGGAGTTTTGATTAAGTATTAAAACACAACGTCTCTCGTGCTCACACTAGTACGTGTCTATTGATGTCGGTTAGCTAAAGAAAAAATCGAAGGTTTATAAGTAAGTAATATTATCTCAATTAATATGAGACATTTTAAGAAACCAAAAGTAAAATCACGAGAACTTAAAGTAAATAATATCATACCATTGTGGAAATTTGTAGTTCAAATTTATCAAATTATAATATCATAGCATAATGCAAATATAAATTACGAGTTTCGACGTATAATATGACACTCGAGTAAATGAGAGGTATATGAATAAACCGAGATCACATTCAAATAAGAAAAATTTTAAGAAGGGTATAAAAGGTTATCAATTATTTAATGGTAAGAGTTAAAATATTGGATATATTAATATTGTGACATTTGATTTCTTTCCATCTGCCACGTCATCATAATTTGGCATTTTCTGGATGCTTATCCTCAAACCAAACGTGTGGTTGTAATTTGACATGTATTTATTATTATTTTTTTTTTGGAGTGAAAGGTTTATAATAATAAACGTGTAATTTAAATTCATATTTATTATTACGCTTTTTGTTGTTATTAATTATTACTTTAATAGATGTATTTAGTTAAGATTCTAAATTAATAAAATTATACTCTATCTTAAAAATATTCATAAACTTTAAAAAAAAAATAAAAAATACATTTAGTATTAATATTTGTTCGACATCTGAACATTTACCCATCTATTGATATGACTAAGTTTAGGGAATGACTCTGATACCATGAACGAACACGACTCTCCACAATAGTATGATATTGTCCACTTTGAGCATAAACTCTAGTGGGTTGCTTTGGGCCTCCCAAAAAAGGTTCACTCTAATGGATAAAGTATTATTTTATTATAAACTCATGACTATTCCTTAAATTAGCAGATGTGAAACTTTCATCATCTAACACAAAAGTAACATTAAAAAGTTTGAAGATAATTTATGAAGTGACAATAGATAGATTTTGTTCATATATTGACACTAAAAAAAAATTTAGAACGTTTTTTCTTAATAACTGTATAAGATGTTAATGTTACTCTGCATAAATTTTATGAATATTTTTATTAATTTAGCGAGTATACACACATATATATATATATCTCGACATTCTTTTAACCTATTGTTTTCGGGCTTCAATATTTATGATATAAATATGTATACTCACCAAATGAGAACAAAATCTCCAATCCATATGAGGATGGGAGAAGAAGGGACTTTGATTCTTATCCAAATTGGCTGTTGTGCCGTCTTTATTTGCAGACACAATCTCCTCCATGATTACAGAGAGCCCGTCCCAGTTCTATCCTTTCATACAATTATTGGATTTATAAACTTTTTTCTTCTTGTTTTCATATGGATAATGTTAAATATATAACTAATCTAGTGTAGCGATCGATTTGCGAACCCTAACCTAATCGCACAATCATTGATCAAGAGATCAATGGCTAAATCTGTCCGAGAGAATATGAAATTTAGCTATTCAAACAACGAAATTTGATACTTAATTCTTTGTAAAAAGATTTCAAAAAGTCTGGGAGATAGAGAAGAAATGAACGGCTTCGTGTCAATTTTGTTTGTAGTGAGGGCTGGTGAGACGAGTGTCCTGTAAACTGAATTTTACGCTCCCAAATTTCCATTGGTTCGGCTTCGCTTCAAGCTGGAGAGAGATAGAGAGGGAAGAAAACAAAATTGTTCGTGTTTTCTTTTTGGGAAATTTTCTGTTTGTTTTGGGGATTCTGTTACCTTCAATGATCCGAGGCTTCGAAGGGGAAATCCGCCGCTGCAAAATCCCCATTTCTGTAGCATTTGATCATCTTGATTCTTTGTGGTTTGCTGTTCGATTGAATCCCCTATCATTTTTAATCTTGTGTGTTCGTTCAGCTCCCGTAATTTCGATTCGGCTATTTTTTTTCAGTTTCTCTCTTGCAGCTTCCTTCAATTCTCTATATCAGAAGCTGTAGCTTGATTTCTAGTATTAAGGGGCAGTCGATTTCCCCTTCAAGAGTTCGAGTTTTGGCTTCTGTAGGTCGTTGAATACTCGATTTTACTGGGTTTTACGACGCCGATTCTGAGTTTAAGTCACTTGCGCTGGATTTGTTCCTTGTAAACGATGACGCTCACGCTTGAATCGCTGCCTGGAAGCTCTGGGTACTTGGATATCTACCCTGAGAGGAAAATGTATTATTTTAAGAATCCTTACGTGCTTGGATTAACGGTGGTTGCTGGGATTGGCGGGTTGCTCTTTGGCTATGATACAGGTGATGTACAATCTTCAATCGATCAACTGTTTCTGTTGTTTAAATCTATCGATTCTTTGTGTTCCAGTTTTTTCTTCTGTCTAATATGGTAGAAATTTTTGTTATCTTGTTCTTGTATCTCCAAATAGCGAGATTTTCTGCTCTTACTTTTCTGTAATCCAGTTCCTTCTTCATTCATATGGAATACAGAAGAATGATTTTTCAAGAAGAATCAATAATTTGTTTTGATTAGATAATATCTTGTGCTAGGCAGGTCGTGCACATTTATGTTGGTTTACTTCATTTCGAGTCTTGATGGATGAATGGTCTGTTCTTTCATATTTAAAGTTCTTTATCCTCTACTAGATTCTGGTGTTTGAGCACCACCCTTTTTAATTTTTATAAGGATAGTCTTCCTAACTCTCTTTTGATTTGTAATCGAGCTCTGAAACTCAATGGCTCTTTTCTGATAAACTGCACCCAAACCAAGGTCTATCTATTGCAATGCAAACAAAATTTTACCTCATCCCTTTCCTGGCTGTTGTTTCTTTCAATTAGAAACTGTAATACATTTGTGATCATAAGACCCAATGAACTGCCTGACTAAAGTTCAAAGTCTGAGCTAGAAATGATTGCTGATTGCAGGTGTGATATCCGGAGCTCTTCTTTATATTAAAGATGATTTTGAGGCCGTCAGAAACAGTAGTTTCCTTCAGGTAAACATCCTTAATTCTGGAAATTAATTTTCTGCCTTCTCTTTTTCCATTTTTTCCTCACTTTTCCATTTTCTCTCTCTCTCTCTACCCCTTCCTCTTGAACGGTGTTGTGATATCCTACATCGGTTGGGGTGGAAAACAAAACATTCTTTATAAGGGTGTGGAAACCTCTCCCTAGCATACGCGTTTTAAAAACCTTGAGGAGAAGCCTGAAAGAAAAAACCCAAAGAGGACAATATCTGCTAGCGGTGGGCTTGGGTTGTTACAAATGGCATCAGAGCCAGACATCGGGCGATGTGCCAGCAAGGAGGTTGAGCCCCGAAGGGGGTGGACACGAAGCGGTGTGCCAGTAAGGACGCTGGGCCCCACATGGGGTGAATTGGGGAGTCCCACATCGATTAGAGAAGGTAACGAGTGTCAGCAAGTACGTTGGACCTCGAAGGAAGGTGGATTGTGAGATCTCACATTGGTTGGGAGGAGAACAAAGCATTCTTTATAAGGGCGTGGAAACCTCTCTCTAGTACTCTCCTTAACAGATGCGTTTTAAAAACCTTGAGGAGACACCCGAAAGGGAAAGCCCAAAAATGACAATATATGCTAGCAGTGGGCTTGAGCTGTTACAGGTGTTTTGTTCACCGGTTAAGTTTGATAACTTGTGATTAAGAAGACAAACTTATATTTGGGATGTGGGTTTCTTCACCTCAAGCTATAGGTTTATTGATTTCACAGGTTAAACTAACCTAGACTTGTGAAATCCATCTTCTATAATTTATTTTATATGAAACTAACTATTTCATTGACTGGATGAAATAACAAGAGAAGGAGAATCCTATCGACAGGATTACAAAAAAGCTATCCCAGTAGGATATCAGAGAAGATAAACTGTAGTTACAAAAGATTAACTCTTATTCTATCTTTTTTAAATTATAATACGAACCGAACATTAGCTATACAAACCTAAGTACAAAACAATCCTTATGCAGATTACACAAACTCAGAGTTCCTTATTAAAACTGAGAGCCAAATATTCTGTCATGTTTTTCTAGTTCCTCCTCCACATACATGCTTCTTTTTATAGTGGAATCATGAGTTAAGAAAAATGGCAGGAAACAATTGTGAGTATGGCTTTGCTTGGTGCAATTGCTGGAGCTGCTGCTGGGGGTTGGATTAATGATGTTTATGGACGGAAGAAGGCAACCCTTCTTGCTGATGTTGTATTTGTACTTGGTGCTGTTGTAATGGCTGCAGCTCCAGATCCATATATTCTTATAGCAGGACGATTCCTAGTCGGAATTGGCGTGGGCGTGGCATCTGTCACAGCTCCAGTATACATTGCAGAATCATCCCCATCAGAAATAAGAGGTGGACTAGTCAGCACTAATGTGCTAATGATAACTGGTGGACAGTTTCTCTCCTACCTCATAAACCTTGCTTTTACCCAGGTTAGGCTTATCTCATTGCCACCTCTTTTGTGTTCGTATGACATGACTTCGCTTTGTTCTCTTTAAGATAGATAAATTTATATACTTGGTAAAAGGCATGGCTTGTGGGTGTATCTAGCAGAACATTTCTAAGATTGATCATGAAACTAACTCTGGATGAAATATCTCTAGTGTATTTTTCTGCCTTCTCAGTTGTTTGGTCGTGTGTAACAATGAAGCAATCTTTGACCTGTTTTCTGCTCACTGTTCTCTATGAATCTTACCAATTGTTGAAATTTCCAGGAAAAATTGTTGGAAAACAAGATGAGTTTAATGCAACTAATCTAATTGTTTCTGAACTCGTCATAGTTCATTGGATGAGTTCAGGCTCAGGGCCCTTGTATAATTATAGTTTCTCCTCCCTCATAGCTCATTGGAATTTCATCGTATCAACGAAATGTTGTTTCCTAAAAAAAAAAAAAAAAAAAAAAGATGGTAATGTCAACATACTTGGTATGGCTATGAAGCAGGGGATCTTTGCTACACTTATTGTTCTTCATTGCCATAGCAAAGTTTCATTGGTTCATTAAGAAAAAACAAATAAAGTTTGATTCGAAGCACTCCGAGTGCACCAAAATATTTCTAAAAACTAGAACAGTTAAGAGAATACTTGTACGTAAAACTATATTTGACTTAACTGTGTCCATTATCACTATCTGATGCGTAGGCTGTTGTTGAGAGATACTGTTATACGGTAATTTAGTTTGTAGTGCATTGCCGAAGCATTGTGCTATTGATGCTCATTACTCTATAATTTACTGGAATGAAAGGTTTTCATCTTGCAGTTTGAAGAGGCGGCATCAAGATAGAATTTCGAGATGCTAATTTAAGATTTCGACTGAGTAACATGTGAAAGGGACCTGTTCCATTCTTTCATGCCTAACTTAAGCTGCTTCCTTCTGTCTCTGAGTTGTAATTTTACATCACCCTGCCTTCATAGGTTCTTTTCTTGCAAAAAAAAGTGTTTTAGTTGAGGTGTTCTTCATTTTTTTTCTTTTAAATTGAAGAAGTTTTGGTTTCCATTCAAGAGAATTGCTTGCTTTGATGTTCTTTAAAAGTTATAATTCGATCTTTTAACCATAAACTGATTCAATTCCGCCAGATTTCTCGTTTTTGTGAAATACATAAACTTTCTCATAAACTTGCCTGCAGGGTATAAATTCGAGGAAACAAAGTTTATTATTTGGTTGATGATACTAAACTAATGATGAATAAGGGTCCTAAGGAACCATTGGTTCCGATTCTTATATCAGTAAGATACCTCTAAAGAACATTATCTTGTTTACTTACTCGCAACTATGAATTTCAGAGAATTATTGCCTACTATAATCTAGAGTAAATATTAATGCCTTATAATCCCTTGTTCTGGATATGGAAAACTCAGTTTCTGGTACAATTAGTCCAGAACTCTGTATTTTGGAATTTGAAATGTCACATTGACACTCTGAAGCGGTGACACACTTGGTCAGGTCCCCGGAACATGGCGTTGGATGCTAGGAGTTTCCAGTGTTCCAGCTGTGATTCAGTTTGCTTGTATGCTTTGTCTGCCAGAGTCTCCGAGATGGCTCTTTATGAAGGTGCATATAGTTATTGTCGTTAATTTGTGTTGGTTCGTTTCTTTCACATATTTAGATAACATCGTATTTCATGAACTGCAGGGTGACAAATCCAAAGCCATTTCTGTGCTCTCTAAAATCTATGATTTTCCTCGTTTAGAAGATGAGATTGATTATCTTTCTTCTCAACTCGAGGAAGAACGGCGTAAAGTAAAAAACGTAAGCTACTTGGATGTATTCAAAGCAAAAGAGATCAGACTTGCGTTTTTAGCTGGGGCTGGACTTCAGGTACAATTCCTGACTAACAGTAGGATTCAAATTTGTAGTTTTGAATGCATTGCAAAGGCTTAAAGTATGTTTGAAATGCTCGTGAGAATAATATCTCGAACGAACCTACCAACACTTTTGAAATAGCACCAAGTGTTCTTCATGCTTTTAAATTTGGAGTCGTTTCCAACCGCTAGAAACATATCTGGACATTGTTTGTATTAAGAACTTGGTTGGAATGAGATTCTGAATTTATCCGTGTAAGGATTGTTTCAGTAAATGTAATTGCAAATGCAGGCATTTCAGCAGTTCACTGGTATCAACACAGTCATGTACTATAGCCCAACTATCGTCCAGATGGCTGGCTTTCGTTCCAACAAGTTAGCACTCCTTCTATCCCTCATTATTGCTGCCATGAACGCTGCTGGAACGGTTCTTGGAATCTACCTTATCGACCACGTCGGGAGGAAGAAGCTTGCCATTTCAAGCTTATCTGGTGTTATAGTATCACTTGCCATTCTCTCTGGGGCATTCTTTGTTGGTCAATCTGGTTCAACCAATGGTCTAGATGGATGGATTGCAGTAATTGGATTAGCTCTCTACATTGCTTTCTTTGCCCCTGGGATGGGACCGGTGCCATGGACCGTGAACTCGGAGATATATCCCGAGGCTTATCGAGGGATTTGTAGCGGCATGTCAGCAACAGTCAATTGGGTTTCGAATTTGATTGTAGCTCAAACGTTTCTTTCACTCGCTGAAGTAGCTGGAACTGGTCCGACTTTCCTCATCCTTGCAGGCATAGCCGTGCTCGCTGTTCTGTTCGTTATCATGTACGTTCCCGAGACGCAGGGACTCACGTTCGAGGAGGTGGAGAGGATTTGGAAGGAGAGGGCTTGGGGAAGGGATTCAAATACAGAAAGCCTTCTTGGTTGAGCAGGAAAACTGAGTAAATGGGAGATTGTGATATATATGTGGGTAGGACTTCATGGATATCATTCATGGATATGATGATGGAGACAGATTTGTATGTTTTAATAAGAATATGCTTCAAATTGATTAAGGCATCTTCTCCAAAGTGAGGAAATAAGGTGTTCTTCATTTGGAAAGCTGGACTGTGTTTCTGTAAACTTAATTACGAATGCCTACAGTTTTCACATTTTAGAGTAGGTGGGTCCCGAGGGGGTGGATTGTGAGATCTCATATCGGTTGGAAAGGGAAACGAAACATTCTTTATAAGGGTGTGAAAACCTTTTTCTAGCCGATGCGTTTTAAAACCTTGAAGGGAAGTTCAGAAAAGAAGATAATATCTACTAATGGTGAGCTTGGGCTGTTACATTTGCTTTTTTGGCTGTGTTTCCTCTCTCTATAAGGGGTTTGTTTGAAAATTATCCCAACTTTTTAGGGTCCTACAATATTTTATCGATATTTCATAGTGAATAGTTAATACGGTTGTGATGAACTGAGTTAAGAATTTCATTTTCCAGTGTACTTTGTTTGAGTTAAGCAACATTTAAAAGTGGAGCGAGGTACCTCCATGCCGAAAGGGTAATACAACGGATGAAAGAGACAAATCAGTTGGCATTTTCAAAAACTTGTCCGCTTCCTATTATTCAACGTAAGAAGTTCCTCGCACATAAATAAGAGAGTTATTGAAAGGTGACCATCGAACACAATTGAGGAAGATGATGTACTTCAATGATTTTGGGTCTAATTTGGTACGATCATGAGTCAAAATTGTTTTGCACGCACATTTGAAGAATTAGTCGTTCAAAGTTATACATTAAATTAAATCAAAACCAGTGTGTGTATCCCATTTCCCAGAAATACCCTAAAAATTCAACCTTTTAATTCTTTGGTCAAAATCAGTCTCTCCAAAAACCCCCCTTTCATTCACTATAAAAACCCTTCCAAATCTTAACCCATTTCCAAATCACACAAGCCAATCCCAAACAACTCTCTATCTTTGCCTTTTTTTTTTTTTAGCATCATGAAGTTCCAAAAGATCCGTTCCGTTTTCATCGTTTGTGTTGTGTTCGGTATCATTTTGAGCCAGATTAGTATGATAGATGCAGCACGAGTGCTCTTTGAAACTTCAAATCATGGTGTTGATTATGTCGATCCATATTCAATAGTTTATCAAAAAGCAAAGGAAACTGTCTCAGGTTGGCTTGGCAAGTTATCTTCCGGACCAAGTCCTAGTGGCCCGGGACACTAACACTTGATCGGTGAAAGAAGATAGATATTTCATTTTCTTTCCTAAGTTCTTTATTTATTATTATTTCATTTCTTCTTCTTTTCTTAGTTCTTAGCCAACTTTTGGGCATTCATATTCTTATGTTGTTCATCACACAAACGTGTAAACAAATAATGTATAACACTTTGATTTCCAAAGCTAATTCGGCCTCTTTAATTTTATTGTTGTTAATTAAAAATGTTTATCTTTACCGATAGATTATAAGAATAAATATGTCTAACGTTCTACTTTATTATTATTATAACATAATATACTTTAAACAAAAATATATATTTAGTAGGTTTAAAAGATATGGTCAAAAATGGACATGGGCATGGCGGATATCTTTCTATAGCAGCCCTCAATTCAGTTGCCTCCTCCAACATATTTCTTCTCGTCTCGATACTCGAACGCCTTCCCGATCATCACATATGTTAAAGATTTCCTGAGAATAGTTTGGTCGCTGATGTATGTATGTATTATTACTCTTGACTTTTCATAACATTTCAAAACTACTTATAAATAGAAACTCGTTAGAATCTTGAACGAAATTAAGAATTTGAACTGGTGCGACGGTGTCTTTAAATGATATGATCGTGATCCTAACTCTTAATTTGTTTTAATACTCGTTCCACATCGCTATTATCCTAAGTCTCCGGTTTTATTCAATTTTGTGAAATTTTTCTATTGCTAAGTAGTTTTTAAATGTGTGTGAAAATTAAGAGTAATTTTGTCATTAAAAATAATTTTTAAAATACAAATATATTTTCTGTAATTTAGCAAAAAAATAATAATAATAATAATAAATAAATAAAAATCATTATAATTTCGTTATTATTATTTTTTTAATTCTTAGCTTTCTTCTTCTAAACCCTCTTTCTTTCACGTTCAGCCACCCCCTCCACTCCATTACCAGCCACCGCCGCTGCCGCACTCTCAGCTGCCACAGTCTCAGCCTTCCGACGAAATCAGAGTTACTAATCTCTATTCCACAGAAACCCAGTGGTTCGCCGTTGGTGCGATCGCGCCGTCGCCGCTCGTTTTCCAGATTCCCAAGGTTTTATTGTTATTTGTTTCGTTGGATTATGTTGGTTTATTCTATTCACCTACGGAGAAGGAAAATCAAGATCGAATCATTTATTGTTCGTATTTGAAAAGATTGAAATTATTGCTTTCAATTTTAAAAAAGAAAAAAAAAATTGAATTAATGGTGTTGAGTCTTCTTGAATATAGAAGAAACTATCAATGCGTATGAACTATCTAGGCATAATATAGATGGCTTTCCTTTTTGCAGAATGTAGATGGCTTTGCGAGGTGTATGGCAGCTTAAGAAGCTGATTGTCAGCTATTGTGACTGGGGAGGAAGCAGCAGGGGTATCAGGTTTGTTGGATTTCTTATTTCATTACTGAGAATTCACATTTAACTGATGGAGGCCTAAGTTTTCATCTAGAAGTAGTTTGTATCTTCATTTTCCAGCATAATTATTTCAAATGCATACCTATATTAACTAGCAACCTTGTCTGCTAACGCATGAATCATCACTATATAGGTTCTGGTAGAGTGCATTTGTCGCACCTTCAAATTGTAGACGATGACACTCTATTTTTTTTCTCTTAGAGAAGGAGAATTCCAATAGGAAACTCAATGGTTTTATGTTCTTCTTTGAAGCTAATTCAGGCCCAAAAATTAACAATGGAGTGAACTGAGTCTTCTAAAATTACTTATTGGGTCTGTTTGGTGGGGTGTGAAGGGAGTCAGCTTCTTGGATCTTACTTCGATCTTTCTTTGGGAGATAATCCGAGATCTGTGTGTTTTTGGATCCTGGTGGTGGAGAAAGTTCAAAAACAGTTGTTGTCGAGGATGGTTAACCTTGATTCAATGTGTTGAGTGTAATTCCAATCTTTTTAGGATGCCTGTCTCGACGTTGAAACGTTAATGACGAATTTCTTGTGGGTAGGGGTTAGGAGGAGGATGGGTGGCAAAGGATTATTGTGAACAAGTATGGACTTCACCCTTTTGAATGGGTCTCAGCTATTAGGTTTGAGGGTTATTGTTAGAATCCCTAGTCTGTTATTGCTTCATGCTTTCTTTTGTTCTCTAAGTTCGTTAATGTTCTATTGGGGATGGATAGAACACATATTTTGGAAGGATTTCTAGGTGGAGAGACCCTGTGTGCCTTGTTTCTTCATTTTTATCTTTTGTCGGATAAGTGGATGCATGAAATAGTTTTTTTTTTTTTGGCCTTCTTTTTGATATCTCTTCCTCTCTTTCCTTGTGTTTACATCTCCTCTTTATTATTGATCAAGAGGTTTGTGATGTTGTTAGTCTCCTTTCTATTACTTTTTTTCCTAAGACACATCCTAGGAGAGGGGATTCCCTGTTTTAGGTTCTGAAGGCTTTGCCAGTAGGTAGTTCTTTTTTTTCCCCAGATTCTTTGCAACTCTTCTCCCTTTCAAGGAGCCACCACGTTTTTTTTTTTCTCTCTTTGGAAGGTAAATGTGAGATCCCACATCGGTTGGGGAGGAGAACGAAACATTATTTATAAGGGTGTGGAAACCTCTCCCTAACAGACACGTTTTAAAAACTTTGAGGGAAGCCAGAAAGAGAAAGTTCAAAGAGGACAATATCTGCTAGCGGTGGGGCTTAGGTTGTTACAATAAAATTCCTAAGAAAGTGAAATTCTATACTGTCAAGTTTTGGATGGGAGAGTGAAACTCAGGACTACCTCCAAAGGCTTTCTTGGTATTGCGGTTTCATTGGTGTGTTCTTTGTAGGAGCCATTGGTGTGTCATTTGGTTAGTTCCCTGTGGAACCGATTTCTTAGGATGTTTGGGATTGTGTTGCCCTAAAATAGAGGGCGTTTTTTGTGTTTGAGGAGGTGCTTTTGAACCTTCACTTTCCTTACATAGGAAGGATCCTATGATAGTTTAGTTTTTTGCTATTTTTTGGGGCATCTAGCTTGAGAGGAATAGTAGAATTTGTCGTCGGGTGGAGTGGTCTGGTTTAATTCCTCCATGAGCGTCTGTTAATACAACATTTTGTATTATCAGTTTAGCTTTTTTTTTATAAAAAAAAGTTCTTCATCCTTTTTGTATGAAATAAAACCAAACTTTTTCCAATTATCATCCTGTGTTTTCCTGGTTGATACCCTTCTTTACCCCAGTCATAATCACTGTGGTGTTGGAGCCATGGTCGTCGACTCATCAGTGCTTCATATCCTCAGCTACTATCATATAGATCAAAAAAATATTGTAACATTACGCTGCAACTTTACTTTTCTTCGAAATTTCATGATATATAGTTATGTTGGTTGTTATTATTACCAATATGTAGCTTTTACAGCGAAACATATTTTCTTGAATGATTTGGATGTTATCATTGAATTTGCAGGGCATTTATGGACTCAGAATTGCCAGCTTTTAGAGAGAAAAATCCTCAGCTACAAATAGTTACTGAACTCATTCGTGGGCAGCATCCACACTTAAAGGGCTTCTATAGTAGTTCTCTATCTCTCTCCACTGTTTGGTAGTTATAACTTTTAAAAGTATTTTAACATTGGGTTTTTCCCATATTCCTTAACTTTCACAGAAAGCAATAATCATCGGGTGATATGTGTGAAGAACATGGATCCGGAAGACATACATTTACATGCAACGAGACTAAGGAATGCATTGGGACGAAAGGTCTTAAAACTGAGGACAAGACATGTAACCAAAAATCCTAGTGCGCAAGGTACTTGGAACACTGATGTAAGATTTTGAGCCCTGCATACATAATTCCTAAAGAGCTTGATTGTCGTTTGGAGGTTGTTTTTTCCATCCATTGTTAGATGTTTAAGCCAAGCTCTATCTTGCTTGAATTTGTAGTTTCTAGTGAGTCCCATGTAACTTTTTCGAGGTTGTTAATGTCCCATGAGCTTCTCTTGAAGAATTACATGAAACAGAACAGGATTCTGATTTGATTTGTTAACTTGTCATGATTCATCAAAGCGATGATGTCCCGAGAATAAATTGTTCCCATGGACGGGTTGGGACTACCTCGCATTTAAGCTTCTACATAATTGCGTCTAAGAATATAGAGCCAAACATGATTTCCGTTAATAAACCATGCTATTAACCTAGATTGGCACAAAGCATTTCCAAAATGCACCTCTAGAACACATATATATAAAATCAGAGAGAAATCCAAACGGCTTATTCCTTCATTCAATTCATTAGATAGTATATTCCAACCGGATAACTGCAGCTAAGGACGGTTCGCCTTTATAACGTTAAAGCCATACAGGCATGAAGAAAACTAAGCACTCAACAGACTCTAAGACTAGTATAACATTTAAATTTTTTTTCTCAAAATTTTTGGATTGAACGTACCAAATGTCTCCCTTGGCAGTTAATATTTCATTTGAATCAGATGTTGAATGGCATTTCTGAGAAAGCTAAACCTCAACTCATTCTCCAGGAGCAAATGCTAGAAGAAGCATACAGCAAATGAATTCTTCGTTGTATCCTGCATTTTCTCACACATCATTGACTGTTGAGGCACCTTCACCCGCCTTCTTCTCCTTTTGTTTCTCCCTTTTCTTCTTATTCCGCAGTGCGTTCTTGCTCAATCTACATTAACTCACAAATTTATTTAATCCCAGAATTTGGCATGTTAAAGAATATGATAAATGAAATATACATAATGAATGGACTTACTCTTTAGGGCCTTCTCCAAGCAACTGTATTACAGAAAGTTAAGCATATAAGAGCTTGATTTGGAAATGTTTAAATCTAATCATAATTGCCTTTCACTTGGATGAAAAGCAAGAGGAACTTAAAAATCAGTACCTCTGCCTGAATAGCAGCAGCATTTTTCGCATGTGGAGGCCTATATGCAGCAGGCTTCTGAACAGGAGGGTTCGAAGGGGCGGTTTTGTGTGATGCTTGTGAGAGTTTTGACCCTTGCCCTGGATTTGGAAGAATCTAACTGCTCAATTGGACTGGATAAATATATAAGCAGGTAGACATAAGACAACAGTTTCGAGATGGAACCTTGTGTTTTCTTTTGATCTATATTTAGTGATTCTACTGACTTGACTAGTTCATCAATTTCACCGAACTTATCTGGCAACTCTGGCTTCCAGTCGGCCTGCACAAAGCGTATGCATGAGGAAAACAGCAAGGAGTATTCATGTTAAATGTCTTTATAAATGAAAGATGAACAGCTCTTACCTGGAATAACTTATCAAACATTTTCTTGAAGTATATATTTCCATTGCAGTGGAAAATTTTTATCCTATAGAAGGACAACGATGATATCAACTTATTTATGGCTAAGCAGAGTCTCCCGTCTGCATAGACTAGGAGACCAAGAATATTGAACGGGTCAAAATTTGAATGCTTAAATGTCAGCAAAAATGAACCGCCCTCGAAATAAGATCACACAGTGATATATACTCTTCAATGGTTACACAAGTTGCCTTCAGCATCTTTTAAAGTTTCTCTTTTTGAATTATTTCATTTATAAGCACTAAAAATCTTTGTGCATATCAGCACGCCAATGAATAAAATTTGTGTACCCGTTGTCAACTTGAAGTCTTGGAGCAGTTGTGGCAGTCATGAAATAGCGTCCATCCGGAGACCATTCGCTGGTAACAGAGCATTCAGCTTTTGTTGTTCCAAGCTGTTTTTTCTCCTTGACGTCCCAAAATGCCTGTTAAAGATTATAGCAAACAGAAGATTTGTAAATATGAATGTATATATATGAATATCATTTCCTCCAATCATGGGAGGACAAGAAAAGGAAAGAGAAGAACAAAATAATATGAGCGCAAGACTGATTCACATAATCAAAGAGAAACTTATTCACTTTCATGTAATATGAATACTCAAATCCACTCAACAATTTCAGACCTAAAGTAATTAAAAAAGAAAAACTTGATTCGCTTCAATCGTTTGGGAAAAGAGTATTCATTAAAATGGAAAGCAATACACAATACATGTAAGTTGGTGCTACACGTATATACTCTAATATCAATTGGCTTTGAATAGTCTTGAAAGAAGTGTTCCATTCACAAAGCATGGTTTGATAAGCTGAAAAATGTTTACCTTTGCTGAAACTTGTAATTCTATTGAAAGACAAGCTAGAACACAGGAGATTTTAATGCAACAGCAATGTAGTTTAAAAAAATAATCTTGAAAGAAGTGAAGAGAAACATGCCACAAACAACAAAGATACTCGTTCATTTCATTCAACACATAATAAATAGATGAGATAGAGAACGCAAAGCATCAAAATAACATACCATGTCACCTGGCAGATTACCGAATCCTGCTATACATAGAACTGCAGGCCAGAGAATTAAGGTTACAAATCCTTTAAATTAAATTTATGCCAGACATGAGATCGTATGATCAAAAGAATATTAATGAAATTCGTAGTAGTTCCTCCCTTGAAAGAATGAAATAAAAAGGGAAGAGAGGAAAAACAAGAAACAGGGGAAACAGCCAAAACAAATTTTAGAAAGCATATATAGATATCCCAAAGACAAAAGTAGAGAGCATTCAAAATAGGATACGTTTCCCCTTCGGATTCCATCTTACAGTATTGTAAGGACCTTCTCCAAGCTCAAGAAGAGGCTTGCACTTCTTGTCAAACACAGTTGCTCTTGCAGGCATAACTATTTTTTGTCAAGGAACAACAAGTGCAGGGTAAAGAGAAATCATAGCTAGCAGAAGGAAAATGCAAGACAAGGGCATTTAGATGCCATTCATGTTTTTGTTTGAGTACAATAAATTGAGTTGGAGATTTTAGACCTCCAGCCTCAAGGGAAAGAATAGATGCCTTTAGATGCCATTTATTATTGAATTATCTCAAGGTACAACAAGAGATTCTGCCAACATTAACTTTTCTTTGTATATATTCATTTGTTCTTGGGGAAATGTTGAAGACCTTTAGGGATCCGTTGTTGGATTTAAAACGAGTGGTACATAGATGAACAGTGTTGAAGAAACGACCAGGCAGAGAAGACATTGGACACATTACATCTTCATGTAAAATATTTAAATAACAGAAGATGCGCGATCCAACAAGTTCACTAATCTAGCACTCGTTGGGCCAGTTTACCTCATTATATTTAACCATTCCACAAGGCAAAGCACATGGAGATAGAAATAAGCCAACTGAAACTGAGTTCAGAATTCAACAGTTGAAGTAGTTTGGCCATAGTAAACAGGAACTAGTGGCAGATGATCTCCTAGACTATGATGTGTATCATCATCGTGATACCATACGCTTATCCTTTATTATAACGGAGTGTTCAATTTCAGACTGCAATCTAATTATGAAAGATAAGATCAATATCCCCTTCTGCAGTAAGGTACGATAAGAAGGATACATCCATATACTACTGCAAACTCTGAACCACTCTGTGTCCACTGCACATCATGAACTGGCCCGTCTTTACCTGCCAATATCCTTAATAATCAGTTCTTTCTCTTTGGAAATTTCAATGTCAATAATAGTAGGTTTAGACTGTTAGAATGCAATGCAACTAATATTTGAAGAAAAGGAACTTAGTACTTACGAAGTGGTACAAGTCCTTCGTGAGCCCCATCAGTCGTCAAGTAGTTTAACTTCGATTCACCATAATAACTCTGGTTGGTTTTATCGACATCTGCTTGCACAACAATTAGAACCCCAGTAGAACCATTGTTCCAGTGTAGTTGAACCGTTGAACAACGGAAGAAACTTCGCCGAGCAATCAGTTGGGTTTGTGAATCTCCACAACCAAAGATTTGGACACTGGCAGGAACTCCCTGCATAAACACAAAACAATAAACCACTACAATGGTGGAGTTTGTGAATCTCCATGGGCAAAACATCATTAGAAACCCCAACCTTGGACTCAGGAACAAAGGCTGCAATGTGGGTTCCAGGTGTCCTAGAGAGTTCAATTGCAGTGACTCCCGGAACTCTTAAGCGATGGATAACTCCTTTGGAGAAATCTTTAGCATCAAAAAACTGTATCTCATTAGTAGCCATCCGACAGGCAACAGTTTCATCAGAGCTGAATCGAATTGCAGGCCTAGAGGAAGAAGAGTGTCTGAAATTGTAAATATCTTTACAAAAACACAAGGATTCGAAAGCCAATACCCACTAAGGAATCTAAACGTTGTATAAATGTCATTTCTAAGATGATTATCTTGAACATTATAAGGTAAATATGATAAAGACTAAGCCTATAATGTAATCAATAAACCAAAATGGATCATCATAGAGACAAGACACCGCTCACCATGTCACTTTGGTCATATTCTTCTGAAATTGAGAGTATACAATATCACCAGTGGCAGTCTTCCGGAGAACAACATTCTTTTCCTGAGGCGTTGAAGATTTTTGAAAGGTCTGTAGATGAGTCCCGCATGGTGACAAGGCAGCCGCAAGCAAATTGGGTACTTCAAAAGACTTAATCTCTCTGAAATCACGGCATTCGTAAATGCTCAGAGTTTCAGACTTCGTAACCAACAATTTGGATCCATCATCACTAAATTTTGTACTGGTGCAAGCAACCTTTTCGAGTTTGTTGGGAGTAGGCTGATTGTCGATGAATGGGGGGCCATTCCAGATTGAAAAACCTTCTGATCCTCGAACTGGGAGGAAGATTACGATGAGAGAATTGCAAGAGGAAAAAATGACCTAAAAGAAAGTATAAAACCGAAAAAGAAAAGTTACCCAAAATCTGCAAAGCTGGTGGCTGTTGAGAGGTGGCCATGAGAATCTGAGAAGAAATTGTTGAAGATCAACGAAATTCACAAGTAAGAAGAAGAATGATTGGATGAAGGGTGAGGGTGATGATGAAATTAGCTCCGACGACTTCACAGAGTGGATGTTTCTACCGATACCGGCGAACGAGGAAAGAAATCTCTTTTATTAGGTTATCGTATTATGTATGAAATGATCGCCACCCGAACCCGAAAAAACAAAAAACAAAAACAAATTAAATCCTAAATACTCCACACAACATTGGTTACGTCTTAATGGCGTGAAAAAATTTTATTTTATTAATGGGTTACTTCTTTGTTTGTGTTTAAAGTAGACAATATCGTATCATTGTGGAGATAATATAAAATATAAAATTTTATTAATGGCTTACTTTTATGCTTAAAGTAGACAATATCATATCATTGTGAAGATATGAATGTGGATGATTGTTATTTCTAACAAGTGGTATCATAGCTATGTTTTTATTCTAGTCGTAGTACAAATCTTTGGAGGATAAACAAAGAACTTATGATCCTCGAATGTGAATTCATAGTGGAGTTATGTGATAATTGGCTTGGATAGCGCTAGACATACATTGGTAAATGATTGTTCGATGGGAGAATTATTGGAGTTTCACATTGATTAAATAAGAAAAAGATTATGGATACTTGAGAATATCATATTTTTGTGGAGATGAACTGAGGCATTATCACTAACAAATTGATTTAAATAATTATGACAACATATGTTTTGGAGTGAGCTAAATAATAACAACAATTTTAATCGTCTAAATGTCTAAATATTATTAATGCGACGAAATGTGTTTTTTAGAATAAATTTTAGGGTTGAAAGGTAAAAAAGAAACTTTTCAAAATACATCGACTCTTAGAATAAATCACTCAAAGTCAACGAAAAACGCTCAAAACCAAGCTACAAAATACCCATACGCCGAAGATTGGAGGGAATAGAACTAGTATAGCATCAACATAAACATAACTTGCTAGGCAGGTAACAAATGCTACTCTACCATGAATTTCTGAATTGGGATCATCATATACTTCGTTTACAATATTATACACATTTCCACCATTTAAGACACCAAATACACTAATACTACAGCGATAAACTATACCCCTCACCAGTTAGCAAGAATGGTGTGGTGATTCAGAAGACTCGACTATTCTTTTTCCAAGCACCATGCTAAAGTATTTGATATATAAAATCATCTACTTCCAGAGGGAAAATTGTTATAAATTAGATATAAAGATAAGTAGTTACCCCTGTTACCAACCGTATGTAGCGACTTCCGAACCATTTGGATGCTGAGCGTTGATTTATGCTCAATCGAATGGCGAGATGGCGTTCTCGAATTTGGGGGAAATTGTCTTCACAGGAGCCCAAATATCTGCACCGTTGCTGCTTGCAACTCCGGCAATACACGAGATTGGAACGAGACATAAACCTCTGCTCCTCAGGCTGTGGCTGCATGGCTCCTGCTCCTAACAACAACGAATATAAACCTTGCTATTACAGTGTCCAAAAAGATTTACTTCTGAATGTTGGAGCATCACTCGGACTTGAATCCAATATTTAAAAGCAGTGAACCTCCTCAGTAATTTGAACATTAAGGAACACTTCATTAAATTTCCCTGAGGGAACAAACGTTACTTTTTCTTTTTCTTTCAAGAGAAGTGTTGAAGAAACAGACTTTAGTCAAATCATGAAACAAAAGGTCCAGCCTAGGCTCACCTGCAACTGAACAGTGGGTGTGCTTTGAAGATATGGAGCACTCAACACCTGAAAGCACGCCAAAATAATGTAAGGGAGTATATAATGACACTTGAGAGTTTTAGCCGGTACAGATACATAGTAAAGTTCATTGGAAGTGGCAGACAAAGTTTCAGTCTATGTCATAGATCAATACTGGTGGATGTCGATAAATTTCTCTGTTCTAGTCCTCCACTATCCAATACTACACCAGTTTCATGTAATGTACAATAAATACCTCAACGTTTGAAAACAGGAAAACATGATGGTAAATAAATAATTGATTCAATCTTGCAGCTTATGTTTCATTGCTGATGAAGGAGAAGAAAATGATGGAAGAAAGGGACACAATGAATAAATACCTAAAACTAAATTAGGCATATAAGAATACTTCAGCAAACAAAGTCCAGTAGAGGGAGAGAGAGAGAGAGAGGGACAGAGAGGGACAGAGAGGGACAGAGAGAGAGAGAGAGAGAGAGAGAGGAGAGAGACATAAACCGTACTGATATCAAATACACCGAAAATATCCAATGAATTTTTAACCACTGATTGATGCTCAAAAGGTTTTGCATGCAAGTACTAATTAGTGTCGGAGGAAAAATATGGAACTGAGAAAGAAATATATTCACTGGACCAATTTTAAGGAATTTAAGGAGGGAAATAGTATCATACAGGTCATAGAAAAGCTATATGCATGACATGATAGCCATTCATATCTGGTACCCAAATCAGAATTCAAAAAGAACAAACTTCAAGCAAGAAAACCATACCTTGACTTGCTTATGAAGGAACTGGATATATTCCATTGCCTCCAGAAGAACAGATGCCGTATCTGTCTGCAGTGAAATTGTTCACTTTGAATTCAAACAAGCCAATGATTTTAATAATCATAGTAAAATCACAAAACATAGGCTTGTGGATTTCAAGAGCCAAAATAATATTTGGCTCAGGTCATATAAATCCTCATTATTATCCTGAAAATTTTAAAATATTTGAATATTTGATCTGTTCACAACAAACCTTTCCGTATGGTGAAACAAGTTGTTGCAAGGCCAAAACTCGTTCACCCAGTTTGTCTTTCCTCTCCTGTAGAAAGAGAATATTAGTAATTGAAAAACCTATGGGATGGAGGGGCAGAGCATATCGTAAAGAACAAAACAGGACGATATGGGAACAAATCAACTGAAAAAATAATGAAATACAACTGGACCACCCAAACACAAAGTGATCAGAAGACCACCAAATGTTGTCTAATGGACCGCCCCAAACTTACTACATGCATATATTGCTAAGCATAGATTATTTATCATTATTAGAGTATCTTAATCTTCAATTTTCTGCTATGTGACCTTAGAGGAGATAGAAAAACCAGTCTTGTGTCGCTTGGATGTAAGAGAAGTGAGACTGCTCTCATCAACAGAGCATAGACTTCTCTTATGTTCCATCATCGTTTCTACCTCCATCACTTCTGCCTGGACAGAGATCAAATTCAATCAGTCAAGATGCAAAGAACATAGGCAACAAATATCCAAGTCTGAATGAGTACTTTATTTTCATATAAAATAGAGCAATTTTATAAAAGGGAATAAAGATATTACAAAGATACCAAAAAGAAATTTGATCCATAAAGATCTCAAACAATGAAAGTCAACTGAGAAAATCTGAAACAACGCAGGTATACTCCCACAGGTTTAAGATATTATATATATATATATATATATATATACACACACACACACATACATATTGAGTGGGAGAAAGACAGGGAAATTTTCAAATGCCTATGTTCGTGTGTATTTGCATATAAATATATAATGTTTAACTTTTGTTAACAAATGAATTCTACGATCAAGAAATAAATCTCCGACCTCCATAACCTTGAAATAAATGCATTCCCATAGATTGGACAAAACATTATTTACTTGGAAACAGAGCTTCAGACAGCATGCAGATAATGTATTTCACATTGGATTGTTAAATTATTAACAAAACGCTATCATGGTCATGGTCAAAGGTCAAAACCAACACCCTAAAAAAACAGTATAATATGATCCATTTGATCTACTACATTAACAACCATTATCGATAATAATACTGAATACTAGAAGACAAAACGAATGCAAGTAGACAAAAGTTCCATAGTTTGATGACGATCTTCAATCCAACGAATATAATATTGCGAACAGTAAGCACAAATAACAATAATAATACGAAAAGAATAAGGTCGGAGGGCAATATACATGCACTAAATAAATAAACACAAACATCTCCATGCCATTCATCTCCAAATTGAAATGATCTAGATTTGGCTTTTCACACTGAGCATTTTAGCCAACATACAGATAAAAGTTGCATCTTTTAATCAGAATTTGGCACTTTCTGTCAGTTAAAAAAGGAATACAGTGAATCTTCCACCACAAAAGACAACCCAAGACATGAATACACAAACAAAGTTACAGCTAAGGAGACATTGGAATAAGAAACGAGAGAACACCAGTAATTTTTTTCTTCCATATACTTTTTGACAAAAGTAAAAGTGTTGGGTAATTGGAATCCAGAATAAGTATTTTAAACCAAGAAGACGATATAAATGAAATAGTGGGCCCAGATAAACAATTTTTTTCCTCTTTTTTTTTTTTTAAAAAAAATAAATAAATAAACAAACAAATTCACACAGCGCATGGATTAAATTAAGAGAATATGTAATTTGCGTACAGAATCTTCCTACCCCCATTAATTTAATATCTTGAACATAACAATCAATAGAAGGAAACCAGAAAGTATAACCAGATTAAGATAAATAAATGAAATGAACCAGACAGTATAACTAGATTATGATAAATAATGAAACGAATAGCACAATTATCAAAAATCCACAAATCAATACTACAATCATTCACAGTTTAGCATAGACACGCATAGAAAGAAGACAAAAACCAGAGTTAGGAAGTATTCACAACTCGGGAACAAGAAGACAAAGTAATTGAAGAAGCAAAACTGAAAAGAAGAACGAACAACAACAACAACAACAACAACAAAGAGAAAGAGAAATCAAACGAATCACACACCGGAAATTTAGCAGAAGCATTGCAAAGAGAGCTCGCAATCATCCCGACGGAAGTTCGGAGCAAAAACCCGTCCACAGGAAACAACCACGCAAGATTTTCGATCAAAAAGGAAATCTCTACAGACTAAAATCAAATTCAGTAGAACAATCGAAGAACAGAAGCGCTTATTTCCTCGTTACTCTCTAGAGAGTGAATAGGTAATCGATTTTTGCACTTCAAGGAACAAATTTATCTCTGTATCGCCGGAATTCGAAGGTTGAAAAGACTGTTATAGTTAAAGAATTGACTGAAATTGAGCAATCAGAGGAGAAGGAATCCACCATGAATGAGGTTTTCAGAGAGGGAAGAAGAGAGTTCCAAACTGTAGTGGGAAAGGGGAGACGAGAGGAGTGAATGATATTTGAAAATGTTTAAATAAAGAAAAAAAGGAAATTAATAAATTTGTGAAACAAAATAGAGATATTTGAAAATTGAATAATATTGTTTTATTTAATATAATTTTAAAAATGACAGCTAATATCCAGCCAGAAGGGGAGGTGGAAGAAATAGGCAAAAGAAATTAAGTAAATTTGACCAAATATTTTCCAAGCTCCAATATTCACTTCCTTTTATTTTCTTTTCCTAATAAAATATTTTGAATTATTATTTTATTTTATTTTATTTTAACTGGCTGTGTCATTAAACCCTTGCATTTTCTAGAACCTTTTAAACCATACTGTTATGGGCTCATTGGCCCAAGCCCATTAAGCCAAAAGTCCCCAAGGGTCATGAAGTCGAGCCGAGGTTCGGATCGATTATTCGAACCGGTAATGAAACTCCAAGCAAGCCAACAGTTAGGGCGAAAATCTCGACATTTTCAGTCGCGGTCTTCACTAGCTTGTTATACAGTATTGGTAAAATCTCACATTTGTTGTAGAGAAGAACGAAACATTCCTTATAAGGGTGTGGAAACCTGTCTTTAGCTGACACATTTTAAATGCTCAGCTTGATACTAATTTAAGCGCACACGTGGATGCATAATTTCTTCTTTGATAGGTCACTTGAGTCACATGAAATTGATCTATCATGTTAACTAGAATCCTATGTCAATTATTTATTTATTTATTTATTTTCTAAAACTTAGGATCAAATGTATATAATTAAGATAATAAATTAGGGCGGGAAATCGTTGTCAAAATAGAGAGGAAAGGGTGGGTCCAACGTGTCCCGTCGTGTTGTGGTCCGTGAATCCTACGCGACTTTCTTAAACAATACTTTGATACACGTGTACATATGGGTCCCACTTGGATCCCACGTAAGTCCAAAAGCCACATGGGACCCACTTCCAACGCGGTTTTCTTTTGGTCTCCATCGCTCAACTACTACAAGTACCTTGTTTGGTACATTTTTTTTTTAGGATAACCCCTTCGCTATTTACCTTTATACCCCTACTCTTTTTTCTCTCTAGTTTACCCTCAAACTACAATTAATAAATTTATCTACCTCTTTTATATTATTTCTTTAATACTTTAATTTAACAATTTTATGACATAAAATACCAAATTTATAAATCTAACTAAATTGCGTTCGATCCCGGCTAACCACATAAGTAAATAAGGACTTGATTAGGTATTTAGTGGCTCGGGTAAATGTCATATTTTGTGATATATTATGATATGAATTAAAATATTATTTTTTATTTCTAAATTTAATTACCCATTCAGTTTTATTTGATGCAATATTTTGTGGATAAATATGAATTTTTTAATAATTAAAAAAAAATTAAATGAATATAGTGATTTAAAGTTAAATTTATTTTATCAAAAATTAATTAAATAATTAAAGTACTCGAGACAAATTATAAAATTTATAAAATAAAAAATATAAATACTAAATTAAATATTTGAAATTACCGAAAATATTTAATTAAAAAAAAAAAAGAATAATGATGACAATGAAAAAGTAATGAAAAAATGGGATTGGTTGGAATATGGACAAAGCTAAACGACAAACGGTGGTAACGGGAATTGAGGCATGAAACATGGATTTTCAAATCTTTCCATTTTCTTATTTTTTTTCTTAATTTTTTTAATATATATATATATATAAATAATTTCATGCATAAATTTTAAGATTTATATAAAATCAGAATTTATTATTAATTTTAAAATGTGAATTTATAAAAATATATATTAGATTTGAATGGCTGAATGAAAATAAATCAATATTATTTAATAATAATTATTTGGATTGAAGAAGTTTATAAGAATTAAAAAAAATTAATTTAGAAAAACATGAAATTTTCAACGACTCGTTGGAGATCTCGCATCTTCAAGCACCCACGAAGCCACGCTCCCTAAAAGCTCTCATCAACCGAACTCTTTTGCCATTTGAAAATAAAGATTTGAGAGAAAGAAGATCCAACGGACGGAAGAACCCTTTCATCTATGACAATTTTAGATTAGTAGAAATCTATGGTCGTTACAAATTTACTATTCGAATAATCGTGTTGGGACTTAAAATGTCTCGACCCAACCCAAACAACACTCCTACTCGAACTTTCTATTTTGTATTTAATAGGTCTCTGGATTTGTCTAATGAATCACTAAACTCTTAACGCAACTAAGAATTGTAAGCACCTTTCCAATGAATTTTTTTTTTTTTGTTCTTTATTTAATTTTTTATTTTTTTTTAACAATTCTAATTAATATAAAATAAAAATAAGTTGGATAAAATTTAGAAAATTATAATAAAAATAAATTCAATTGTCAACGTCAAAACTAATTTGGACTTTTCCTTAATTTTTAATGAGTTACATCATGGTTGCTTAATCAAGCAACCATAATTTTTTTTTAAAAGTCACAATTCCACGTCAGAATTAAATGTAAATATTAAAAGTAAAACAATTATTTATAGCATCACTCTAGATTTTGCGTATCTTTTTATTTTAATTGTATTTTTTTTATAAAATTACAATTTTCTTTTGCTTATTTACAATATTTTATAATTATATTTTCCGTCTCCAACTCCATCTATACAATTTTAATTTAATTAAATTGTTAAATTTTTTAAATAATAATTTTTTATTTAATTTTATAATTATTTATTCTCCAACAACCCTAAATATACTCCACTTTACAATTTCTATAATTAATAAATTTGGTTAAAGCATCCATATGTAAATTTATGATTTTTTTTAAAAATATATATTTTCTAGTTTCTTGTAAAAAAGACATAATTTTAAGAAATAATAATATTAAATAAATCATTGTCTTTTTTATTTATATAATAATATTATTATTATTTTTTGACAAAAATCCCATAATTTATAAATTAATTTTAATTGAAAGAGATATGAAATCCAAAATATTCAATTAATTTCACATGGAAGAACAGTTGAAGTGACTGAAAAATATTCAATTAATTATTATTATTATTATTTTAATAAACAAACATAAAAATCTAAATTAAATCTAAAAATAGGGAATTATTATTTTAATAAAAGGGTTGAATTAATGAAAAACTTTTCCTTTTTCTATCCTTTTTTTTTTCCTTTATTGCCCCGACAAGATATTAGCAACTAGATTACGTTAACGATGTTTATTATTTTTGTCGGATAATCATGTTCATAATATATTAGAATGGATTACAAAAGTTTATAACAATTATTAATTAATTAATTACATTAATAATTCCCATTAGGGTAAGCTTATTCCTTTAATTTTATTATTTTTATAAGTTATGTTATTTTTTCATTACCAAATAAGGTTTACACATATGTTTAAACGAGGGTATAAAAGTAAAGTTTATAATTTAATCGATCCTTATATTATTTTGGACAAAATGATTTTTGGTCTTTAAGGTATGAGATTCCTCATTTTGTTCTAGGATTCTTCCTATTCGTAGGTCATTTATGGCATGTAGGAAGAATTCGTGCAGCTGTCGCAAGATTTGAAAAAGGAATTGATCGTGATTTTGAACCTGTTATTTTCTTGACTCCTCATAACTGAGACAACGATCTAATGCTTGAAGTTAAAATCAATTTGATTACACCATATATATCAGGTTGGACGGATCGGGCTATATTTTAAAAGTCTTCCTTTTTCCTTTCTTCATTTCTATCTACTCTTTTTTCTATTTTGGCTTGGCTATCCCACCTAGCCGAGCCATTCCCTTTTATGATACTGAGCCGAGCAAAATCAATAAAATAAAGAAACAAATCTATTCGTCTAGCAAAAGGAGAGAGAGAATTTAGTATTTAAAGTTTCAAAAATAACATTTTAGTAATTAAATTTTAGTATATGGATAAAATTCTTGCTTTATCAACTTTAGTTTGTAAATGTTACAAATAATTTGATCAAAATCATTTATGTTAAAACTAAGTATGAGTATTCTATATAACGAGTTTGTATAATACTGAACTACGAAATATTTAACCTCGTTATAAATTCGTTAATTGAGAAGATTAATATTTCATGTGACGTAATTTAACCCTAATGGGTTATGGACTCTTGTTTGTTAGGGTTTATTTTTTTTACTTGTATGAATAAGAATGACTTCTATAGCTGATTCAATAAACTCAAGTTTGAGACTTGATCGATGAGGCTTAGTTCCCAAGTACAAAGGAAATATTATGTAGTTGCATAAACATGGCACGCACAACCACCACCACCAATGTCCTAAATCATCAAGAGCTCTGAGATGCAATTTGGTGGGTTTGGGTTACAGAAGCATTGGAGTTCTTCATATAGTCATGGGCGATGTCTAACTTCAGATCCACAACTTGCTTGAACTGTAAAATGAGAGTTATCAACTTTACCATTTATTTACAAGAAACGACGCCTAAAAGAATAAGGAAATCAGAAAAAATGCAAACCTCAAGCATTGCGCCAGCTTTTATTGTGGCCTGCAACATACACCATTTCTTAAAATATACACCTGCGTCCCATAAAAAAAAAAAACCCCTTTTGTTATAATTACGAGATCCGAAAAAAGAAACCTTAATACTTGGGTTGAGAGGATTCAAACATCTGACTTCTAAGCTAAGAATATATGCTTCGATTAGTTGAGTTATGCTCAAATAGGTTATTTTGTCCTAATAGTATTCTCTCAAATTATGTGCCATCAATTGAGCTATGCTTAGTTACTTTGTCCTAATAGCTACGTATTGGTTACTTTTTCATCATAATCATCATAATCCTTTATAATTATTGAAAAGTTTCCGTTCTTGTAAAAGAAAAAGAATGCAAAACTTACCTGCTTTAAAATCAATAGAAGAAGAATCCTCGGCATTGGTCTCCAACAGCCACCTACTATGGAGCTGAAGCAGTAGAAGACACACAATTAAAACTATGGTCTGAAAGTATGACCCAAATGAGAAGATGATAATATGGTTGAAGAATTGATCACCTCAAAGTATGACCCAAATGGCACATCATGCGCCTTTTGTATTATCTCAAATACCTACAACACAGGACGTAAAACATATCAACTACCCAAAACACAAATTGTATATAATTGACAAAAGAATAAAGAGAAAAAGGTTTTAGAAAACGGGAGAAGTGAGTTTGAAAGTAAGAATAATAGAAGATTTAAAAGTAACATTATTTAACTATAAGCAAAAGGCAGCACAACAACTTAAATAACTATAACTTTCCGAGTAGAGAGAATTTGGCAACTCGTCGCATCCCCCTATACTATATTTTGATGCGATTTAGGTTTGACAGACCTAGACATGATTTCGCCGAGTAGTTGTACAAACAAAGAATATAATAGTAAGACAATACAACATGAAATTAAATAACGGGTTTTGCGTTGCATGAGCATATGGCCACAGACAACATGCCCTAGACGAGTATCACAGTGACACTTAGCACCTAGGTGCATGCCTCACGAACCCTTTAAAATGCTGGTAAGAATTTGATCAAAGTTGAATGCAGTGCTTAAACACCATATATACTGTACTTTAGGCTAAATAATAATTATTAAGAAAGAAAATAAGTAGGCTAGCCATACCAACTTCTTCTTATCTTCAGATAAAACTGCACGGTGATACTCTGTCATTGCTGTGTCGGGTGGGCACATGGGATTAGAACAAGGAGATCTATATGTAACCTCTCTGACTTGACCTTCATATTCATCTGCAGCATGCCACTCTCCCATCTGAATACAGAAAAATTAAATATAAGGCATTATAAATGCTATCAATGAAGCCCAAAATTATTTCACGATTAAGTTCCAGTTTAAAACATTATCTATGTAACAGCTCAAGTCCACCCCTAGCAAATATTGTCCTCTTTGAGTTTTCTCTCAAGGTTTTAAAACGTGTATGCTAGGGAGAGGTTTCCATATTCTTATAAGGAATGTTTTATTCTCCTCTTCAACTAATGTGAGATCTCACAATCCACCCCTTTGGGGGCCAGCGTCATCGCTAGCACATTGCTCGGTGATTGACTCTCATACTATTTGTAACAGTCCAAACCCACCGCTAGTAGATATTGTTCTCTTTGAGATTTCCTTTCTAGGCTTTCTCTCAAGGTTTTAAAACGCGTCTGTTAGGGAGAGTTTTTCACACCCTTAAGAAATATTTCGTTCTCCTCTCCAACTAATGTGGATCTCACAATCCACCTCTTTGGGGCCAGCGTTCTCGCTGGCACATTGCCCGGTGACTGGCTCTAATACTATTTGTAACCGCCCAAACCCACCGCTAGCAGAAATTGTTCTCTTTACGTTTTCCCTTCTAGGCTTCCCCTCAAGGTTTTAAAATGCATATGCTAGGGAGAGGTTTTCACATGGAATGTTTCGTTCTCCTCTCCAACCGAGGTGGAATCTCACAATCTATCACTTCTTTTTATAGAAACCGATGACCTACACTTACAGTAGTGGAACAATCCAAAACATAACTGTTCCGGCTTAGGAAGCTACAAGTTCCCAAAGTAAAGACCGAGTTTCTAACTTACAACTAAATTTGTCTCTTTTCGTCTGGAAGCTAAAGTATTTGTATAAGTTGATCCATCACTCAACAGCGTAGTAAAGAACTGCTCAGGAGTGCAGGGGAAAACACCCTGAAGAAAAAAAAGGAAACAAAGATTGAGCTCATGTAGGATAATGGTTCACAAGGTCTCGATGCTAAAAAAATGATGCGTACGCTGTGTATGCTTGTAAGAACTTCCTCTTTAATAAAAGCCTGAGTACTTTTATTTTTGCACAAATTATCAGCGCTGATCTTTTCTGCTGACTCTGGTTTCTCCTGAAATGAGATTAAAACCAACAAGCCTCAAGAACTAATCATCCAGGCTTAACAAGAATTGTGAATGTTTGTTTAAACACAAACTTAAGAAACATGCCTTCTTCTCAGCTTCCGGCATTTTATGGAAGTTCTTCAGTGCATGCTGTAAAGCTCCAACTGCATGGTTCCTATTCCAAAATGATGTAAACTTATATCCAACTCTACCTGGAAATGGAATGAGACAGTGAGGAAAGATAGTGAGGCATCTAGGTGAATCAAAATCAAGATTTACACCGTCAAACCACCACCAGGAAGCTTAAAAACTAAGAACAGTTTCATCAAGGAAAGTTGAAAATTGACAGGGTGAGATATGTGCAACGCACACACTCACTCAATCTAGATGAACACAAAGAATGAGAGAAAATGTAAAGAGAAATATTGGCTAAAAATTATATTGATCACACAAAGAATACAGAAAATGCAAGGAGAAAATACATTTTGAAAGCATAGCCTAAGAGGTATATATGGTTTTAGTTTACTATATATTTTTAACGGATATAATCACCTACTATAACCATATATATATCTCTACCAGATTTTTACTATAAATAGTCACCCGGCTCCATATCCCACAATATGTGGTTTCATTTCATATTTTGTACTGACCATCAGGATTTCCCAACAGAGGTACACCATTCCCATCAGCACCCATGCGAAGAACAATTGTTACAGCAGGATTGATGAATGCATGTTGAGTCCCTCTTATCTTTAATCAAAACAGATTCCATCAGATAAGCACAAGAAATCTCATAAGAAAATAGATAAGCACAAGAAATCTCATAAGAAAATAGCGAGATTAGTATGGAGAAAGAAAGAGGGAGACAGAAAATACCTCATCAATATCTCCTAGTGGTATAACCACCTGTCAAGAACAAAGAAAATGAACATAAAACTGCTTGGTTTAAGACAAGAAATTTCCAACAAACACCAAAATTAAGCCATTCTTAACCTTGATTTGCTTTGAGAAGATGTTAGAGTGGAAGCAAATGTGCCGAGCAGAGACGTAGATATGACCATGGTACAAGAATGATCTCTCAAGAGCACAGGAAAAACTACGATCAACAACCTGAAGGAAAATGATGTCCCTTAGGTATCAATCATTTTGAAAACAATGGTAGTTTTAAGAACGAAACTAGCCTCATCAGGTAGAAGCTCAAAGATTGTTTGAAGAGGCCCCGGGTTTTGATGAGCCACTGTTAGCGCTGATTTGTCTAAACCTCCAGCATAACCATTAAATGTGCTGAAAAACAGTCACTAAAATCTATAATTTTGATATGAAGAAAGATCAAGATGAAAATACAAAAGGTACCTTCGGGCATTGACTGGCAATTTTATAGTTTTGATGTAGAGACAAACCTAAGAAGTTCATATTCAAATTTAATCAGTCTTCTTAATAAGGGAAAGGGGCATGAATTCATACTAGGAAGAAGTAAATAATATAACAAAAAGAAGCAAGAAGTTATGAATGAGCACCTGCCCAGAAGGAGTATCCAATGTGTACCACACAGCACCCGTGTGGCCTTCACATTCAACGGTAACAGTAACTGAACCAAGAACATCACTTTTCCAAACTAGATCCCGATTATAAATTGTAACATTAACCTGTTAGATAAGGGGAAAAAGTATATGAGTGGTATGGAAATTAGGTGGTCACTATAGTTTGAACTATTCTCACCAAGTTATTTTATTCTTTTTACCAACTTAATGATCATTAATGTGAGATCTCACATCGATTGGAGAGGGGAATAATAAGGCTGTGGAAACTTCTCCCTAGTGAATGTGTTTTAAAGCCTTGAGGGGAAGCCTAGGAGGGAAAACCTAAAGAGAACAATATCTTCTAGCGGTGAGTTTAAACCAATACAAATGATATCAGTCAGACACTGAGTAGTGTGCCAGCGAAGACGCTGGCCCCCAAGGGGTAGATCGTGAGATCCCACGTCAGTTGGAGAGGGAAACGAAATATTTCTTATAAGGGTGCCTCTTCCTAGTGGACGCATTTTAACAATATCTACTAGCGGTGGGTTTGGGCCATTACAAATGGTATCAGTGTTAGACACCAAGTAGTTTGCTAGTGCGGATGCTGGGCCCCCAAGGGGGTGGATTGTGAGATCCTTTATCGGTTGGAGAGGGGATGAGGGAAAACCCGAAAGGGAAAGCCAAAGAAGACAATATTTGCTAGCGGTGGGATTGAGTGTTCACAATAAGCCCACCCAAAGTGGTTAATGTAGATTGATTTTCTCTCAAACTTCTCTCACTCTTTCTCAAACTTCTCAAAAGATTGTAGCAATAAGAAAGTATGTGTATATGCAGTCAGATCGTAGCAAGAATGATAGCATCTCTATAGCATCAAAGATACCTGGACTGGAAGCTGATCAACGAAAAAATCGAACTCCTCTCCCCACCTGGGATTTCTTGAACCAGGAATCATCGAACTGCTCACATAATAAAAATGTAACAATCATATTCAATTGCAGATGAGAAATCTCATTTAAAATCCAACGATCATATTCAACAATTCCAGAACAGAAGCAACATGAAAATTATAACCTGAAGCGCTTTTCTGCACCACAGGTAATGATAGCATATGGATCAGAAGTACCATTTAAGTTCGCAGCAACAATATTCTTGGCAGCCAACAATTCCAACTGAAAAACCAAATGCATCGTCTAAGTAAAAGATTCGATTTCAACATGCAGTCTTCATCCACAGAATAAGAACAATCAACATACCTTAATTAGATAAGCAGAATTAGTTTGAAGGTCTCTTAAACCAGAGGCAACCTTGTTCTTAACGCGAGTAGAGTAGAAAATCCAGAGAGCGAAAATGAGAAACAGAGAAGTAGCAAGAGTGATATTGATCTTCAGGCAGGACGGGAGGAGGAAATCGAGCGCCACAGCGATTGCCATTTGAGGCCTGAACTGGAAGTGGAGGAATCCCTCTAAACTTTCAATGGAGGGAATTGTAACCGCCATTTCTTTTATTCTTTTTCTTTCTTCTTCTCTTTAGTATTTGTCTAAATGAATTTCATGACGACATTACCCTTCCAGCCAAACTCTAGTGCTTTGAATATTGTTGGTAATTTTGGTAAAGAGAGAAGGGTATTTTCGGTAGAGAGAATTGAATTTTAATTAATACCTGGAGAATATTTTTGGTAGTTATTTACCTTTCATCTCAACAAGGACCCACTCATACTTTTTTTTTTCTTTTTTCTTTTTTCTTTTTTCAAGCTTTTCAATTTTTTTATTTACAATATATTTTAACCGATCGAACTATACTCATAAATATGTTTAATAGGTTATGCTTATAAATTTTTTATTTGCATCTCTCTCGACTTTTATTTAAATTTCTTCGAGGCATTGGAAGATAGTGGGGGCCAAGATACACCTTATTGTGCCTAAATACTCTAAATTATATTAAATGAGATATAATTACAAATCTTATAATAATTTATTAATAAAAAAATTTTAATATTTACTATTGATAGTTTAATACCATTAAATTTTTTTAATTTTCTTCCACTCATATACACCCCTACTCAAGAAGGTGTTGGATCGACTTTTGTCTTTAGTCGATCAATCATCGATAACATCCTCATAAGACTGGGTTAAGAGTGCCTTCACATCAAATTTCTACTCGTAATTAATAGATAAATTAACGGGAATTAACAAATGTTAACAAATACAAATCTTTACTATGTTCGTAATTAAGACCGAAGTCTTTGTTAATGAGTTACTGTGAATGTGGCTAGCAACTACAAGGGATAGAGTAAGACTTTCATAACACTTAATCAAAAAAGAAAAACATACCTTCTATATAACTTACCATCTAAGGACTTAAAACGCATTGCCACAAAACGACTTAAATATGTAAAGAGGACAATGTTTGCTAGCAGTGAGTTTGGATTGTTAAAAATGGTATTAGAGCCAGACACCAGACGGTGTGCCAACTAGGATGCTGGCCTCCAAGGAAGTGGATTGGAGAATGAAACATTTCTTATAAAGGTGTGAAAATCTCTCCCTGACAAATCATTTTAAAAACTTTGAGGGGAACCCCGAAAGGAAAATGTCAAAGAGAATAATATCTACTAACAGTAAACTAGGGCTGTTGTAAAATTCATGACCGATGAGGCTTGAGATATTAGAGTATTCGGTTATCTCGTATCCATCTATTGCTCTTCCCATTTTTTCTTTATAATTTTTTTAATTCTATAAATGATTATAAATAGAGAATTTCACATTTAGGTGTAGTGGTTTCAGTAAATATTCTTATTAACTAAAGAAAGTCACCCGACAATGCAGCATCTAGTAAGTTAGAGCTACCCGCCACCACCGTAAACCGTCGTCGCTTGCTTCCATCATCATCTACCTCTTCACATTAGTTTCCAAGCTGCAGCCACAAAAGTAAATGGGAAAATTAAGTTCAAAAGTAATAAATTTGTTGTAAACACGAAAAAGGAACAAAAGACGAGAAGCTAGCTAATTAAACAGCTTCGTGCCGATCGAAAAAAAGTAATTGAAGGGTTAGCAGATCTTTCTAGTCCTATGACTCTGTAGATGATGAAATAGAACCTTCGTTGTAACAGCCCAAAGAAACAATAACGACTAACAGTGAGCTTGGACTATTATACCGGTAGTATTGATTAATTAACAATTATGGTCCGAAAACAACAACATCTAGTTCGACGCCCAGCAAGAAAATTTTTTACAGTTGAAATGACTCATTGGTTAAGAAATCATTTTTGTTAAGACTTCTGAGTTTGTTCTTTTTCCTTTGCAAAGACATTTGAATGAGATATTGTCTGCTTTAGCCCATGACGTATCGCCGGGTTTCCACACCCTTATAACGAATGTTTCATTCCTCTCTCCAAACGATGTGGGATCTCACAATCTACCTCTTTTGAAGCTCAGCGTCCTAACTGACGCTCCTTCCCCTCTCCAATCAATGTGGGATCTCACAATCCACTCCCCTTCGAGGGCCAGCGTCCTCACTAGCACTCGTTTTTATCTCAATCAATGTGGGATCTCACAATCCACCTCCCTTCCGGGTGCAACGTCTTCAGTGACACACCGCCCGGTGTCTGGTTCTAATACCATTTGTAATAACTCAAGCCCAATATTGTCCTCTCTAGGCTTTCCCTCGGGTTTTTAAAACCGGTCTGGTAGAGAGAGGTTTTCACACCTAGTAAAGAATGTTTCGTTCCCCTCTCCAACTTACGTGTAATCTCATATGCACTCTTCTAACTAGACTTAAAACTAACCTTCATTTGAAGTTGCAAAGCATACATATCTCTAGGATAGTGATGGGTTGCCAATGACCTTTTTCAATGCTTAACCAATGGCTTGACAGATTCAACATACCAATTGAACAGAACTTTACTTCTAAGACACCGAAATTGATGATAAGGTATCAACGAATCCCATTCAAAAACAACAAAATCGCATCAATTAGACATCCAGATTCACAAGAAACTCATCAAATCAAACCACCGTACCTGGAATATCCTGTCTAGACGGAGCCGTAGCGTAGCAGAAAATCGAGCGTCCGATCATGGACAGGCACGAAACCACAGCAGCGACATAGAAAAACATAACCAATCCAATAACCCAAGGCATCATCATAAAGCCGATGAAGAACGTAACCGATCCACAGAGCATCAGAGCCAAAGAAATCCCTAGAAGTAGCGACGCAAACCCCGCCGGAGTTATCTGCATCGGAATCGGCCGCCGCGACGACACGGCTGAAACCATCGACGACTGATCGGAAGACGGGATCGCCGACGGGGGCGATCGGAGGATATTCATAACAAGAGAAGAAAGCTCGTAGAAAACACTCGATTGCTCATCTTGCTGCTGCCGTCGCATCATAATTCTTCGATCAAAAGAAAACCCAACAACGATTTTATTGAAAGAATCAACCAAAAAGGATAAAATCAAAGAAATCCTTATGGAACAGGGGGGGGCGTGATTGGATTGGCGAGACTAAAACCAGTCAACAACAAGAACAGCAAGTGGATAGATCCGATCAGCACACTTTTATTTGATTCTTGCGAAAATCATTCAACCCACAACTAAATACAATCACACACACACGCACAAACAAACACACAGAACAGTGAAAACCCAAATCGAAGATCGAACTAAAAACCCATTTTCATGGTTCCCACAAAGTTCTTATTCCTTTAACCTCGATTTTCTATTTGGATCGAGAGAAAACAGAAGCAGAAAAGGGGGAATTGAAATGAAAGGGAAGATTCGGTGGATTACACGTAATGGAGACGAAATGGGGAGTTGGGAGCTTATCTTGAATGGATAACGACTGCCTTGCGCTCGCGTACTGACTTCTTCGCAGCTGGCGTGTTGCGGTCAGTTTCGGTAGTTCGGCGGGGTTAAAAAAATACCTAGGTGATAGTATGGAAACTTGGTACTCTTCCTATTTTTGTAATTTAAAAAAATGTTTAAAGATTTTTTTTATTTTTTATTTTTAAAGTTTAAAGATAATAATAAAACATAAAAAAAAAATTAAAATTAAAATTGCATTCTTAAGATACCAAAAGAAAGAAAAACAAAATAATTGATACACAAAGAAAATATATAATTATGGATCAAATTTGAAAGGATTAAAAATAAAAATAAATTAAGATCGATTAAAATATGTAGTTTGTTGACAACCATATAAGTTTGTTACGTCAAAGCATTTTTTAATAATTTATTATTGTTTGAATTTTCTAAAGTCAAAGAAATATGACGTGTAATTCAAAAATTAATTGAGCTCATCGACTATAATTAATTGAGCTCACACGTCACGTCCACTTTCACCTTAAATATTTTTTTTTTATATATTTTCTTAATCTTAAACATTTATCCGATAATAATTCTTGTTTAATTTTAGAATAATTTACAAATGTACGATGAGATATTGAAATTTTGAGCCATATATATTGATATGGATGAATTCAAGCTACCCGCATGATTATACAGTTGAAGATACATTTCCAAACTTCAATTTATAGCACGTTGAGGTGAAGCCCACTTATCGTCGAGGCAAATATAAGAGAAGCATGAGTTAGCCCATCGACTATAAAATTTAAAACAATATTTAGTATTTTAGTTTACTATAATTAATTAAAATTCGAATAATTAACATTTAATGAATAACCTATTTATGAAAAAATAACATATACAATAACATTTATAAATATTAAAAATCTTTAAAATAGAATAGAAATTAAATTAAAATTGGGCCGAAATTTCGTATCTAAATCTAGTTTAAAACCCAATTAGATATTTATGGCCCAAATGATCGTGGGCTCTGCCATCAAATCCTAGTCCAAGCTGGATCTTCATTTTTCTACTATTATTAAATTATATACCTAACCTAATGGGTCATTATGGCACGAGAGAGTTAAACAACGTTAGTAGAAGCGTTCACTCTTCTCAGAGCACTTTCAATGAGACTGTTGACCTAACTCGTGCTCTTCCCTCATGGAGCACTTTTACAGGTGTTGTTGAGCTCTCTGAGTGTTCACTTCTTTTGAACCACTCTCCACTGTTGTTGCTTGCCTCTATTATATTACTATTTTAGTGTGTAGAGTAAAAAAATAGTAAATATATTTATAAAAAAAAAAAATTCTTTTTATTACATTTATATAATATTATTTAAAGAAAAAAAGAAAAAGAATTCTTCTCTAACCTCGCTCAAAAATATCGGAAAAACGATACAGTCGATTCATACAGTCCCCAGGTATACCCCCCGTTTCCCCTTCAGGTGCCTTCGAAGAACAGCATTCTGGCTGAGCCGATTCCCCATGCACTACTATTTTTCTCGGTTCCATTGAATTCGTCTTCAAGTTCGATTAAAGAAACGGCACTGTCGAGGAATCGACAATCGAGTTTCCGGTGGGGCGACTTGAGCGATTTCTGTTCAACAAGCCAGCTGCAATTTTTGTTGCCTTTGATCTGCGGTGGAAGGAAGAGAGATCTCCGATTGTCTTAAACTGCTCCAGAAGCATTTGATTCGAATTGTTCTCTCGAACGGTTCCGTTTGGGGAGATGAGCGGTGACTGAATCTGTTTATGGCTACTGGAATTGAAATTCAACCGTCGACCGTCCACCGTGAGGGTATTGTCCTTTTAACTCCATTTTGGTTTTCATCAATATCAATGCTGTGTGAATATTTTTTGTGTTTTTGTTTTGCATTATGATTTTTTAGGGTGTGTATGTTTGGTTGGTAATTTGGGCTTCTTTTTATCGGTATTAAAATGTAATAACTTGGTTATTTAAGGGTATTCCGGATTGAATTGTGTTTTGGTGGTTAGGTTATGTTTTGTTGCCTTCTTGTTGAGTACTTACGATTTTAAGGAAAATGAAAATGTAATATTATGTGTTAAGGATTAGAACGCAATTTTCACAACATTCTTGAGAATTTCTCTTAGATTTGAACCCATAGCTGAGGATAGAACTAGAATAGATATTTTCTGTTTCCTACTCACACGAGCCCATATTCTTGCTTTTCGATGAATCTCTAGTTCTAATCTTCCTCCCCAATCAAATATATGGTGCCGGTATAGATCGAAATTCTGTCATGGTCCAATTCTGACCGGTAATAGATACCGGGGCTTTGCAATATTTGAATGGTCACAATTCTGTATAGTCCATTTACTTTAGAAGTTCCACGGAATTCATGTTAACCCATCACACCCGCAATGATTTTGCTATTTCCTTTTTGCTTTTAAGTTATGTAATTCGATGTGTATAGTTAGTAGTTTATGTATCGAATCAAAGATTGAAGGTAATGTTTCTCCTGTGGCAGTTTGCTTCTACATTGATGCCCAATGGTAGTGTGAAGGAGCATTGTTCCTTTTGAAGTATGAGGAAACGCTTAGTCAGAGAATCAAATAGGTGGTTGCTGAAGGTTTTATAGTAAACAAAAAGCCCTGCTGTTTTAATAAGAAAGCAAAGCAGGCAAGTTTATAGGGGAAAGAAATAATGGAGTGTAATAAAGATGAGGCTGCAAGGGCTAAAGAGAAAGCTGAGGAGAAATTTACAGCAAGAGATTTAATGGGGGCTAAAAAATTTGCTTTGAAGGCACAAAATTTATTTCCAGGACTCGATGGTATCTCTCAAATGTTAGCCACGCTCGATGTCTATGTTTCTGCAGAAAAAAAAATAAATGGAGAAGTCGATTGGTATGCGATACTTGGTCTGGATCCACGAGCTGATGAGGAAACAGTCAGGAAACACTACAGGAAGCTAGCTCTTATTCTTCACCCTGACAAAAACAAGTCTGTAGGAGCTGATGGGGCTTTTAAGCTTATTTCTCAGGCCTGGAGTTTGTTGTCTGATAAAGCCAGAAGAGTAGTATATGACCAGAAGAGGAATGTTAGAGTCAACAAAACTGTTTCAACGTCACGGGGGAGTTCGTCTTCACAAGCCGGGAGAAATGGTTTTTACAATTTCACAAAAAGTGCTACTACTTCAAATATGAAGAGACAGAAAAGTGCATCCCGACCGGATTATGCTTCAGCTTCATCTCAGAAACCAAAACTAACCTTTTGGACGGTGTGCCATCGGTGCAAGATGCAGTATGAGTATCTCCGAGTCTATCTACATCATAATCTTGTTTGCCCCAACTGTCATGAGCCATTCTTTGCTATTGAAACACCCCCACCCCCTTCGAACGGCGTGAAATCTAATGGATGGGATTTTACACAGCAAAGTTATCAAACTGGCAGTAAAAAAGTTCCATCATCATACATGGGAGCTAGTGAATCAAATCATTCCACACATAGCCAAAACAACTTTCAATGGGGTCCTTTCTCACGAACGGGTGGTGCTTCATCAGCTGCTCAAGCTGCAACTGTAGTTCAGCAGGCATATGAGAAAGTGAAAAGGGAACGTGAGGAGGCACAAGCTGCGAAAAGAGAGGAACGAAGAAAGCACCCAACATCTAAGAAGACCCCTGGTGCTTCATCTACAGGGCACTCTGGTGCTGTAAAGAGAAGAAGAGGTATAGATGACATTTCTTCTAGCTCCCATGCAAGAGATATGACCAATCAGTCAAAAACTGGCTTAGAAAGGACTAGGTTGGGCAATCTGAAAGGTTGTACTCAGGGTAATATAAATGGAAATACCACGCTCCAGAGCTCTCAGGATGTCTCTTTTAGTGAATTTAAGAACTTATTAATCAAGAAGGCCAAGGTGGAAATAAGGAAGATGTTACGTGAATTGAATTCACGGAGTTCAACGACTGGTTCAGTCAAAGAGGGAAATGGGAAGGAAAAGGTAACTGGGAAGACAGAAACAGCTCCAGTGAGTGGTAATCAGGATGATAAAGACATGCCCATTGAACTTCTGAATTCAAAGAAGGGACCACAGTCAGTGATTGATTTTCCTAGCAATTCATGTACCCGTGGTGCAGAAACACTGTCAATAAATGTCCCTGATCCGGAATTTCACAATTTTGATAGAGACTGTACAGAAAGCTCGTTCGGAAATAATCAGGTCTGGGCTGCTTATGATGATGACGATGGCATGCCTCGACGTTATGCCTGGATTCATAGTGTAGTATCTTTGAACCCGTTTAAATTGAAGATTCGTTGGCTAAACTCAATAATTGGTGATGACTTGGGTTCACTGAGCTGGGTAAGCCCCGGGTTTCCAAAAACGTGTGGGGATTTTAGAACTGGGAGGCGTGAGATTTATAGTTCCCTTAATTCTTTTTCACACAAGGTCAGATGGTCAAAAGGCACATACGGAGACATTTGCATACATCCCAGAAAGGGAGATGTTTGGACTCTTTACAGGAATTGGTCCCCTGATTGGAATGAACTGACATCAGATGAGGTAATACACAAGTATGACATAGTAGAAGTTCTTGAGGATTATAGCAAAGAACTAGGTGTTATTGTTACTCCCCTCGTCAAGGTGGCTGGTTTCAGGGCTGTATTTCATCGTCATTTGGACCCAAGCCAAGTAAGAAGGATCCCTAAAGATGAGATATTCCGGTTTTCTCATCTTGTACCTTCACATTTGCTTACTGGTCAAGAAGGGCCGAACGCTCCCAGAGGTTGCAGGGAACTGGACCCTGCAGCCACTCCAGTTGATCTTCTTCACGTCATAGAAATTCCCAAGGAAGAAATCATAGAGATTGAGGACTTTAAACCACAAAATTCCACGACCGAGATCGTAGATGTTAGTGATGGAAAGATGGAGAAGAAACCGAGGGAAGCAAGAAAAGAGGATATGGTGAAACCTGTAGCAATAGAAGTGGCGGAAGATGTCCTAGAACTTAAACTGGTCAGGAAAACGGTGCAAACTAATGAAATGCAAGTTTCTTGAACATGGATTATTTGTTCCTCGTCGTTGTGAATGGTAAACTTTGTAGAAGAAGCTGATTAGAAATAGGTGACATCTTTAGAGCATTCTGACTTTCTTTTTCCCTCTGTAAGGATTTGTTCGATTGATCCGTACTCGAAAATCATAGCCTTTTGATGTTACTATGCCTTTGAACTTGAAGATCTTTAAGAAGGTTAATTTATACCCTTTTATGTCACTGTAGCCGCTTGTGGAAGCTCTTGCAAGCTTTGTATATATTCCCTCCCGTAGCTGTTTTTCAGAGCCGTCAGCTTGTGAGGTACGAGTAAACGTAAGTAATTACTTTCCAAGTCTCTTTTTCTTCTGCTGAATACATGCATAGTTCTCTCTCAATTCTTTATCACCGCTCACCAGATTGCTTTATTTATTTATTTGTCTTTGGAATCATATTGTTGAGCTGATTATGATCTAGATTATATCACTGACTGCAAGCTATCTTACTCCCAACTTTAGAGTGGCTTTTCGCTGCTTGATCTCGACTTTGGTTCCTGTCTTTTAATGTATTCAACCGCATCGTTTTCATTTTGATACATAGGAGAGAAGAAGCCCCAAGGAGAATCAGGTTTTTTTTGGCTTTTTGGCTTTGGCTTTCGTCTAAACCCACGCTAGCCGATATTGTCCTTTTTATGCTTTCACTTCCGGACTTCTCTCGAGCTTCCATTGAAAGTTTTAAAATGCGTTTCCTAAAGAGAGGTTTCTACGTTCTTGTAAAGAATGATCTTTCCCTTCTCCAACAGATGTGGGATCCACCCGTTCTAACGATATGCATATGTGATTAGGAGGTGTTCCTTCACTTAGATTTGATTTGAATATTGTATATTATTTGCTTTTGACACAGGTGGCGGTGGATCATGTTGGATATATGTACTGGGTTTACTCAACTCATGAATTCAAAGTTCATTAGAATTATTTGAATCCATGAGAAACTACCATTTTTTCAACCCTGGAATGTATGCATAGATAGGCTTATTTCATATTGGTCATGTTCGTAAAATTCAATTTATTAAACTCTAGGGTCGGAACTATTATTAAAAATCGTCAATGCCTAATTTTTACACGAACATAATACTTTTTTAAATTTGTAGATTAACATAATATCGATGGAAATGTTGGAATCGGCAGTAGTTTTTATCAATGAGTATACATATTATATATTTTTTTAATTTTATTTTCTCGATTTTATGTGATCTTGAATCGATTTTAAGCGGAATGAAGTGAATAAAATTATAAAAATTATAACTCTTGCAGCATGTAATATAAAAGTTATCTAACTCGAACATTACTATTAGACGGAAAAAAAAAAAAAACCCCACACTTTATTTTTGTATGAATTTTAATTTTAAGTCAAATAAACTATTACTATTAAAATTTGGCAAAATGGGATAACTTTGGATGAAGACTTAATTTTAATTTAGTATGAAAAGTTATCTATAATAATTAAAATAATATATATTATTATAATAATTTACTCTAAATGGAAAAAAGAAGATGGATAACCTAATATTGAAAATTGAAAGTAACTAATTACCATCCAAGTTATTATTTTATTATTAGTAAGTAATAATTAAATAAATATATTGCTAAATTAATCATATAACCCTAATTAAAAATGAGCAAAAATATATCATTATTGATAATAACGCTTAAATAAAAATATAATACTTTATAAAAAATTACAATAAATTAATAAAATTCTCTTGAACTAAAAAAAAAACTCTTAGGTTAATTAATTAAAAACAATTATCTTTTTAAATATCCAAACGTTAAATATAAATAAAAACGTAGTATTTTTTATTATTAATTTAGGCTTTAATGTATAGCAGCCTTGGCGGGCGACCTGCCCACGGTTTGACGTGGATACAAAACAAATTGACGTGGCATCTTAAAATCCAATAAGCGTTCGCCACGTATGCAAACTACGTGTCGCGACACGGTTAAATATAATATAACGTGCCGTGTAGATCCTGGAAAAAAAAAAAAAAAAATCCTGATTTGTTCGTTCATATATACATAAATCTGAAGAACTCGTCTCCATTTTTCTGCTCCAGATCAATTCCGCCTCCCAGATCTCCCACTCAGTAATGGTACTTTCTTTGTGTTTTTTTTCTCTCTGAATCATTCTTCTTCCTTGATCTTGATTCTTTCCCCTCTAGGGTTCTCTATTTTGAGATTTGATCTATAGATTTTTTTTTTTCTCATGAATTTGGCTCTGTTCCTTGTTGGTGTTTTGTTTGCGGATCTAACGTAATTGGCATTGTCGATTTATGATTTGATTTGATCGGTTTTGTAGACGACATCGCGGCGTCTTGCGGATCGGAAGGTGGAGAGGTTCGAGAAGAACATTTTGAAGAGAGGGGCCGTGCCCGAGACTACTACAAAGAAGGGAAAGGACTATCCTGTTGGTCCTCTTCTTCTTGGATTCTTCGTCTTTGTCGTCATTGGATCATGTGAGTATTTTCTTGGTCCGCGTTCCAGATTATGAATGATAGTTTCATCTGCTTATGCCTATGTTTTGATCTATTCTGAATTTCTATTATATGGCTCAAGATTCTGTGCGGTTGTTTTTCAATCATCATATATTTACCTTAATCTATCTAAAAAGAACATGATATCTAGAGGTCCTCTCTTCAAATTCTCATGAAGACCCAAAATGAAAGGTTGAGAATACATGTAATTATATATATGCCATAGATTTAATGAAACTGTAATATTTTTTTATAATGGTGTGTAGAAAGAATCATGGTAGCTATTAATCCGTCCATCTTGAGCTTAGAACGAGTCCAAAATTGTCCAGGATTCAATTCTATTCATACTTTTGTGGTTCAAAGATGGCCCCAGAACACAATTTTCATTTAAGATCATGAATGATTATGTTGAGGCCTTCTTAGCTAGTAATCCGTCCATCTTGAGCTTAGAATGAGTCCAAAATTGTCCAGGATTCAATTATATTCATACTTTTGTGGTTCAAAGATGGCCCCAGAACACAATTTTCATTTAAGATCATGAATGATTATATTGTTGAGGCCTTCCTGCAGTAGAAGTGGATTTTGGTTATGTGTCTGTGGGCTGATGTTTTGTTCCATTGTTGAATCTTGCAGCACTGTTTCAGATAATCCGGACGGCAACAGGTGGAGGAATGGCATGATGAGAGGCATCTTCAGTTCTGAGTGGGGTAGCAGAAGAGGCAAGACATGAGGTTAGGCTAGAACTTGTTGAGTTATTTGTTCTGTGTCTGTGCTACCCTGTAGGAGAAGTTTGGTAGTGTAGAAGGTAAAGAAGAGCATGGCCATTTATGGTCATCTTGTGAAGTACTTATTAAGAAAGTAAGCTAAATAAAATAACAGTGCGTTCACACACAAGTGCTATGCTATTATCCTATACATCTCATTCGTCCATTGTTGTTCTTCCTTCATGTCTTGATGATGATGATGATGATGATATCCAACTCTAAGGGGAACTTGTTTCTACATGTGGGTTTGGTAAAAAGGATGCTTTTTTTCAGTGGAAGTTTCTTCTTTTATAAGCACTCATGTATAGGGTAAGATTTTGAAATCTAGAAGGTAATGAAAAGTAATTTTATTTTTGCAATTCCAAGTGTAAAAATGTTATATTTTGAACTTCAGGGATCAAATAGAAAAATTTCTAATGTTCTATGCTTAGAGATCCCATCTTTAGCATATGACGTTTTCATTATTTTGATTTTCAATCGATATGACTTCTTCACTAGTCTCGACTAGTTGGTTGGGGAGGAGAACAAAACACTGTTGATAAGGATGTATAAATTTTTCTCTAACAGACCGTGTCTTGAGAAAAGGGAAAACCCAAAACCCAAATATGACAATATATGCTATAAGTAGATATAGGCCCTCGACGACTGGAATTTTAAGTTAAAGGGATGTACAGCCCTACTAATTATAATAATATGACAAAAATATTTATTAATGTAAAAAAAAAAAAAATTAAGAGTGCAAATACAACTTTAAATAGATAATTAAGGACTAATTCTTTAAGGCTAAGTTATACATATTCCTCAATTATGTTGTATATTCTATTGCTTAAATTTTGAATTCTTATTTTTGAATTTTGAATTTTATTCTAAAAAAAATGCTCAACTTTGAAATTAATCTAAAAAATATGTTTAAATTGACTAATGTTCAATTTGAATGGAAAATTGATGGCCCCAACATCCCATTTGAATCTATCTTTGAATTAAAAACTATTTTTAAAATTCAAGAAACATCCCATTTGAATCTATCTTTGAATTAAAAACATTTTTTAAAATTCAAGAAACGAGAAGATTATCAAACATATAAACTAAATAATTATCGTAAGTTTTTTCCTTCAAATTCAAATTATGTATACCTTGGGCAATATGGTTAGTGAGAGTAATCTCGATTCAACTCCCATCTGCCCGTGTGCGGGAAAAAGATGGATAGACGGGCAGGAGGCCTCCCGAGAAGCTTGGTGGAAGAGAAAAGGAAAAAAAGTGGAGCATGAGAGATAAGAGGTTGTGATATTAGCCAAGGAGACTGCCTGCAAGTACCAAATATTAGCCAAGGTGATTTGATTAGTAGTTCTATATATGCAGGCAAGTCATCCTTGGCTACAACACCACCCTCTTCATTCCCATGCACCGCCACTCTTCCCATAACATAAAGACACACCCACACCCCCCTGGCCCCTTCTTCCTTCTGCTGCATCAAACTTCACACACACAACCTCAATTTATAGGCCCAAGTGCGAGGCCATGGAGGAGGGTTCTGATACTCATTTCCAAAGTGGGCTATCAACACAAATAGTGCGATCCGCACTTGTCGACCTCCCATTACTTCCCTTTGCCCAATTCAACTACTTCTTCAACCTCACCCTTTGGCTTTTGCTTTTGTGGACTGACTCAGACTGCTCATTGCTTGGTGCAACTTTGTGTACTAAGATCGTCCTTTTTTGTGAAAGAAAGGTTTTGTGTAACTAAAAGTGGAAACTGATCTGTGTGAATGCTCTGCTTGCTTCTACATGTGCAAGCTATGTCAGTGTCTATGTAGCTTAGCTTTTGGTTGAGCCTAGGACTCACTTCTACTAATACTACTTATATTGCCAATATAATTGTGGTTTCAACTTCCCCCAATCATTCCCACTTAATAGTGTCTTCGGCCGAACTTAAGTATTTCATGGTTGTATTGGATTGAATTCAGTTGTTCGGATTGAACAAAATGCAACTCGAACAAGATGTTAACAAATGGCAACCAATCATTACTATAATCTATTATGTTATGAGGAACAATATTGTACTTGGAAGCTAAGTCTACAAGAAATTCACCAGTAATCCTTGCATGAACAGTTACCAGCTTCAAAACAATGAAATCTATTTGAATCTCTAACAGTTATTTTTCTCTTCGTGATCTTCGAAATAAACTTAATTGCATTATGACAATCTACACAAGTTCTTAGATTCTTGAAAATCTTGATTGGCGTACCTGTAGGGGTTGAAATGATTCCAAATGCAACTGCAAGTTTCTCGCTGTGGTAAGAAAGGTTTTGTTCTTTCTGCTCCAATTCCACATCGTGTAGCACAAAGTTTGTATCAGGTACATAGCCAACTTCCTTCATTCTCTTTGAGAGCTCGGCCAAATACTCAAGTATTTCCTGCGACTTTGGATGCGAGTTATCCCCGACAGTGAATGCATGAACCTCTCTCTTGATCTCAATCCAACTCAAACCAGGCTTCTTCACTATTCCCCTGTTATCCATGGCCTTTCTGATCTTTGCTTCTTCAGCCCACTTCCCAGCAGTGGCATAGATATTGGCTAGGGTAATATAAGTGGCTGGATTCTCAGGCTCTATTTCAAATAAAGATTTTGCTGCTCTTTCTGCTAGTTCAAGGTTTCCATGTATTCTACAGCCACCAAGTAAAGAAGCCCATAAAAACTTATCTGGCTTCATAGGCATTTTGTTAATTAAGCTCTCGGCTTCTGTAAACCGGCCAGCACGGGCCAATAAGTCGATTATACAAGCATAGTGATCAGCGGTATGTGACAAACCATGTTTTTCCTTGATGGAGTGAAAATACTCAAGTCCCTTATCGACTAACCCAGCATGAGTACAAGCAGACAAAACTCCAACAAAAGTAATATGATCTGGCTTAGTGCCTGATTTAAGTAGCAATTCAAAGAAATGGAGGGCCTCATCATGTTGACCGTTTTGTGCATGACCAACAATTAACGAAGTCCATGAAACCAAATCGGGTCGCGGCATTCCTTTGAACACACTCTTGGCATTCTCGATGTTCCCACACTTGGAATACATATGAACAAGAGCGCTTGCTGCAAATGAAAATGGGTTGAATCCTACGCGAATCATGAAGGCATGAATTTGCTTACCCAAATCCTCTGCTGCGTGATCAGCACAAGCATTCAAGACACCAGCAAATGTGAACTCATTCGGTTTGATTTTCGAACTCATTAAGTGTCTAAATAAAGCAAATCCCTCTTCTTTCCTCCCATCTTCGAGGTACCTATCAATCATCGTTGTCCATGAAACAACATCTTTTTCCACCATTTTGTCAAAAATGTATCTAGCTTCCTCTATACTTCCACATTTCCCATACATATCCAATAGGGAGCTCCAAACTACCTCATCTGAATCCAACCCCATTCTCATAATATGACCATGTATCTCCTTTCCCATTTGTAAACTTGGAATAGCTGCTGAGGCAGCCACTGCACTAGATACAGTAAACTTGTTGGATTTTGAGTTCTCATGCTTTTGCATCAATCTATACAACTCTAACGCCTCTTCAGGACGGTTATGTCGAACACAACCATTAATAATTGCGGTCCAAGAAAAGCTATCTCTCTCAGGCATTTTGTCAAACAAATTTCTAGCCTTATCAAAATGCCCCCCTTGGACATAACCAGAAATCATGGTATTCCAGGAACACAAATCCCTTGCGACCATTTCATCAAATACTTTCTGGGCATCCACCAAACTCCCACATTTAGCATACATATCAAGCAAACGATTTGAAATGTAAATTCCAGGTATGAACCCAGAGGCTTTGATGTGGGCATGGACTTGTTTACCTTCTTCAAGAGCTCGTTGTTGAAGACAAAATTGTAATAAAGTCGAGTATATGGAAGCAAACGGTTTCTCTATGTGATAGAGCAATTGAACCGCCTCTCTTAAACATCTTTTCTCACAGAGAATGTCTATAGCCTCTTTGAACTTCTTGTCATTACAAAGACGGTTTATATTGGCGTCTTTCCCATCAAACAAGATAAACTTCTTCCCTATATGGGTTTGAGTAGTTAAATCTCTAGCTAAGATTCTTCGAGATAAATGTGGAACAACTCTTAGGAGCAGAAATGTCATAGCTTATAGAGTAATTGATGAAAGCCCGAAAACAGAAGAACTATTTCATATCCTCAAGCTTGAAAAAACATACAGTGATAATCTAGCACCCGGAATCTTTTATCATACCGCCTTTACACTGCAACCAAAGAATATAACAAACAGAATGAAAAATAAAACAATTCCAACCAATCTTCGGCTAAACATAAGAAGAAAGAAGATAAAAGAAAAATCCAATTTCATCAAATACACATCAAAATCCAACCATTTCCTCGAAGTAGAATCAACAAGAAGACAAACCTTGGAGAGAATCGGATACTGATCTCTCTAAACTCTCCTATTTATTTAGCCCTCACAAGCTCTCCAAAACTAATCCTTCGAGTCACATCGACCCCTAACCAGTTGAGCCAGGGCCTTAGAGAGAATGGGAGAATGGGAGACTAGACGTTCACCAGTCGCTCGCTGGATCTTCGCGTGCGCCAGTAGAGAGAACGGGAGACAAGGCCGCCGGTCGGAGCTGTTGCAAGTGGCCAGCGATGAAGGAATCCGAAGGGGGCGGCTGCTTCATGTGAGGGAGAGGGAGATAGAAGGAGAGGTTTTTGCCAAAATTCCAACAAAACTGAATTTCGCATTTTAAATTTGAAAAAAAAAAAGGTAAAATAAGATTTAAAAATTAGTGTTTAATTCATAAAAGAGAATTAAAACCAAATCATTTTTTATTTTTCCGTTTTAATTTTTATTTTTCACCTACAAAATCTCTTTTCTCTCGATCAAACTAACGTCAGTGACAACTTACAATACTCTGACGAATGTCAATCTAACACAACTTCCCCTCTCCAAAATGTGACATTCCAGGCGAATACAAATGATCATGTTCTTCGTGTTTTTATGAACAAAAGATACATTAGGTCATAATGGAGGAACGATAGCTAGAATTTTGTGTTCGAGAAATTCATTCTATCAAAATTGAAAATAAAAAATCGATAACCACCACCGTAACTCTTTTGAGTGTTATGGTTGGACAAAGTAATATATGTCATCAAATTCATGGTCTTATAAGGCTGAATTAAACGAAGAAACTTTACAACCTCAAAAAATACTTGATTTTATTCGAGGAAATAAGTGGAAACCTTCCACGAGTGCCAATTCAAGCCATCATTGTATTACGGTAAGTGTCCGTGGAAACACTAATAAAGCACCTTAGAATTGTCTTGTCAAATATTGTCCACTTTAGCTCGTTACATATCACAATCAGTCTCATGGTTTTAAAACGTGTCTACTAGAGAGAAGTTTCCACACTTTTATAAGAAATGTTTCGTTTTCCTCTTTAAGGTCTCGATGACGTATCATGTTAATGAAAATTGAGACGGGAAAATATGGAATGTGACAAACAATCCTCTATGGTAGATTAAGGTGGACATCCAAACCCAAACCCAAGCAGAGCTCCAAACCTTGAGTTTCTTATTACAAATCAGTATTTCTGCAACACAAAACCATATAATAGTAATAAATACACTCAATTATCATTAGAAACACATGAAGAACAGTAAGAAGAGGGGTTAATCAAATCACACAAATCTGTTAAATGGTTTCCTTCCAACTCCAGTTGGTAGCGAAGCAAAGCTGAAGTTCCCGACCGATCGTAAAGATTGGTTGCCGTCTAACGTTGTATGATCCTTTGGCGACGACATCAAACCTCTGTTCCTAAATGATCCAGCACCTTGACTCATCGGAAACGACTGCCTCCTGCTAGATGATTCGCTTGTTGGCGTACCTGGAAACCTCTCCCTTGGGTTGCTACGAGCTCGTACTTTTGATTTGGTCGAAACCGTAGGAGTCATATAGTGTGGTGCCATGTATGGAGGGCAGCTTACAAGGCTGTCATCATCCTTTAACCTCATATCGAAAGGAGAGAAAGCTCGGTTGCCTCGTGATCTCGAATCGTTGGACATGTTTGACCTTGCTGTTTGAGGGGTTCTCAATCGACGTGGTGACCGTGCTGGCTTTGCATTTGAGAATGCTGTTGATTTTGTTGACTTTGGTGTGGGAATATCTCTACCATCTAAGCCGAAACTGTACCGTGGGCTCGACTTCTGCTCCGGCTGAGGAGTTAACGATCTCGGTAGAGGATGCTTCGGAGAAGCTTCAGTAGGTAATGGACCTTCTAACCATTTCAACCACCTCGGAGCTCCCATAGAACAAGTATCCATTTGAGCATCCTGCCCCAACCTTGGAGTGGTTCTCTGCAAGTTTTGAACACAAAACATACATATTTCGAACAACGAGTTACCACAATGTAGACTACGATCGAATCTCGAAACGGGGATACCTGGTGGAATTGGGAGTATGCATATGCCCTCGCTCGTTCTCGTTTAATGGCCGCTTCGACCTTCCTCTGCAATCGAGCGTCTTTTTCCTCCTTTGTTATCGAGCTTTCATCCCAACCATCATGATTACCTCCCTCAGACTATGCAGAAGTTCACAACCATAAGCATTACAGACAAAAGATTGAGAGAACAGTTCAATACTAAAATGAGCTCTAATATATTCATTCATACTAGAAACAAGAAACCTCAAAAGGAACTAGAACACGTACCGCATCGAAGGTACTGTGAACGTCTTTATCATTGGGATGATCCTGGGGTTGCCTCTGGGTATCAAGCATTTCGATCCGTCGTGATTGTATCTGAGATTGCACCCGAACCAATAGTTGCATCTGTTTCTTTGCATTCAGTGTCTGTCGCCTCACGTTATTCCCTCGTACAACGCCTAGAAGTCGCTCTTGACCCTTCAACGCTCTTAAGCTTTTCCTTGCCTGAAAAAGTATAGCAGTTCATTGCAAATTTTGAAGTTAATATCACTGGTCTTACTGATTTTCTATCAATGCAGATCCCTGGTCTTACCAGATAACCTCTGTAGGCTGCTTGGATCTTAATAGCCGAAGAGAGATGGCTCGTCCCGGTTGGTTCTGGAATGTAGCTGACAGCCTCGTGATGACTGACGGCTGTTGGGATTTGGCTGACTTCCTCGTGATGATGGACGACTGTTGGAATGTTGCTGACTTCCTCGTGATGATTGACGACGGTTGATGAACAAGCTCGAGATGGAGAAGAAGCCTGCGGGGAAGCTGATTGAGGAGGAGGTATAGAGGGTGGTGTAGTAGATGGAGGTTCAGGAATAGGAGGCTGGAATGCTACTCTTTGTTGGTCCCTCTCATATTCGCTAAAGATTTTCTCAATACTGCTTGGCTTTCTAAAGATAGGAATGAAGGAACTGGACCCTCCTTTCCCATCTCCCTTCCTTTCATTGCTGCTATTATTCTCACGATCCTGCTATTCGTGATCAAAATCAATGCCGAGAAAGAACACGGTTGCGTGCACAAAACAAATTACGTAAACAAAACATAACAAAGTTCATTAGCTTTCATTGTAACAGCTCAAGATCGGTTGGGGAGAAGAACGGAACATTCTTTATAAGGGTGTGAAAATCTCTCCCTAGCAGCACGTATTACAAACCTTGAGGGGAAGTCTAAAAGGAAAAGCCTCATGGGCTTGAGCTATCTCAAATGATATTAGAGCCAGACACTGAATGATGTGCCAGCGAGGAGGCTGAGCCCCGAAGGGGGTGGACACGAGGTGGTATGCCAGTAAGGACACTGGCTCCGAAGAGGGTGGCACAAGGTGGTGTGCCAGCAAGGACACTAGCTCCAAAGGGGGTGGACACGAGGTGGTGTGCTAGAAAGAACACTAGCCCCGATGGGGTTGGACACGAGGTGGTGTGCCAGCAAGGACATTGGCCCCGAAGGGGATGAGAATTGGGGGGTCCCACATTGATTGGAGAAGGGAACAAGTGTCAGCGAGGACACTGGGTCTCGAAAGGGGTGAATTGTGAGATCCCACATCGGTTGAGGAGGAGAACGAAACATATCTTATAAAAATGTGGAAACCTCCCCCTCGCAAACGCATATGAAAAACCTTGAGGGGAAGCCCGAAAAAGCAAGTTCAAAGAGGACAATATCTGCTAACGGTGAGCTTAAACGGTTACAATCATACTCATAATAAGTCAAGAAATAACTTACCTCTCCTGAATGACAAGTGAAAAACCTCTTTATAATAGAAAACCAACTCCCTTGCTTTCCCATCTTCCCTGCATCAATTTCTCACCCTGAAAGAGAAGGAAATGAAAGCTTCAGCTTCAGTACAGCCATTTTTACAGTATCTATAACCAGTTATAAACTAATTCTTCTACTAATTGCTTGCCCAACATCGATCAAACAAGAACAAATACAAGTAAAAGCATGTATACCAAAACTCCTACCAAAAACAGAATGTTCTTCAGCGATGAGTAGCAAAATAAACCATATGGCATAAATCAGTATCAAGTTGATCACCAACCCAGAAAAGTAGAAACAAAAATCCCTACCAAACTCCAAAAGGGTTCCACCCAAACTCCCTGATCGATATCATACCTGCTAAGAACACTACTCCGGGGTACCTTACATCCTTCAATCATAAGGACAAGCAAGAAACAAAAACAGATAACATTTCACAGCAAAACAAAGCCATAGTTTACAAGAATTAGCAGCATCAAGTCCACATCCAACACAGAACACAGACAAATTTTAACCAAACCCCAATTTCCAAGAGAGAAGAAGGGGAAAAGGGATTAATCTGAACAAGTTAAGCATGAACAATAGCGAAGAACACCAACCACTAAAAACCCAAAAAAGCTTAACAAAAAAAAAAAGTACCTAGAATGATTCCTGTGAGAGATCTTCGAAAGTCGCCCTTCCAAAAAGCTGTAAACAAGAACCAAAAGGGGAAAAAAAGAAAAAAAGCAGAGACAAGGGTTGTCTCTCTTTCAACTTGGGAGCTTCTTCCTCAGCTATATGCTGAATTGTTGGAAGAAAAACCTTGTTGGGGGCAGCCCCTTTCTCATTTCCCTCTCATAGAACTCTGGTTTTCTCAAGATATGTATGCGAAGAAGAAGAAGATGATGATGATGATGAAAAAGGGAGAGAAAGGGGGGAAATGGGTGCCAAATTTCTTAATAGTTGAACCAACTTTAACTTTATAGTGGGTGTGGGGCGGGGGGAAGGGGAGACTGGGTTAACCACTCAACAGCACATCAAACGTGTTGCCGTGCGCTTGCTTGCCTGCTTGCCGGCTTGCTTGCTCAACGGTTGAATTGTGAAGATAGGCATCCTATAAAGAATTGTGGACTCTTCTTCCCTTTCTTTTTTGTTTTCATTATCACTTTTCTTCTTTACAAAATATCTTTCCCTTTCTTTTATTTTCACCCCAAATTACATTTTTAGTTTCCTCAACCGTTCGATTGGTGTCAATCGCTATTATAAATTTGGTCAGTTCACGAAAATCTTTTTTTTATTATTATTATTTTTATGAAAGAAATGACGTGAATCCTCTTCTTTTATTTAGATTTGAAACGTGTACTTCCGTGATTTAAAATGGAGGAGAGAGCTCATAGACTCATCTCGTTCGTAGGAAGGAAGTTCTTCGTCGGAGAGGGACCAACCTCGATGATGACCTCAAGTACAAATGTCTTTAGTTTTTTTTAATATAAAATACATTAATTAATTTAATTTATCATTAAAATAATAGGATGATATTCTAAAATATTAAATATATAGAAGATGGATATACATTAGAGAAGAAAAATTGGTAAATATTATTTTTTTAAGTAAAATAAAAATAATTTTATAGTCTAAGTGAAGGGTTACATTTATATTTTATTAATAAATTATTAAAAGTCAAAATTAGTCATCATCAATCTCACTAATTCGATTATTGTCGTGCAGGCAATATTTAAGTCAATAACATAAATTCTTCTTTAAAAAAAATGTTTTCTTCCAAAAAAAAATAATAATAAATTTAAAAATATCGTTGAAAATTTGAATTGCATACGTAATTGTGATCTAATAGCCAAATTCACCGCTAGTAGATATTGTCATCGCTTTCTCTTTCGGACTTCTCTTCGAGGCTTTAAAACGCATATGCTAGGAGAATGTTTCTACATCCTTATAAATGATGTTTTGTTCTCCTCATCAACCAATGTGAGACATCACAATTCTAATGGTATCAAAGCCAGGCATCGAACGATGTGTCAGCCTTCTCACTATTTCTCGAAGGGAGTAGACACGAGACAGTGTGCCAGTAAGGACGCTGGGCCCCGAAGGGGGTGGACTGTGATGTCCCACATTTGTTGGGGAGAAAAACAAAACACAATTTATAAGGGTGTGGAAACTTTCCACGTGCAAAAGAGAAAGCTCAAAGAGAATAATATCTCATAGCAGTGGATTTGAGCTGTTACATGTGATACTTGAGTAAAGACCATATTCATATAAGAAGATGACCCTATATTTTTCGGTGGCTCAAGAACTTCATGGTTAAACTTCCCGACCATGTTGGGGTCATGTGTTTTTTTTTCATCCAATTATAAAAATAAACAAAAATAAAATTAAATGCATTAATAACTATTTAAGGAGAGACTCCATAATTTCTTTATTTTAGAAAAAGTGTTTTAATTCCAATTAATTGAAACGAGTTTAATTTAATATCCTAATAATTATATCTTAAAAAGAAAAAAGCAAAATTATTTTTCTTAAATATTAAATAATATTTAAGAAAATATGATTAAATATGATTTAAGGTTCTTTTACAAAGTTGACTTTTGATTACCCACAATTATTTTTCTTCACTTTATAAAAATTTTAAAACACAGTCAAATTTAATAATTAAATCATTATTGAAAATTAATAACCAATTTTGACCGGAGTTTTTAAGACCCTTTTAAAATTATTATGATAAGAACTCTTAATTTTCTAATTTCTAGGTTTCAAAATAAAAAATTAATAAAATTTTATGATAATTTAATCTTTAAATTTCTTTACCCAAAATTTTAAAATAAAAATAAAATTTGATATTAATATTTACAAATTGGGCAGAGTTTTGACATTTTGATGAAATTAAGGAAATTGGACATTTTGACATTTTGAATTTTCGTAAAAAATGTCAAAAATGAAAATAATAACTCGAAAGTCAAAAATGTCATGTCACTGACACGTGGCTATATAGAGGAATGCTATGCCAATTTTATTAAAAAAAATTAAAGAAAATGTCAAAAACCAAAAAATAAATTAATTAGTTTTAGTAAAATATTCAAATGCGAGGAAATTATTTAATTATAAACGAGAGGGCATCTGCCTTTTAATTTTTGGTGTCCAATTGATTAAGTTTAAAAGAATAAACTAAAATCACGTTCGATGATATTGAGTGTAACGATATGAAATTATGATTAAAAAATCTTTAAAAATTGGTAGTTATTACTACCATAGTTAAAGGGGAGAACTGATTAAGGGCGTGTGAAAACTTCAAGTTGATAAGTTTTAAGACAGTGAGACTGATAGATGAGAATATTTGCTAAAATCACCACGTAAAATTCTTTATTTATAATCATTTACCAAATAGAGAAATATGGTAAATTACAAATGGAAATAATAATAAATGGATACAAGATATTTGTCTATAATAAAATGGTAAATATGATACATATAATAAACCATAATTGAAGGCTAAATATATTTAACAATGGTAATACACAACGTGTCAAAATAGACAATATCAATTAATTAACGATAGTCGAATTATTTTGCAATGGACCCTACATAAAATTTTATTTAAAATAAAAAGGGGAGAGAGAGAATAAATAAAAAGAAATTATTTTAATGTTTATAAATAACATAAAATACATAAAGGTTTTCATTATTAGGAATCAAAATTAAAAAATAAAAAATAAAGAGAAGAAAAAGAAGAAAAAAAAAAGTGTCCATTGATTCCTTCCATTAGGTGTAATAATAATGAATTTAATTTAGGGATGAAAAATTAGGCATTCAAGGCTTTTGTACAAAAGCACCCTCCCCTCTTGACCCACAATTTTTTAGCTTAATAAAAAAATTAATGGAAATAATTGGAATTATGAGGGCAATTTAGTAAATAGCCATTTTATTTGGAATCTCCAACAACTCATTCATATGATGAGTGTTTCAACTTCTTTTTCTTAATAAAACAATTTTTGTAAAGAAAAAGAAAAAAAAAAGAATTATTTAATATGTCTTAGGACATTATTACATTATTAACATAATAACCATAAACCGAGAGATAAAAAATATAGCTTAAAAAATTAAGGGTGTTTTTAACTGTTCGAGTTGTAAATTTTCAATCCAAACATCTCTCGTAAATAATGAGTTCAATCCAACCCAAACTATAAATTTTGTATTAGGTTGTTCCGTCATTTATTCAAAATTTTGTTTATAATAAAAGTAAAACACCAATTTACTTATTTTTAAATATTTAATTGAAATTAAAAAATTACCTTGAGATAGTTAACATACGAGTTTAGTTGGGTTAAAAAATGCGCATAAAGTTATACTTCATGTACGTGTATGATCGGGATGAACTCAAATGTACTAAATTATTCAAATATATTTCTATATCCCAAAGAAAATATAAAATCATCATATTTATTGTCCACATAGAGATCAGAATCCCCATTGAAAAAAAGAAAATAAAGGCATCCAAAGAGATTTCTTTATTGACTTTTACTTTTCTTTAATGACTGCAAAAGTGAAGAAGGAATCCTCTTTCAAACCTTTATTATTTGGTTTCTACTCTTCTCTCATTATCTATTCCACGACGAGTTTTCACATCGCGACATCGTTGGTTAATGATTTTCCTTGAAAAACCCTTCTCGACTGATGAACGGGATGAGGACGAATGCAGGGCTATGGCTTTTACTAACACTACATCCTTATATTATTTAGCATAAACTCTCCCGACAATAATCTACTCATGCTATTGTTCACAACTATTTTTCTCGTTGGAAAAAGTTTTTCCGATGTCGTTTTTGCAGTCATTAAAGAAAAGTAAAAGTCAATAAGGAAAAATTTGCGTTCCGTTACTCATTGAAATTGTAGACAATATAGACATAATGTTAAACTCGCCCATCAATGTCATATCTAAAAGCAAAAACATTACTCGTATTGTTTATCTTCTTATTCCAAAATTACCTTGAAGTTGTTATCAACGAACACCAGCCTCGGCGACCCGTCTTTTATCTCGAGCTACTAGCATTTCATAATCCTGCAATATGCAATACATGGCATCTATATGAATGCATACTATCAATTTTTTTTTCTTTCCTTTTCTTGTTGTTAATGAAAAATAATCACGGGTTACAAAGAGATTATAATAGAAAAACTTTCATAGTTACAAAAGTCGGAGTAGCACTTTGATTAGAGGCCAGGTACTAAGTACATTCAGCAAGCAATTCTTGTAGGCATCATAGTTTCCTATGTAACCACTCTTTGGAACTACGACCATCTGCAATGGTATGATATTTTATCCACTTTAAGCATAAACTCTCATGACTTTCCTTTTGGTTTCTCCAAAATACTTCGTACCAATGGAGATAATATTCTTTACTTAATAACCCTATGATCAACCCCTAAATTAGCTGATGTGAGACTCCTCTCCCAACAATCCTCCACAATCCTCATTTTAAGCAAAGTATATTATAGAGCCTCCCCTGAGGTTACAAGATACTCCGTAGAAACTACTGTACTCTATGCTTTGTATTTATTGGGATGAAAACCTAGGTAGGGTGGAGGGGTATTTATAGTAGAGACCAGTCAATCTGTTCCTAAGATATCTAAATCTTTTTCTAATAACTACGTATAAAATACCTAGATCATTTTCCTAAAATATATAAATCATTTTACTAAAATAAATATACAATAGACTGATACAATTATTGGACTTGACCCTATCGAACTAGTGATGGCAAGGTTCAACGTCCTTTCGTAGTTATTAGTTATCAGCAGTTCAAAAACTTATAGTTTTGTCTTTGACCCACCAAACCTGAAAACACTTCCAAAACAGTCCACAATGTCCTTTTGACGATAGATATTGCAGCCAAAAATCTATAAACTTTCAGAGTTTCCACATCCTTACAACATGGAAGGATTTCTTTTTCGAATTTTACCTTGAGTATGAACACTTGTAGCTAAAATGGCTAGAAAATGCACTCCAGGGAAAGGACACACGAATCGGATGTTTAGGAGGCACGTCTTTCCCAATGGAAGGTAAGTTAATTTGTCTACGTAGTAATTCGACCATACACGTATTCATCTTCCTAAGCTTCAACAATGCAGGTAAAACTAACATCAAGTATACGTATCCTACATTTACGTGTACGTTTATATAACAAGGTTATCAGGGAAATTACCTTCACAATAGCCTGTGCGCAAAACTTTCCCGAAAGAACAGCACCTTCCATAGAAGCTAAATACTTCTGTTTCGTGTAGTCACCAGCTAAATAAAATCCCTCGATAGGAGATCGTTGTAAGGGGCGACAGGGTTCACAGTCGGGAACAGTCTTATAAACAGACCTGTAACCAATATCAAATTAAGGAGTCATAAATATATCGAATTTATTCTAGAAAACACTGAACAGACTCTTAAGTTACTGATTCTATGTTTACCTTGGGGTTTTAACAACGTGGTACTTCATAATCTTAGCTTTGCTCTGATCAGCAGAAATTTCATCAGGAAATAGTTTAGCTAGTTCCATCATTGTGGCATCAATAATTTCCGAGTCGCTCCGGGAAATCCACTCCTCTGCAGGTGCAAAGACTAGTTCCAACATGGACTGGTTTGGGTCGTAATATTCCTGTATCAGAAAAGCAAGGGGAATATTACTGCTGAGAATACTAAACTGCTGAGACGAGGATATAAAAAGCTCCGAAAGATACGGTCAATTAGTAAGGAATCAGCAACAAGTTGATCAACTGTTGTGGTTGTTGTTTTAGTGTAACGGCTCAAGTCCACCACTAGTAGATATGGTTCTCTTTGGACTTTTCCTTTCGGGCTTCCCCTCAAGGTTTTAAAATGCCTCTGCTAGGGAGAGGTTTCCACATTCTTTATATATAAAGAATGTTTCGTTCCCCTCTCCAACCGATGTGGGATCTCACAATCCACTCCCCTTCGGGGCCAAACGTCATCGCTGGCACTCGTTCCCCTCTCCAATCGATGTGGGATCTCACAATCCACCCCCCTTCGGGGCCCAACACCCTTACTGGCACACCGCCTGATCTCCACCCTCCTTCAAAGCTTAGCATCCTCGCTGACACATCGCCCGGTGCCCAACACATCCGCTAGCAGATATTGTTCTCTTTAGACTTTCCTTTCGTTCTCGTTTCCAACTGATGTAGGATCTCACATTTAGTGTAGTTTAGAGTTGAGCTTTAGTTTGATGGGTCATTTTTGTTTCTTTCCCAATCTCATATTCTCTGTTTTTCTTCTATTTTCTTTTCCACTCCCCATGGGTTTTGTATCCTTCGAACATTTTTCTCAATGTGCCATTTTTGTTCCTTTCCATTTTTTATCAATGGGAAGCAAAAAAAAATTCTTACAGCACAAACCAAATTTGACAACTTTTTGTAATTCCTTTATCAAAAGATGAAAATAAGAGAAATATCTAACCTGAACAGAACTATTCTAAAGGAATCGCATATATCTTGCTTGAATGACAAGAATAATCTGCAAGTATTTACATAGCTGCAATCATACCTTACATGTAACTGACATGTCAGCATAAACACTAAGAAGCGGACTCCTGAATTCAGGTAATGAAATAGAAAATACTTAGTTTCAAGTGTAAAACCAATAGAAGCATCTGATTTCATGTAATCTTTATAAACAACGAACCTGCTAAACAGTAAGTGATCATATGTATTCTTCAGTTTCCGGTCAAACCTGCAAAGGAAAACAATATCACCAAATTACTGATAATATAAAAGCACATGTCCCATGTTTATATATCTTGAAAACTCATAAATTAATCGCCACGGAGAACGATTAGAGTATCCCAGTTAAAGCTCTCGTCCACCTCATTTTTTTCACCCATCTTATAAACATCTTTATCGAACTCAAATTCCTTAACGAACTTGGAACTGTTTGAGGCCTAAGAGTCTACATTTAGGAAACGTTGCCACCACATTGCTCCACACAACTTGAGCATGGGCAACCAACATAGGGAACTAGCTTGCTTCCGCTGGTGGCGGTGGGAGAGCTTACTGTACAAGATCAGATGTAATAATAATCTTGGAAAGCTAGTCCATTTAGATTTTTCGTAGTCATTCGAGTCATGATCTAGCATATCCTACCATATGTGGACATTGATAACTGGAACTCCAACTAATTTGTCCAGCTTTTTGAAGTACGGGATCTCTTTCCAGTCATTAGGTAAAAGAAGCTTCAGGATATCGACTGCGCAGGATAAATGCATATCATTTTAAGTGAAATGAAAAGATATAATATAATTATGCATATAAGATTTCACCAAAAATTATGTTGCTTACCAGGAGTGGCAAATACATAAGCATCTCCTTCAATGACACTCCCATCGTTTAACAAGAACCTCTTCACTGTTCCATCATTGTTTAACTCAATTTTTTGTATCCTTGAATTAAGCCGTACTTCACCATCCAATGATTGAATATGTTCGACAATTGGCTCACAAAGTCTCTCAGGTGGATTTCCATCTAAGAAAGCCATCTTTGAGCCATGCTTCTCCTGCAGGAGTTACAAGTAAAAGAATTAGTGAGGCTCAGATCATAAGTAAAATTCATAATTCAATTCTCGACGAGTTACCACGATTTCAATGACAGCCAGCATGAGCATTACTGAAACAGTTGTAGAGGTATTAAGATACTAACTAATTCATCAAATTTGTTTTGAAACCAAATAGTTAGGAAAAATACATAACGGTACGACAAAACGTCGTAGAGGGAGCGGAAACTGAAATAATTGAACTGTTTAGATCATCCATTTATCTAATTCATGTGATTAATTGATAAAGTTCGCACCAAAGAAGCATATGAAGGTTTCGAATTAGCTCGTCTGAAGGCTTCATCTTGGCATTCCTATTCAAGCTGGTCATGGGGTTTTCACTGGAGTGCCTTTATATTTCCTTTTTTTTTGCTTTTGTTTACTCACTTCTCGAGTTTATATCTTTGAGTATTAGTCTCTTTTCATTACATCAATGAAAAGTTTGGTTTCTTGTTCAGAAAACTTGATGAGGGAGTGAAAATTTATACCAGTAAAGGTGGGAACATTTACACCAATTCCATAAAGCTATCAAAAGAAATCAATTGAATAGTCTTATTGCGCAAAGAACTAATCATACCTGAAGAAATCGATTCAAAGCAATCAAAATGCATTGCATAGAAAGTTCATCGGGGTTAATGAAGTTTAGAGCCTTTGACATAGCAATAAACACCTCAGTTGTTACACGATCAGGTACTCCCTGGAAAACAGAAAAAATAAATGTCAACACAGTTAGTAAATACTCCAAATAGCTAACAAATGAAAAGTTTTCTCCCGCAATATTTTTCTGGCTATATTTGTAAATTTTGGTCAACAGCCTAATTCACTTCTGGCGCCCTGTTTTTGTTGATGATGGAAAGATCTAAAGCTAGATTCTATCTTTCAACTTTATCCCACTGTAAAATCGACATTATCAGAACCCTTGTTTGCAATTTTCTCTTCATAATCTATCATGTGTAATGAGGTCATGGAGACCGGAGTACTTGTTCATTAAGCATAAGTGTAAGATCCCACATCGGTTGGGGAGGAGAATGAAGCATCGTTTATAAGAGTGTAGAAACCTCTCCCTAACAAACGCATTTTAAAACCTTGAGGGGAAGCCCAGAAGGGAATGCTAAAAAATGACAATATCTACTGGCGGTAGGCTTGAGCTGCTACAAATGGTATCAGAGCCAGACACTGGGCGATGTGCCAGCAAGGAGGCTGAGCCCCAAAGGGGGGTAGATTGGGGGTCCCACATCAATTGGAGAAGGGAACGAGTGTGAGCGAAGACGCTGGGCCCCGAAAGAGGTGGATTGTGAGATCTCACATCGGTTGGGGAGGAGAACGAACCATCCTTTATAAGGGTGTAGAAACCTCTCCCTATCATACGCGTTTTAAAACCTTGAGGGAAACCCCAAAAAGGACAATATCTACTACGGTGAGCTTGGGCTATTACAACAAGTTAGCTACCCTAATCTAAAATTCAGATTTTGGAGATTCCCATTGGCAATTGTATCACCTAGAATCTGAAAGTTTCTTTCAGTGTGTACTGCTCAGAGATTCAATAAAATAGTATGGCATGCTAAACATACCCGACTTCTCATCCACTCTTGCACAGTTAAATTATCTTGAGCCTCAACATAAGATTGCCCACCAAGCATTGCCGGCAGGAGCCCAATCGCAAATTTAATTTTCTCTGGCCAAGTAAGCATCTCGTTGTTCCTTAAAATGGCCCATATCCCTGTCATCAATTCTCAAAGTTTTAGGAAACCTGAATTACTGGTAACATAAAATATTTCCAGAGACCAAAGGAAACAAAATGATGATTTATCAAATAAAGAAATGCATACAACCAGCATCATCGGCAGACTGTGCGACTCACATTCAGAACGCACAGGGCGTCACATCAATTCAGCACAAGATGATATGATATTCCTTGTCAAAGAGAGAGAAGGAATTTCGCAGACCCCAAGTAACCATTATGGCTCTAAGGCATATACTTATTCAAGAACTTTGTGAGGTAAATTATCAAACAAATCTAAAAATAGTTCCAACAGACCAACTAGCTAGCTGAGTGAACCACGCTACAGTACATGTTATAAGAAATTTCATCATTGCAAATCATGATTAGCCCTCTGTAATACCCAAGCCCAGTGCTAGCAGATATTGTCTTATTTGGGCTTTCCCTTTCGAGCTTCCCCTCAAGATTTTTAAAACGTGTCTGCTAGGGAGAGGTTTCCACATCCTTACAAAGAATGTTTCGTTCCCTCTCCAACCGATATGAGATCTCACAATCCACCCCCCAAGACCCAGCGTCCTCACTGACACTCGTTCCTCTCTCCAATCGATGTGAGATCTCACAATCCACCCCCTTCGGGGCCTAGTATCCTTACTGGCACACCGCTCGGTGTCCACCCTCTTCAGGACCCAACGTCCTTGCTTACATATCACCCGGTGTCTGGCTCTGATACCATTTGTAACATCCCAAACCCACCACTAGATATTGTCTTCTTTGGGTTTTCCCTTTTGGGCTTCCCCTCAAGGTTTTTAAAACGCGTATGCTAGGGAGAGGTTTCCATATCTTTATAAAAAATGTTTCATTCTACTCTCCAACCGATGTGGGATCTCACACCCTCTCAACGGCAAAAAGCTTATTTCAGCACATTCGTAGTACGTGTGCAATCTTACCATTTATGGGTGCAGGAAGTAGATCAGGGAAATCAAATCGACTGAACTCCCCCGGCTTGTTTGGCATAGCAAATATCATTGAATGTTCCTTCCACTGCAATCGGTCATTGATTCCAAGCTCTCCAAACAAGTTCTGCACATTGGGATAAGCCCCAACTTTTCAGCAAGAATAGACAAAGAAAAGGTCAGAAATTAGCATCTCATGCAAACGAGATATAACATATCTAAAGGTCTATAAACAGCTGGATGTATAACTTTTTCGAATAGGAAAATTTCCGGTTGTATCATTGACATTAGTTTTTTGTTAGGTACAAGACAGTTTTAGAAATAGAAATGGAAATTATGGTAATATATTAATTTACATACATGTGGAGAATATTATAGATTATCGAACATAATGATCGAAGGCTAACCTCATATCTGAGTTCTTCAGAAAAGAAGAAGACAGGAAGCTTCATGCAACAGTTTTGATGATGGTAGGAAAAAGGTTTTGAAAACTAAACTGAATTATAAGAATAGTTCGGGAATCAAAAGAAAACAAGACTAGTTTCTAACATCAACTGATCATAGCACTAGAAATATTGATTATCTGGATAATACTTACAAAATATGTGCAGGCCAGTCTCGTACCAGTCTCCATCGTTATCTTTCCAAGCAGCTACCTACAAAGAAAGAGTGAACAAAATTTAATAGGAAAAATCATAATTCCTTACGACCTACGAAAACAACCAAGTATGGTTTAAAAGTAATTCTTTGTAACGGCCCAAGCTCACTGCTAACAGATATTGTCCTCTTTGGGCTTTCTCTTTCGAGCTTCCACTCAAGGTTTTTAAAATGCGTCTGCTAAGGAGAGGTTTCCACAACTTTATAAAGAATGCTTCGTTCCCCTCTCCAACCGATGTGGGACCTCACAATCCACTCCCCGCCTCCTCGAGCCCAGCATCCTCGCTGGCACTCGTTCCTCCATCCAATCGATGGGAGATTTCACAGTCCACCCCTCTTTGAGACCCAGCGTCCTCGTTGGCACACTGTTTGGTGTCCACCCCCCTTCAAGGCCCAACGTCCTAGCTGACACGTCGCTCAGTGTCTGGCTCTAATACCATTTGTAACACCCCAAGCCTACCGCTAGAAGATATTGTCTTCTTTGGGCTTTCCCTTTTGGGCTTCCCCTCAAAGTTTTTAAAACGTATCTGCTAGGGAGAGGTTTACGCACCCTTTTAAAGGGTGTTTTGTTCTCCTCCCCAACCGATGTGTGATCTCACATTCTTACAATAAAATCTGTAGAACTGCCTCAATGATAAATTTGAATAGAATATTGTCATGATATATAACAATATAACCCTTTTTTCTTAAAGCTTAAGAACAAAAAACTTGTTTAGGTGGTAGGAATAGGATAAAGAGATAGTATGGTTGTCAAAATATATATTAAATAAATTACACAAAGATGGTTCCCAACTACAGCATCCTCATAGGCCTGTACAAACCACCTCGACCTCCACTTTGCATCTCGAAATGAGTCCTTGCATCTCAAAATGATAGACACACTGAACTCCAAATCTAGTTAGAAGGAAAAGCAAAAGGTACAATTGGGGTAATCGTAATTCGTTGGAATGACCTCCCACGACCCTTGTAACTAATAAGTACAATGACGTAGGGGAGGGGTTAAGAAGTAGACACTTTATGGCAAAATAGATTGTCTGTAAAATAGTTAATAAGCAAACAATATTACTTTGGAAAGCATACCTTCCCACCTAAAACATCTCGAGCTTCTAGTAAAACAGGTTTGTGGCCAGCATCGGCCAAATATTTTGCTGTCGATAAACCAGCCAATCCTATAGAGTTTAAAAACATGATTATACCATTACATCTAAAGAAAAGAGAACACATTTAGCTATTAAACTAGGCATGGAGAGTTCCTGACCTGCACCAGCAATCACAATTTTCAACGGTTTACTGGGACGTGCAGAAGCACGAAAGCTAGCAGATAACGTCGCTGCTTCAAGGAAATTAGCAGTATCATCTATCTGTGGTCTAGGGTAATCCACACAAACGACCTGTTCACAAATAAACAAGCTAACAGTAACTAATTCCATTCAACAACACGAGAAACGAAATAGTGAGGACAAACCTTTAGTTGTAGAGTTCCCTTGGATAGTTTCCTATTAACATATCTGCCAGAAACTTTCAAGCTCCCACCCACAAACTCACTACCCCAAAATGCTAAACCATTGCTTTTCTCACAACTTGAGGGAGAACAGCATCTGGTGGTTGATTTTGGGATACCCTTTTCCCACCTAAAGTTCAGAGCAGAGACAGACCCACATAGTGACATTTCACCAAAACCCCCACTCCCTACAACTAAATCTTAGCTCCAATTCTTTCAACAATCAATCCTTCCACCAAATTAGTCATTCACCGAAGACCCAGAATTTCAGTACTTCGGTGGATGAAATTAAACCAAGAATTACGATCAGAAATCACTTGTAGGCTTACAGAGTTGCCTTGTTCCTCAGCGTAAGGCTTGAATACGAACTCCAAAAACACAAAGAAGCACACAAACAGTATACCCCAGAGCAATAAATTCACTTCTCCGGCCACCACGGTTCTAAATTATAATGAAAACACAACGATCACTTCAATTCTCCGAACAGAGTGGATGAATTATTGAAAGAAAACTAAGAAATCGAAACGGAGAAGAAAAAAAGAAAAGGGGTATCACGAAAACCCACGAAGAATTCCTCACTTACCTGCGGAGAAAGAGGTAGATTATAGGAGTAGAGTACGCAAGCACTGGAAATGGAAATGGAATTGGAAGAGACGTAGTTGTAGTGGGAGATGTGTGCAAAGCAGTTCCTAACACAATTTCTTTCACGTACTGACTTTGGGCGGTTTCCGTTTTCGCCTCTTATCTTCCATTGCGAGGAAAGGCCGTTTGGCGGTTTCCCAACCAAATGCCTTTTGCTTGCCTTACAGAATATTCTTGTTACTTACTTTTTCTTCATATTCCATTATATATATATATATCAAATAATTTATATTAAAAAAAATATATAATAAATAAATCAATATATATACATATATAGTAAAAGGCGAGCCGGTCGGAGATGGGCTCGGAGACGGAAAAATATAATTATCAATTCTCTATCCCTGATCCCGTTTAGCTAACATAAAAATCTCTTCGTAGTACTCTATTCTCCATTTAAACGAAAATTCTTATCTCATTCGGAGCATGATGTTAAATAGAGATTTCTAATCATCCAAAATACCAAGGTCCTAATTTTATTAAAAATGTCAATAGAAATTGTAACGGCCCAGATCCACCGCTACCCGATATTGTCCTCTTTGAGCTTTCCCTTTTAGGCTTCCACTCGAGGCTTTAAAACGCATCTGCTAGGGAAGGTTTCCACCTCCCCAAACAATGTGAACATCACAATCCACCCCCCTTCGAAGCCAGCGTCCTTGCTGGCACTTTTTCTTTTCTCCAATCGTCGTGGGACCCCCGCCAAATCCACCCCTTTGGGGCCAGTGTTCTTATTGGCACACCGTCTCGTGTCTACCCCTTCAGAGAACAGCCTCCTCACTGGTACATAGTCCGATGTCTGGCTATAAAACCATTTGTAACGCTCCAGATACACTGATACCAATTATTGTCCTCTTTGGACTTCCATGAAGGCTTCAAAACCTGGAAGGTTTCTACGGAAATCACATAGATATCCATAAAATAAAGATATTAATGAAAATTTATAGAAAAATTATAGAAATAAGTCCAAAGGTTTGTTACTTTTAGTTATATGCACTAAAAAAACATCAATAATAAGTTTGAAAAAAAATTATTTTTTGAGAATAATTTTATAACTCAGTCAAATCAATCGCGATAATTTAAAATTTAAATTTTATAAAGCAAAGTTTAGTTTACATTAATTAATAAAATTACAAATAAATAGATGGAAAAAGAAAATAATAAAATCTATGGCAACACTAATTCTTGACCATTTGGGTTCAAGACGGTCTTTGATTTGGCCATTGAATTATGGCTCAAATCAATTCAGAAATAAAAATAATAAAAATATACAGTAAAGAATTAAAGAAGAAGATGAATCTTAAAATAACAGAGGGAGAGAGCTTCATCGGCGAAGGCATGGTGCGGTGAGAAAATCAGTGGCCGGGACCTTTGGGGCTGGGGCCGGACGACAAGCGGCCGAGCCAACACGACACCGTATTCTTCGCCTGCTCGTACGCCGTCGGGTACATCTCCAAGTTACTGACGCTCGAGAAGTCTCCGGACACCACTCTGGCGGCGTCCACGGCGGCGCTATTGCTCAAAAACGCCACGACGACGACGAGAATCATCAAAGCCGCACTCAATTTCCCGAAATTCATGTCCGAAGGCTGTGGCTTGCAGTGGCGTGTAGAATGAAGGCAAGGTGTTCGATGATATGTCTGAGAGAAATTGCGGTTCAGAGAAGTTATGGGAAGGTGTTTGATGATATGTCTGAGAGAAAATGGAGTTTAGAGAACTGAACAGCGAAATGAAGGGAAGGTGTTCGATGAAATGTCTGACAGAAAACAAAGTTGAGAGAAGGTATGGGTGAAACGAAGCGAAGGTGTTCGATGAAATGCGCGACAGACACAGGCTTTATTTTATAGACAAATCGAATGGGTGGGGGTTGTTGGTGGGAAGTAGAGTCGTGGAAAGCGTAGGTTTCGTGTTGAGGAAGGAATTTTGATTTACTTGGTCGTGTTCTTGCGATGGCGCTGCGCTTGGGGCTGCAATTGATGCACACTCATGGATATTTCCAGGTACTTTCTCCTCGTTGCCACAGATACGCCCCCCATAGTGTTGAATCTTCGTGTTGTGTCTGTGAATCAACGCTGCGTTGGTTGACTTTCGCAGATTTTTCAAACCGAAAGGCGATTTCGTTTTGGTTTTGGATCTGGCATCTTGAAAGTTTCTCCCATGTGTTTTGTTTATGCCCTCTTCGTTGTGGCTGATGGTCAAAATCACAGAATTTAGTGCCTAGTCAATGAAAATCTATGTTTTCTAATTGACCAAGTTTTTTTTTTCTTTTATTTTTTAAAATTAAACTGTAGAAAGTCAAGTTTTTTACATTTTATTTGTTATAATGTCTTAATCAATGGTTTGATGCTTTAATTCATCATTTTTGTCAGATTTAATCCTAAGTCTATAATGACGGGACAACTGTTGTTGGACGACTAAATGGATTGCAATATATATATATATACGTACATATATACATATACATACATACATACATATATTTACATACATACGTACATACATATACATATATATATATGTATGTATATAAATATATGTATGTATGTATAGAGGTTGAGATTAGTATGTATGTATATATATATACATAATATATATCTATATGTATATAGAGGTTGAGATTTAGTAATTTTTCAATATTTTGATGGATAAAAATTTGGTTTTTATAATTTTAAAAATTTTAATTTAATTCTGATGGTTCCACGTATGAAAAAAAATGTATAAACTTCTCTATTTGTTAATTAAGTATATTGGAATTTAGGACCATACAAAATAAATAAATATTCAAATGAATAAAATTATCATTTAAATCCCGACTTTGAGATTTAGTTAAATCATATAAATTAAATTAAATTAAAACTTCTAAAACTTTGGGACCAAATTATTATATTGAAATCTTTAAAACCATAAATATATATATATATATATATATATATATATATATATATATATATATATATATA
>NW_019272021.1:2970713-2979022 GCF_002738345.1 Cucurbita maxima | reverse complement strand
ATATATATATATATATATATATATATATATATATATATATATATATATATATATATATACAAATAAATACTCGTTTGTGAGAAAAGGGGTTAGATCTGAAATTTTGAATTGACTTTGGTTGATGGCTGTTTTTTGAACCGACCGTCCAAAAAGTGAAATAAATAATAAATAAATAAAAGAAAAATATCATTTTTTTTAAATAAATGACAAAATTTTGAATATTTAACTTTAAAAGAAAAAAATATCGACAAAATAAATAACAATTTATACCATTAATTGATAGTTTAAACTCTAAATTGTTATAGGTGAATTTATTTAGATCATTTATTAAAATTTCATTAATATTTTTTTTCACATGTAAATTAAATTATCAATGCAAATTAGTTATATAATTACATACCTTAATTAGTAAAATAATAAAAGTTAATTAAAAAATAAATATAATTTTTAAAAAAATCATTAAAAATAATCTCATACTAAATTAATAATAATAGTAATTAATTAACTATATATATTACTAATAATGAATGGATAGTTTCAATTACTACTTTGTATCCATTTATTTCAACTATGTTGCATCAATTTATTGCATTTTATTAAAAAAAAAAAAAATAACAAGTATTTATTTAAATAAAATTTATTAAATTGGAACAAATAAACCTACATTTAAATAGTTTTTGGAAATTTAAATTTTAAAATAAATTGATTTATTAAATTTTAATGGCTAAATTCGTACATTATCATTAAATTTTTAATATAATTTTATTGATTCATTAATTTTAATAGCATAAAATAAAAGAGCACATAAAATAATAAAAGAAATGTATGCAAGTGAAAATTTGGTTTATATTTTAAAATTTATAATTAAAATTATACCATTTTTTATTTTAAAATTCTAATGGTTACAGAGAAACTTATAAATATATTTTATTTTTTCTACAATATAATTTATTGATGTCTCTTTTTTCAAACTAAATTAATAGAATAATTTGTTGATTTGGTCTATTTTTTATCACATCAAATGAGTTTTTATGCGTCAATTGCATAAATTAAATTAAATTTTAATTCTATGGTGTAAAACTCTATTTTATATAATTAAACATATCTATTTCCAATTTAATTAATAAATTGTATTAGAGTATCACCTCATTTTTTATATTTCTTGAAAATTCTGGTAAATTAAATAATATTCCTTTAAAATATTTATTTTGAATCTTTAAATCTATAAAATAAAAATACATCTTATTTAAAAAAAAATTAATTAAATGGTCTCATGCTTATTAGGGTCAAGATTTGAATATTTGAATTGACTAATTTTTTATTCTTTTAATTTTTTTTTATTTTCAAATAAATAAATAACTTTAGTTGAATAAAAAAAAGCTAGGAAGAGTTTGACTAAGGAATTGGATGGCTTGCAGCAACCCAATACATGAAATTTATTATTATTTTTTTATAAATTAGGTTTATAAATTTTTTATTTTTCCATTCCCAAATATAAATATAAAAAATTTCAACACCTATAGTAAATAATTATTTTTAATTTATCTTTTAAATGAGAAAAAAAAATTAATTTCCCACCAAAAACTTACAAATTCTCAAAATAAAAAACATGATTATCTTTAAATTCATTTCATTTTAATCTTAATCCTTCTACTTTCAATAAATATGAAGTTTAGCCCATGATTTTAGACTTTTTTTTTCTTTTATAAAAAAAAAAAACTTATATTAGAAACCCTTTGTTTAAAAAAATATACATCGAGATAATATCTTTTCTTGCATCAAAATTACCATTATTATTTAACCATTGAAAGACGAATATTCTAATTTATTGAAAGTATAGGAATTAAAATTAAAATTTATTGAAATTATAGAAACTAAAATTGACTAATTAAAAGTAGACCAAAATGAACCCTAGAAATTCAAACATCATTGATTAAATGGTTGAAAAAGAGGAAAAGTGTCCTAAACACAAATTTCAATTGCATGATGCAAACAGAAGGTAGCAAGCTTTTCTGCAAACTGCCGATGGGTATCTACATAAAGTTAGTGAAAAGAAGACGAAATAGATGACAAGCAAAAATGCTTGATCTCTGTTCAGAAAGTTGTGTTTTAACTTACAAACAACATTTGATCCCACAGATTCATCAATATATATGAACTAAACAAGTTCTGCAATGCATCCTCAGTCCAAAAATTGGAGTTTAGCTATACAATGTTTGATCTGTTTGGATCATTTCCTTCCTGTACAATGTAATTCTAATGTGGAAAGCATTAGATGTCACTTACTGACATCAAAATTTGGACCTTAGAGATTCTAATGATTTGCCATACCCCTACCCCTACATTTCTCTTGCTTTTTGCCTCAGTTCATTGAGTTCCGACTCGATCTCAGCATCACGAACCGGAAACGCGCTGCCAGAAACAGTTCTTCCTGGTGGAAGTTCTCCTTTCTGTACACAGAGAATCCCATTTTTAGGTTCAAACACCAGAGGAATGTTATATCATATGAGATACTCAATCTTTTTCATCCCCAAGTTCTAGGAGATGTTTGGAAAATCGAAAACTAACAGGTAACACAACAATATTCGACTCGAAAGATCCATCCCTGGCCCCACTATCAGCCGCCCTGCTCACCGCAAGCAGAAATTGTATGTTTTGGCCCTATTACGTATCATCATCAGCCTCATGGTTTTAAAACGCATTTGTTAGGGAGAGATTTCTACACCCTTATAAAGAAGTTTTGTTCTCCACCCCAACCCATGTGGTATCTCACACTTTCTTCCCGAAGTCCCCACACAAGCCAAACACCCCAACATGCCACAAAAATCTTCATTTCTCACGCAAAGGAGGATGGAGCAAGAACTCCTCTAACATCTCTTTGCAGCCTCTATGCTTAATCAATCCCACACCAAACTCATAAAAAAGGGTTCCAAGCTGCACAAGCAAAGTCACAACTCCAAAGAATATGATCAAGTTGGGAGACCTCCTCCAAACCCTATCTAAGGTGTTAATTCTTTCATGGAACGCCTGCTAGACAAAAAATTTAACCTTCTTGAAAATTTTCACCTTCCACAAAAACTGAATCACTCAAAGGAAAATGATTAACTAAATAAAGAAAAAAGGATTTACACAAGAACGCTTCAAAAGAATTAGGGTAAAAAAATGGACATCCCTTCTCTTGGGCAACAATGAAACTCCCAAAGCACAACAGAAGATCACTAACATCCAGCGTTTTCATATTGGACAAGGCTCTGTAATCCCAACGAAGGGTAGGATATGGGTTGAAGACAATTGCTACCAAATAGTTTCTCATCGAGGACAGTTGAAATAAACGAGGGAACAAAGAGCAACCAAGCTTCATAAATTCAGAGCAGTTCCCGCTTTAAAGTATAAAGTGCATTACAAAGAATACGATCATAAAAAAATATAATTTTAACCTATGATTTACCTTTGAGCTTCCAGATAACTCTTTCTTCAAGTTCGCTAACTCATCATCGACTGATGAGCCCTCCAACAGAGCAAACTACAATATTGAAAAGAGGTCAGAGCAAAAATAAATGTACTAACCTAGCAAACCACTGAACATTAGGCCAAACAAACATTCAATCACAAGTCAGATAGTATTATTTATAATGCCTTGGAGATTAAGTTCTAATTTCCATGACTGAAGATTAAGTTCTATCAAAGAACCAGGTGTATTTTTTATCTTATGAAAAAGATATATTGTCACACTTTAAGAGTAACAAAATTGTTTTAAAACTTAGCCAACATTCAAAATATGCTATACCAAAAAGAACAAACAAACAAATCATTTTTTAATTTAAAAAAACCGAGAGAGATCATTTCGTTTGTTTACCGATCAAAGATGTTATTTTGGAGTCATTCCTTACAAAATACTTAACCAAAGAAGTAACTGAAGTTCTGGAAGGAACAAAATCAGAAATTTGCCCCCTCTTAAAGATCTTTAATATAAATGGTACCTGTTTTAAGCTCAATCAATAAAATTAAGCACAAAATAAATTTGGAGGGAAAACAGAACTGTTACCTTTCCTTCAAGATCGTCAGCAGTTAACTGTCCAAGAGCTTCTGCTTGAGACTCCATTGCCATAACTACCAAAATTTTGAGGAATGAAAAATATACAAGAATCTCATTACGAAAACTTGTCTAAATAAAGTAATATTAGCTTAAAAAATCTTCTGTTTGAAAGATCAAGCAATGATAAAAAAAAACTGAAGCAAAGGTTTGATTCAGCAATGAACTGTAATAACCATGTCAGGGGTCCATATACATGAAAGAAATAGACTGAAAGGGCTCACATCACAATGCAAAACTGCATAGTGAAGTTACAGGCATGGATTCATATGTCGAACAAATAAAGTGAAGATAGAGTTATTGATGTAAATATTTGATCATAAGGGAAATTTGAATAAAAAAAAATCAAAATATCAGATAGTAAATGAAGTCTAACTTCGCTTTGAAATTTGTCATCCAAGTCCTACAAAAAATGAGGGATATAATTTCCAAGTTTTCCAACAAAAGGACAGTTTAAAAGGTTGAATTTGGAGGCTAACATGGAAGGAAGAGAGAGGAAATAGCAGTGGCTGCTGGCTAAGGTACCAGTAGTAGGAATGTTGGAGGATTTGATCCATGTTAATGGGGAAGACTGGTCGCTAGGGCAAATGATAAATAATGTCAAATCTTATATTTTGGTGGAAAAGATAGAAAATGAAGAAACCAAATATCAGTAAAGAAGATAAGTTTTAGCTTGCCACAAAACAAACTTCATCTCCATAAGAAAGAACTTAATTAAATTTCTATGTAGTAAACGATGACGTAATTCTCAATATGAAAATTTAATTGAATTAAAAGTAAGATCTAAACGGGAGTGATTTCAGAGATAACATGCAAGCCTAAGTTTGACTTTAATATTTCATTTCCTTACCTTTCTCTTCCATCTTCTCGAAAGCAGAAAGAGCACTGCTTGTGTTAACATTCCCCAACATTTCACTCACTTTGGTTGCAGTCCTAAAGCCACAGAAAGGTGGTATCAGCAACAATATGTGAAGAAACTCAAGAAAAAAGTCTTTTAACAATCTACAATTAAAGCACAAACTTCGCAGACTGCGCACGTGCTTTCAGTGTGTCTTTCTTTGATCTTGCCTCTTGTATCTTGCTCTCTAATAGCTACAAAGAAAGTTTCTTCGGTAAAATAGTACGACATTCGCTAATTATCCTTGTTTAGAAAGCATAAAGTCAGAATCCATCTAATACTCAAACATATATTACATGATAAATACCTGTTTCTAATTCTAATCATATGCGCAACCTATTAAGATAAACTAAAAAAGTAATAGGTATCTGCATTATCTAAACAAAAAGAAGAGTATAAATTTTCCCAATATCTATGACTACGGAAATTACAAAAATGTTCTTTACATATTCTTTCATAGCTCCAAAACAAAGATGGATTTCCTCATTGGTTTACACTAATGATTTATTCATTCACATTGCCTACAAGAGATACATTTGGGCTATATTCTAATTTTTTTAATAGAATATAATTTTTAATCAGAACTTCATACCCGTGTATTAGAAACAAGATTTTCCACAACATTCTTCTGCTGATCAAGTTGAGCTTTCAAAGAATTTGCATTATCCTGATGTAGAACAAGGTGATCATCAGTCACAATAAGTCATTAATCTTTCCATACAAAAATGAAATTTCAAATTCAAAATTGTTTCTAACAGCGTACCTATAGGAGAGAAAATAACATGAGTTGCATGTTGGACAAAAAATTAAAAAAGATTTTTACAAGTTGGTAAGTTCCTTCTTGCAAATATAATTCTATGAAGAAACCAGCATTCATTCATAAATTCCCGCAAAAATCATGCTGAGTGAATACTTCACATTAAAATAACTGAAACTTTGGCAAACGTTCCAAAAAGAATTTATCATGAAATACAAATCAAATTTGGAAAAGAACTTGTTCTAACTTACAGCAAATGATTTGCGCCTCTTTAAAGCTTCCCGAGCAAGATCATCATCTCCCTTTTGGAGAGCAAATTGTGCCTTTCGATACCTATATAACAAATTGAAATGAAAGGTGAATGGCTATCAATCTTCTAAGAATTTTATTTTGGAGGAGAAAAAATCTATTGATGAATGAAATAAAGGAAGTTAATAGACTCCCAACCACCAAAGGGTGTATATTACAATGAAAGATCTCCAATCCTAAGCACCCTACTAAGAAGATGGAGAATGGTTATAGAGTTTTACCAATCATCAGCAGCTTGCTGTGCAGATTTGTACTTGTTTTCCAAGCGCTTCTGAGAAGCTAGTACCTTCAATAAAAATGATCAGTTTTACAGATGAAAAATGGAAAACCAATGAAAGGCATTGCATTTGTGGTGTTATGATTTGTCCGTAATGTCAAGCTCCACCTATTCCTCAAAGTACACACATACCCAATTCACATCCAGAAGGAGGAGCCAAAGAGGCCCCATCTTTCTATTTAAAATGACTATATGGAACTAAAGGTGAAGAAACTATATAATGAGACAGGAGTTAAAGTAAGACATATTTAGTATATTTGCTTGCCTTTTGCTATAAAAGTTATTTATTTCGTAGATCTTAATTAAGGCACCTCGTTATTTCACATCCTTATGTAATATTTCCTAATAGCATGCAACTTCTAATTTGCAATTGATGAACCTGAATCATGAATAAATTATAAATTTGCAATTGATGAACCTGAATCATGAATAAATTATAAATGAAAGTTGAAAGGGAAGAAACAACACTACTGTTTCAGAAGTAAAGGACAACACCCAAGGTAGGGCAGGCAGAGAAAAAAGAGGAATACATGTTTCTGAAACTTACCTGTGCTGTGGCTTGACGCATCTTTGTCAAATCATCATTCATTTCAAGCACTGTCTGCTCCAGGATTTTCTCAGGATCCTCAAAGGAACTTACAAGTGCATTTGCATATGACTACTCATGAGAAAGCAAATGTCATGTTTATCCACAAATTCGTGAAGTTCCAGAGATTACTAAACCAAGGGATGAATCAATTCGAAGTTACCTTTACGACCCTTGCAAAACGGTCAAACAGGTTCATGCGAGCACCAAGAGCACCTCCACGTCTACAACCATGGGATTGATCAAAATGCAAAGATTTCATCTCTGTAATTTGTAAAATGTTCCCTGTTCGAAAAATTATAATTTCATGTTAGAGTAATTAAGTTTTAGGATCAAATCTATTTTGATCAACAAAATTTGAACTAAGTTTCTATTAGGTCACTCAATTTTCAAAAGTGTTATTTTATTTTTTTGGTATACACAAGGGTGCTTCTCGACTATTCTCACAGGACAACTAATGATCCTGATCCTACTACATTTGGTTGTTATATTAAATCCTAAGTAGGTAGCCACCGTGGTTTGAACTTGTTCCCTTTAAGCCCTTTATTACTTATGTGACACTTACGACCACTAGGCCAACCAATGGTAGTTTTTAAGATTTAAATTTAGTCTTTATTTGGTCTTTGGGGTTTCAAAGGTGAAATGTTTAGTCCAACTGTTTGACTTTGATTTCTACTTGGTCTATGACGTTTGAAATTAGTTTCAAAATTAATTAAAAGCATTCTAATTTTACAGTACAAAGTACAAGGGAAGTTTCCAAGTTAGCTCAGCATGGCAGCTTTATAGAGAAACCAACTCCACAAATTGTAGTTAAAGTGTCAACGGCTATTGCAGTCTGTTTTAGCTTAACACAAATCAGACGGAGCACACCTCTGATCAACTATGTCCAGTAACGAGTTCTCCAAACTCATGATAAGATAGCACACTTTTGCCTCATATTAGCCAATCAGCTCACTGATCCTAGATTGATGTTATAAAAGGCTTACACCATCAGAAATCAAATATGCTTTCAAGGCTTCCATCAGCTCACATTTTTACCTTTGAAGCGTATGCACTCTTTGGATCACAAAAGTGGGTTACACCTCTTACAAAAGTAATAATAATAAAACAAAACAAAACAAAATACAAGAAGTGATCCACAAAAAAGAATGGCCTGGCCAAGTTGGGGAAAGCATTACTTACAGTAACTACAAATATGACCTCCACCTCTTGGTGACCGAAAATAAGGAAAATTACAAAATACATTTGAATCAAGAGCCCGAAGGAAAACATTAAAATACATTAAATTAAAACATCCTCCCACATATTATCTCACCTAAAAAACAATTTCCGGTTCCTTTCTAGCCACAAAAGTTATAAAAACTGCAAAAAAAAAAAAAAAAAAAAAAA
>NW_019272021.1:2936436-2970594 GCF_002738345.1 Cucurbita maxima | reverse complement strand
AAAAAAAAAAAAAAAAAAAAAAAAAAAAAAAAAAAAAGGAGAACTAGCCTACCAAAAGAACACAGCCACTTCCTTGAAGTGGAGGGTCCTAGATAGCCTTCCCAAGCATTTCTCGAGGGTTGAAGTACTTATGGATCGTGAAATGGTTAGATGTATATGATTAATTTTAAGCAAATACACAGCGTTCTTTTACTTCCTGTCAACTTGTTAGCTCAGTTGATCCTAGGATCACACCTTTCATAGCACAACATCTTCACCATTATGATCCCAGACGTGATCTTTGATCCTTCCACATTGGGATCTATACTCCTCTAAATGACATGTCATGGTCATTAACATAATTATTTTTTTTTCCTCTCTTTGATTCCTAAAATTTGTTCAATCCATCCACCCTCCACCATAGCATATTGACTTGATAAGTGAAGTCAGTTCGACAAACGGCACAAAGATGTTAATCGAATACTCAAGAATCTTCTCTCTCTTGTAATCGAACATCAACAGTAGATTTTCTGTATGCATTTGGGGGATGGATCTACAGGTTTTACCCAGGAAGAAGATTTTTTAGACCTAATAGTCATAGAAGGTGATGGTCTGACGATCATACATGCAACATAACCTCTCCATTTATTCTATGTCTCTCTCTTTGATATGCCCGACAAGGCTATGCGTTCTGTCAAGAAACTTTTCAAAGATTTCCTCTGGGAAGGCACAGATAAGGTGGGAGGCTCTCATCTAATCAATTGGTAGAAAATGCAGCTTCCCACTAAGTGGGGGACTAGGCATTGACAATTTAAACCATGAATTTTTCCCACATAAAATTCTTGATAGGCGTTCATGATAGCTTTATGTTGATGTAAATATACTCTCCTTTTAGTAATTGTTGCTTCAATGATATTTTGGCAAATTGGAAAAACTCGTTGTAGTCTTCTTCGGCATGAGGTTTCCTCTTCTTCCGCTTTCTACATTTTTCATTCACTCATCGAAAATTTGTTTCCCACTGGAAGAAAAAATAGATCTATTGAAAAAAGAAATATATTTCATTGAACTATCTTCTATATCTTATGTCGACGTTGAGACCGTCTTTCAAATATCTTTGAGATCATGTAATTAAGATGCTAAAAGTTAAATAACTGACAAGTTTTGTGACCACGAATAAGTTGTAGAAGCAAGTGGTAATCCCAATTCAAATTGATGAGCATAAAGGGGCCAAGGATCAGTGGGCACCAAAGAAGTTCCGGGAAAATTTTCAATATTAATCCAACAAAGTAAACACAAATTCCAAAATCTAACAAAAAAATTAGTAAGGCAATAAGAACAAGGAATTCTTCAATCACCAAAAGCAGGTCCAAATGATTGGGAAAAGGCAAAAGCGTAATTACAACAGATCCACATAAAATCAAAATGCTCAAATTGCAGGACAGCCAACTAATAATCACACCACCACACAATGCTATACCCTGCAAAGCTCAACACCCACTTTTCTCAGGCACCCAGATGCTCAATAATCATTACACAAACACTCCTAAACTCGAAGAACGCAAAATCAAAATAAACTATTCACCAAGGACAATTCAATTCAAATTTCTCACTTACTTCAGACCAACCAAACGAAGAGCGGTAATCAACGAGAAAAGCAAACAATACCTCCGCCATTAAGGAAGGACGTTCTTAAGAGCTTTGTGGCGGCACAGAGGGTAGCGGGCTTGGAAGAAGAGGGTTGAAACGAAGAAGAAGGAGTTGAAGCCAAAGCTAATCCGGTATAAACGTGGGTTTGGACAGCCATGAGTGATCAATCCAAGCCAAGCCCAAGCAAGAATGTTGCAGAAAAGAATTTAGAATTTGTGTTGAGTTGAGATAGATTGAAGATAACAGAATCACTCGTGTTCCACCGTAATCGTTCGTTCTACACGGTTTTTAGCTTTTTGGTCCAACAAAACCGACTCTTCACTGAACCGGAATTGCCATTGTCTGGTTCGTCCCACTCGTTCTTAAGTTTTCATTTTTGTAAAATAATAATAAATAATAAAGTTGTTTTACTTGCCTCTCCACTAATTACGAGTCATTCGGCTCAACCTTGCCTCTACTTTAGGTCAAGGTCTCTCATGTGCAACGTTACATCTCGTTCATCATCTTAGTTCCCAACTACACAACCATGTATCATGGTATCATCTTATATCTTAAGATAGCTCGACCATCTTAGCTTGTTCGAACGTGTCTACTAAGACTGATCCATGTATTACTCATCTCGTTGGGATATCCCGAACATCTATCAATCTGGGTTCTCATTGGGGTATGAACTCTCCCATGTCCATACCATGTCATTTATAGATTCCATATCGGATAGCGGGTGCATATATCAACTTCCGATACATAGGTTGGACGCAATACCTACACACCCATGTCGTTCGATATTATCCTTGAAAGACCTATGAAAAACCTATTTCAAAGAAAGTGGCTCAAGACGTTCGCCCACCCTATGACACATATGAATAAGATAATTATTATTTTTTTTTTTAAGTTGAAAAAAATAAGATAATTAGAGGAATTGAAATGTAATTTAAAGATCACCCAATCTAAAATATTTATAGAAGCCACATGGGGATGCCAACTCGGCAGCTATTTAAACCGAAGGTTCAAGATTTCGTTATCCGTTTCCCAACTGTGCCAACACCTTGCTCTCAATTTTCCATGGCGTCTTCCGCCTCCTCAATGTTGCTCCCGCTTGGTAATAATTCCTTTTCCTTTTTCCTTTTGATTCTTCATCTCTACAATCTCGATTTTCATTTTAATCACAGTTTTACTTCTGTTCCATCTCTTGATTCACTGTTTTAGTCCACTGATTTTGTCTCGTCTTCTCATGTTCTGTTTTGGGGAAGAATCGATAAATGTGGGCTCTGGATCTTTTAATCTTCGTTTAGAATTTAGAATTTGGCGTTGCTTTCTTGTTGATATTCTTATTGATATCATCTTTGAACTATTCGTTAGACATGACTCTCCACAATGGTATGATATTGTCCACTTTGAGCATAAGCTCTCGTGGCTTTGCTTTGGGCTTTCCCAAAAGGCCTCAATCCAATGGAGTTAGTATTCCTCACTTATAAACCCATAATCATTCACTAAATTAGCACCGACTTTCATCATCCAACACTTCACACTACCTAAAGTTTAAAGATAGCAAAATTTTCTAATGTTTGAAAAAATGCTGAATAAAATGTCGATTTTACATGGTGACCCCGGAGGAAAAAACACGATATGTTATCTACGATGATTAAACCATGTGGGCAGGAACATATTATATGTTGGTTTTCACAGAATTTCGGTGAGAGGAGATTCAGAAAATGCGTAACAAAAGGGAGAGAGAAAAAATAACTCTGAATTTGACTGCGTTGAGGTTGTTTTATTTTGTGAATAAATCTTCCTATTTAAAGTAAAAAGGAATTCTAAAATTGGCTGGAGAGTGGCCAACTAAATCTGTGCCACTTCCTTCTAAAACTCGGGTGATCCATTCGACGTGATTTGTCAAATGGTCAAACTCACGATTTTCTGAAATCGTGTGAATAAGAAAAACGGTAAAACAGGTTTTATCTAACAATCTCCTCCTAAAACCTGTAGTATATCTACCTTACTATTTGAACTCCGATCTTTGAGCGTAGTTCTTCAAATTTCACCCGCGCCAGGGACTTGGTGAAGATGTCTCCAAGTTGTTCCTCTGTTCGGATGTAATCAATTTTGATGAGCCCTCGATCTGCACATTCTCGAATGTAGTGGAATCTGATTTCTATGTGCTTGCTTCGTTCATGCAAAACTGGATTTTTGATCAGGGAGATCGTAGCTTTGTTGTCTACGTATAGCATTGGTGGATCACTTTCTCTCCCGATGAGTTCTTCCATTAGTCGCGCTAGCCAGATCCCTTGTGTTGCTGCCATCGAAGCGGCGATGTATTCTGCTTCACATGAAGACAAAGCAACTACCTTCTGTTTTGTTGATTGCCAGCAGATTGCGCCGCCTGAGAGAAAGTAGATCATTCCGCTAGTGCTCTTACGATCATCAACGTCACCGGCCATGTCACTATCACTGTAGCCAACTAGCTTGAGTTTCTCCTTTCCGCTCCCTGCGCAGTATCTTATACCCCAGCCTCTGGTTCCGGCTACATAGCGCAGGATGCGCTTGACAGCCGCTAAATGCTCCTCCCTAGGTGCTTCCATAAACCGGCTCACATATCCAACAGAATAAGCAAGATCAGGACGAGAGTTTACCAGATAGCGTAGACTCCCGACAATGCTGCGGTAATTGGTGGAGTCGACTGTCGTCGTAGTGCCAGCCTTCCTTAGTTGGAGTCGGGCCTCCATTGGCGTCCTTGTAGGATTACTGTCCACAAGTCCAGTTGTGTCCAGCAGCTTCTTTGCGTATGCACTTTGGCAGATGGAGATGCCGGTAGAATTCTGTTGCACTTCGATGCCGAGATAGTAGCTGAGCACGCCGAGATCGCTCATCTCGAAGTTTTTCGACATCTCCTTCTTGAACCTTCCGAGGACTTCCATGTCACCTCCAGTGATTATGAGGTCGTCGACGTACACTCCCACGATTAGTCGCTTCTTGTCATGGCCGTGCGTGTACATGCCATGCTCAGAGGCGCAACGTTTGAATTTCAGTGACAGTAAGGTACTGTCGAGCTTCGCGTTCCAGGCTCGTGGAGCTTGTCGAAGCCCGTAGAGTGCCTTGTGCAGGCGCAATACTTTATTGGGGTTGTTGTTATCCAGGAAGCCAGGTGGCTGTCGGACATAAACAGTCTCCTTCAGCTCTCCGTTAAGGAAAGCAGACTTTACGTCCATATGGTGAACCTCCCAAGAGTAATGTGCTGCAATTGCAAGTAAGAAACGAACGGATTCTAACCTTGCCACTGGCGCAAATACCTCTTCGAAGTCCACTCCTTGCTTCTGGACGTAGCCCTTCGCTACCAGACGGGCCTTGTGTTTCACAACCTCTCCTTTTTCGTTGCGCTTCAGTTTGAAGACCCATTTGAGCCCTATGGCTTGGTGTCCCGGCGGCATATCCTCCAGACTCCACGTCTGATTTTCGGTGATGGATGTCATCTCCTCCTGCATTGCCTTCAGCCAGCACGGGTTCTTTTCTGCTTCGGCGAAGGTGTTCGGTTCATCTGCACTGATGGCATGTAGTTCGGCCACTTCTTCGAGCTCGCGCACTGCCAGTCCAGGTGGTTCACCTCCTCCTACTAGGTCGTCCATCCTCCGGTACCTGGCCTCCAGATCAGTATCGTGATCAGCATCCAGCGTCGAATCCGCAGTCCGTGGTGTTGCGAATTCCACTGGTTCAGGGGTTGCACCTGCTGGCGGCGGTGACGGCTGCTGATGCTGGGCTCCTCCTTCTTCCGGCTCAGTGACGAGGTACTCCACCGTGAATTGATTTGGATTATGGTCTGCCTCGATCACGTCATTCCACTGCCAGAAGGTGCTTTCATCGAAGACGACGTCGCGAGACACGTGAGCTCGCCCCCCTACAGGATCATATAGTCTGTACGCCTTGCTCCCGGGTTCATAGCCGATAAAAACGACCTTCAGCCCCCTAGGATCGAGCTTGGCGAGGTGGGGACGTGTTACCTTCATGTAAGCAACGCAGCCGAACACGCGAAAATGATGTACCGCTGGTTTTTTGTTGTACCAGGCCTCATATGGTGTCTTCCCGTCAAGGCTTCGGGTTGGTGACCGATTGAGGAGATATACGGCCGTCATTACTGCCTCTCCCCAGAATCTCCCAGGCATCCCGGCCGTCACCAACAATGACCTTGCTGTCCCGACGATGGTCTGATTCCGGCGCTCCACCACTCCGTTCTGTTGGGGGGAGTAGGGCGCCGTTAGGTGCCGTTGTATGCCGATTTCGTCACAATACTTACCGAAACTTGTCGAGGTGAATTCTCCGCCTCGGTCTGTGCGCAGCACTCGCATCTTCTTCTCACATTCGGCCTCCGCTCGCGCTTTAATGCACTTAACCGCCTCTGCCGCCTCACTTTTCGCTTGCAGCAGGGTCAGCCACATGAAGCGGCTTTTGTCATCGACTAACAGGAGGAAGAGACTCTTACCGCCTGGGGTCGCCGGCTTGATGGGCCCGCAGATATCGCCGTGTACAAGCTCCAACGGCTCATCGGCTCGATAGGATGTTCGAGACGGAAAGGGTGTGCGCCTCTGTTTGCCGATGAGGCACCCGTCGCACAGCTTGTTCACACCTTTGATTGCTGGCAAACCGTGCACTAACTCCTCCTTCTGTAGTTTTTCTAGAGCAGGAAAGTTTAAATGCCCGTACCTTGCGTGCCACCTCCAAGATACCTCTTCGATCTTGGCCGAGAGACTGACAGGTTGCTCTATCTCTAACTCCAGGATGTAAAGACGGTTTGTCGTGCGCCTTGCCTGTGTGAGCAGCCGTCGTTGATTATCGCAAATTTTGAGTAGTCCGCGCTCGATGGAGATGAAACAGCCTGTCTCATCGAGTTGACCCAGGCTCACAAGGTTAGCCTTGAGCCTCGGGATGAAGTAGACGTCGGTCAGCTTGCGATGCTCGCCTCCCTTGCTGGCGAATAGGATGGTGCCGCGTCCTTCGATCTCTACGATGGATCCGTCGCCGAATTTCACCGTCCCGCGGATCCCCGAGTCGAGTTCGGAGAATGCAGATCTAGCCCCGGTCATATGGTTTGTTGCCCCTGTGTCTAGGATCCATCGCCGGTCCTTGTGTTGCTCGTCCCGCTCGCTGATCTGAGCGAACACTCGCTCCTCCTCCAGTTGAATTGGCTCCCTAGCTGGTGCCACCTTTGCTACGCCCAGCTGAAGCTCTTTCTCGAGTTCAACATCGTTGTTGATTACCTCCATTTCCGTGGATTTGGAATCGAGAGTGGGCACACATGCACTTACCATGAAGAGAGCTGGCTCGTCCTCCTCGGATTGAGCCACATGGGCCTTTTCGGCCTTCTCCTTGTTCCTAAGCTTGCTCCAGCAGTTCCTGCTTAGGTGTCCTCTCTTCCCACAGTTCGAGCAGATTGGCCTGCCATTGGTCGACTCCTTCTTTTGATTCCCATCTTTCCCGCGCATGCGCCCGTGGGAGATCCATGGCTTCTTACCGTCTTTGCGGCTGGAGGAGGACCCGTTGCTCTGGCCGGTGTTGTCACGGAGCTTTAGACGTGCAAACCATTCCTCCTCTGTGAGGAGTAGACGACCCCCCTTGTCGACAGCTGAAATGGTATTTTTCTTCCGCTGCTCGACGTTACGCAGTCTTCCGGTCACCTCTTCTACCGTTAGGTCGTTCACGTCAAGCAATGTCTCGATTGAAATCGCAACTTGCTCGAGGTGATCAGGGACAACCTGCAGCATCTTCTTCACGATTTCTGTTTCGCTGATGCTGCCACCGAGTGTGGTGATGTTGTTGGCGAGCCCCGTGATCCGCATTGAAAAATCATCGACGGATTCACCGTCCTTAAAGTGGATCTCCGAGAGCTCCTTCCGCAACTGCTCGATGTTGGATTCCCGCACTCGCTGTACACCGCGACCCGACGGGATTTGATTCCCTCCCAGGCCGATTGCGCGGTGCGCTTGGTGGAGAGAGATGCCAGCATCTCTGGGGGCACAGATCGTAATATGGCGGCAAACGCCAACCGATCCTCACGGTACTCAATCGTTTCTCCTTCCTCTGGCTCAACAGCATGCCATAACCCTTGCGCCTGTAGGTTGACGCGCATCAACAAGATCCATTCGTTATAATTGGACTTTGTCAATATTGGATACTGAACGACGGCAGTCGTTGTCTCCCTGATCACTCGCTCAACGATAACTTGACGCCCGTCATCACGGCGTCGGCCTCTTCGTGGCGGCGGTGATGGAGATGTCGGCACACGGCGAGGACGTGGAGGAGAGAGTGAGCCGGCCCGAGATGGGCCCCACGATGTGTGTGTTTTTACACTTTGCATTTTCTTCTACTCGAACCTGAGACCTGTGGGATATTTGGTCAAAGCTCTAACCACTTGAGCTATTCAACTTGTTTGTTGATAGGTTGGCTCCTCTGCAATGATATACACCGATCTTCAACTTGGCTCTGATACCACTTGTTGGTTTTCACAGAATTTCGGTGAGAGGAGATTCAGAAAATGCGTAACAAAAGGGAGAGAGAAAAAATAACTCTGAATTTGACTGCGTTGAGGTTGTTTTATTTTGTGAATAAATCTTCCTATTTAAAGTAAAAAGGAATTCTAAAATTGGCTGGAGAGTGGCCAACTAAATCTGTGCCACTTCCTTCTAAAACTCGGGTGATCCATTCGACGTGATTTGTCAAATGGTCAAACTCACGATTTTCTGAAATCGTGTGAATAAGAAAAACGGTAAAACAGGTTTTATCTAACATTATATGCATATATTTTATGAGTTTAGCAATCCTGACGAAACTGACATTTTAGATTACGCTGATGAAATTGAATTCACATAATTGTTGGGGACATGGGAAGAAAAATAAGAGATAGAATGAACGTTATTTCAAGCATCAAAATGACTGGATTAATCTTGAATTCAATATATGACTGGATTAATCTTGAATTCCATATACTATGGTATCTTAATAACTTGTATATTTGCCCTCTTTCAACTTGTCTTCAGGTTCTTCCATCCATTTAACTTGTGAAAGTTCCTAGTGATTATGACAATCATTTTTCCTAAGCTTGGACAAATTTATATCTGTATATTATCGAAATGTTATCTTTTGTTCATATTCCTATGCCAGTGAGACATTTGGTTGTGTGAGAAACAACTCAATCGATTTCTTATTAACTGTTTAATGAACAATCTGTCTTGTCAATAATAAGATGTAGATTTAACATTCTGCAAAAATTTAGAAATATAGGCAGCACTCTTCTGTTCCTGACATAACCAAATTTGTATATAAACCAACGACTGGTATTAACTTAGCATATCAAATTGGTCTTGAATTGTAAGTGCTCCGTGCAGATATCCGTCTTTGAAGTATTCTTTTCATCTGAGGAAAATATTACTTTGCATAGATAAAAACTAGTACAGGACATTATCTCTATTTGAGCCATGAGGTTGTGGAAATTGATGAAATCGGTCATCAGATATTCAAACTTAGTTTCCTTCTTCAAAATATCCAACTTAGATTCTTATCCAATGTGGAACTGTGGATCGTGGAAAATGTTATATCACTTGAAAGGATTGTAATTTAAAAACTCCACATTGAACTTTTTTTCTAGGATTGTATCTGGATCTGCTTCTTTTTCAACTGAAAAACATCAAAACTTTCATCTTTTCACATGTTTGGAAGTCAGCTGCAAAGAGAGTCGTAAGTAGAGAAACGTCAGATTACACTTGGAAGAGTTCTTTTTTTTATTTTTGAGTTCTGTCATCGAGTCTGACCTTTTGATCGAAGATACATGCTTTGTGCCATTGAGCTATATTCAAATGGGCACACTTAGAAGAGTTAAATACTTGTTTTTATTTATTAAATTATCACTAGGGGAAGGGCACATTGTTTCGGAATGTAGACTATGCACTAATTTAATGTTTGATGAAGTGCACATGCATAACTTATATTTTCAATCTGTACTTGAACATTTTAACCTTATACTTTGAGATTCATCTCTTCGATGCTCATCTTGTTGCACGAGTCAGGTTCAGCTTCTGGAATACACCAAAGAATTTCACGTGATAAAATACGACCTCTTGTTGTGCGCTGCTTGAATGCCAATATCAATGCAAAAGAATGGCGGATGAAAGAGTATGGGAAGGAACTCAATTTGACTAGAAGAAGAGAAATGATTGGTTTAGTTTGTGGAATGTCAAGTCTCGTTATACATGTTCTAAATGCCAAGGCAGCTGGCCTGCCTCCAGAAGACAAGCCAAGATTATGTGACGATGCCTGTGAGAAAGAACTTGAAAATGTATGGTGAGGTTACATGTCCTTTCATTAACTTGGATTGTATATCAATTAAGTTCGTGAGTTCTCCGCCCGGTATCTTCTCGTCTCTTCGTAAACCTTTCTCCTATTCTCTTCCTACTTTTTGTATTATCTTGATACTCTAGTTTCTTTGACCCAATACCACTCCTAATTCTATTTTTTTTTTTTTTTTCTTTGTCCTGCATCTCTTAGTTCTAACTTTTCTTCGATGCTTAAAGCTGATTCTTATGGGGGATACATTGTTAGAGTTGGACACTTAAATCTTGATGGACAACTTTGACATTTTTATTAGTTCATTTAAACATTCATGTCTAACAACATTTTATATTATTCTAACCACTCTGGGCTGACCTGGTGATCAATAAGGGGAAATGTAACAATAAATGGTTTACAGGAGTGGGTTTAACATATGACAACCATCTATCTAGGATTCGATATTATACGAGTTTCTTTGGCAACAAAATATGGGAAGGTCAGGTAATTATCTGAGGTGCATGCGTGACTACTTAGATACTCATAGATATTGAAAATATATATATATATCATTTAAAATTTCACCAAACAACTTCAATTTCTTAAAGTTGAGGCTGCACTTGTATATTTAAGACTAACTTTCTCATTTGCAGATCCACCTAAACAATGACTTTTGGAATTCTTATTGTTGATGAAGGTTCCTATGATCACGACTGAGTCTGGTTTGCAGTACAAGGACATCAAAGTTGGTGGAGGCCCCAGTCCACCTGTTGGATTTCAGGTCTGTTATTTGTTCTGTTTTCTTTAGTAACTTGTATTAACCCGTCAGTAGACAATTATTTATCCAGGTTGAAATGAATTTGTGAGTAAACAGTGAAAAAAGTTCAAGAATTTTGGCTTTTACCTCAATTTCTAACCGTTATGATGATTTACACGCAGGTGGCCGCAAATTATGTTGCAATGGTTCCATCTGGACAAATTTTTGACAGGTTAAGCCGAATGCATTATGTGGACGCTATCAATTGACTTGACCTTAAAATATTAATCTGCCTTCCATTTTATATAGTTCACTTGAGAAGAAGCAGCTTTACATTTTTCGCGTTGGATCTGGTCAGGTAAGTGGTTTAAGTGCCTTTTCTTTTCTAGTCCTTTGGGTTCATGAGTTTATTACTGTTTTTTGAAACAATAGAATAAAACAGGTGATCAAAGGACTTGATGAAGGGATTTTAAGCATGAAAGTTGGTGGGAAGCGTCGACTGTACATTCCTGGATCTGTAAGATGTGTTTTCTCTATTTCCTCTCGGAGTTTTTTCGACTTATTTTCCTCCTAAAACACCTCAACCCATTAAAACTACTAGGAACGTAGGAGCTAATGATTGCAGTCTTGTAAAATTAATTTGACTGTTTGGAATGATACCTAGAAATTGAAATTCAAGAAAAATAGAAGCAGAAATATATTGCAATATGGGGTAGAACGAGATAATCAACTGGAAAAGGAAAGTGGACAATTGGACCAAAGAAAGTAGGATGTCTGAGATCCCACGTCGATTGGAAGGATAATGAAGCAATTTTTATAAGAGTGTCGAAACCTCTCATTAGTAAACGCGTTTTAAAATTATGAAGTTGATGGCAATACGTAACAGGCCAAAACGGACAATATTTGCTAACGGTGGGCTTGGGCTGGTTACAAATGGTATCAAAGTCAAACACTGAGCAATGTACCAGTGAGGGCGCTAGGCCTCCAAGGGGGTGGATTGTGAGATTCCATATCGGTTGGAGAGGGGAACGAAACATTCTTTATAAGGGTGTGGAAACCTCTCCTTAGTAGACTCATTTTAAAACCGTGAGGCTGATGGCGAAGCCAAAGCAACAATATTTACTAACGGTGGACTTGGACTATTATAATATCCAACCGATTGTTCAAGAGAGTAACATCACGTTATAATTCTTTTTCGATGTTTGTGGTCCTGTAGTTGGCATTCCCAAAAGGCCTAACATCAGCTCCAGGAAGGCCAAGGGTAGCTCCAAGTAGTCCTGTGGTATTTGACGTCAGTCTGGAATACATACCAGGCCTTGAAGATGATGAAGAGTGAGTAGCTATTACAATGATCTCTTGAATCTCTCATTCGCTTACCAGAGGAAGAACAAGCCAGAAATTTGTATATGATGAGAAAACACTTGCCGCTATGCTTCAGTTTTCCCCCTGCCTTGTTACGAGTGTATAATTATATTTGTCAAAAAGATAGAGAGAATTTGATGAGGAAAAGTTAAGAAATACTGAATTATGTATCTTTCTTCACCTTGATTTATAACTCTCTTCCTATAAACAACTATTTATAGGACTTCTAAAATGAAAATTCAATTCCCAACTCGCAGCGAATATCGAAAATCAGTGCTATTTTCACTTCGGTTATGAATTCAATTCTCAATCTCATGAGTTACATAGAGCGAATATTGAAAATCACTGCTATTTTCACTTTAGTTATGAATTCAATTTCTCATGTTAAACATATTTTAGGATTCTAAAGAATCTTAAATTTATAATTTAAACTCGTCACATTTTAATTTCAGTAATTTATAAGATGTTGATAGACAATTTTCATCCATACATGGCGATAACATAGTACTGATTAGTATTAATAAAAAAAAAAAATTAGAGTTAGAATACTAGTTGGAATACTAGTTTGATTTCATATTTTTTTTAAAACTTTTTAAAAGTTCAAAAGTATTATTGAAATTTTGAAAGGTTTAGGGATTTTTTTTTTAAGACATAAAAGGATATTTTTATTAGTTTAGTCCAATTCTTTTTTTTAATAAAATAAAGGTTAGAAAATGTATTTTGTATAATTTATTATTTTTTTTATAAGAAAAGAAAGGCTTCAGATTTAATTTTTTTTGGGTATAAAGATCTTCAATTTGAAATATGGTTTTAGAAAATAATTTCGTGGAAGCAGACCCCAACTGGAGCGTAAGGCCACCATTCCGCCTTCACTGAACTGAGTTTCTCGCAAAAGGGCAGTCGAGATGAAATCTACGCTAATGGGTCGTCTTCAACTCCATTTACCTCAATTGGGTTTCCGCCAAAACCTCACAAATCCAACCCTCCATTGTTGTACGGCAGGTCCACCTCCAAATATCATCTGTGGCCTCAGAAAGGGCCAGAGGAAGCCCTTAGGTAAGTCAAGGGTGCCCTCCACTGAGTCTATTCAAGCAGTTCAGTCGCTCAAGCTCGCTAAATCCGCCTCCAAAATGGAAGACGTAATCAATAGCAAGCTTAGCAGATTGCTGAAAGCAGACTTGTTTGATGCTCTGGCTGAATTACAGAGGCAAAATGAACTGGAACTATCGCTTCAGGTATTGCTTACTGCTGTTAATCGTCTCGGAATATTGTAAAAACTAGATATCTTACCCTTAAAATTATGAGATTGATCGAATTATACCTTAAACTCTCTTGGAGGCTGGCTTTAGTTCAACTCAATAGCAGTGGTTGCTTAGAATTCAAGGTTTAGGGTTTAATCGTCTGCGTCTTTTCAAGCAATAACTATCAGGGATTCAATTACAACGATGAGGAAAAGCCTAATGGTGCGATTGTAGCTATGTTCTTGCATCTTTTTCGCTATCATTTATTCTGTTTTAGGTTTTTCCCTTGCAAGAACTTCAATTATTTGACATTCTGATGCAATAAGTTCACTGGAGCCATACATTTGATTCTCTTCTGCAGCCTATAGCAATTCTACCACTTCAAATTTTATTTCATCTTAACTGAATTCAGGCTTTAGGTCTTCAAATTCATGCGGAATGAAGAGTGGTACGAGCCAGATTTAAACTTGTACCATGTGATGATTCAAATGATGGGAAAGAACAAAATGATTGAAATGGCTGAAGAGGTCTTCCATGATTTTAAAAGGGATGGGTTAGAACCAGACACAAGAGCTTTTAATGAGATGATGGGAGCATATTTGCAAGTAGACATGGTGGAAAGAGCTGTTGAGACATATGAATTAATGAAAGCATCAGGTTGTACTCCAGATAAATTGACTTTCAAGATTTTGATCAAGAATCTTGAGAGATTTAGGGAAGAGTTTGCTGCAGTGGTCAAGAAAGAATGTGCTGAGTTCTTGGATTCTCCTGAGAAGTTCCTCAGGGACGTTGAACAGAAACTGATGAAACTTCAAATTCTTTAATCTGTGTTTGATTTTTGAGGTACTCTTCTCTGTTTCTTACTGCTTTAAATGAAAGTTAATGCTTAGGAGTGAACATCTTTAGAGCAAACATGAGTGTGTTCTTTGGATGATCATTGTTTTGGACTTCTGAGCCTTTGAGTTCTTCAATTTCGTCTATGGAAATCTCATATGTATTGGAGTTTTGAGCCTCTGATAACTAAAATGTTTCTTTTCCATTCATACAGTCCAAGAGTCTCATCCTCGTTCATACATGTTCATAAGTGATAATTTATATTCAACCCGAGTAACTAGAACTAAATTTGGACAATTGTAAGTATAAAGATAAAAATTGAATGAACTTCACAACTAAAATGATGTTTTAACCTTTAAATTGCTATTACATAAACATAGTAGAACGGATACTCGTCTCCTTGAGCTCGACGATCAAAATCTCTCGAACATAATAGACAAAATAAGCATGTCAAGATCAACCATCCATCATTCTTCTAATAGATAACTTCATTAGATCTAAACAAAAACATGTATTTTACTCCGTCAAATATGGTAAATCTACAAACAATTGCCCAGAAAATACAAATGATACATGGCAGAACATTTGAATCGTTTCCTCACACAAGAAGAGCAGCAGAAATCCCATTCAAGAAAGAAGAGAAAAAGGAGGGAAAAATTGGCCAACCTTAATGTGAGTGAGTATAACAAATCCCATTCAGCTAACAAGGTGTCTTGGAGAATTGTTGAACATACTGTGCCACATGAATGCTCTTGAAAGCACCATCTCAAGCTCTTGATGGGTCCAGTTTTGAGTTGGAACATGCTGGAGAAACATCACCAATTCTTGAAAATCAAGTTTCTGCAGCTCTTCAGACCACTGAAAAGTATGTAGAAAGAACCTCTAAGCCAATGTTATAACAAACAAGATCTTCACTCATTATTTTAAACAAGAACTCAGAGAGATCAGAATCTTAGGATCACTCATGGTGATGTAAACCATTCAAACCATTTACAACTGCATCAAATTATCAGAACAAGTGTCGTTCCTGAGTATAACATGTCGAATGAAAATACATTCGTCGAGCCTAGGAAATTCTATGTGACCATTGGTTAGAACGAGTAGCTTTTGCTTCAAAATACATTGTGATCTAGAAAATGCTCGTGCTAACTATATGTAGACAAGGAAATCTGATGGAACAAAACAAAACCATAATTTTATGTCCTTACCGTCAAAAGAAAACTGGCAAATATGTAGACAAGGAAATCTGGCAATGAATCCCCTTCCGCAAGATAAGTATCCCATAACCGGGTAACAAGGTGGAAAGGAATCTGATGGAAGAAAACAAAACCATCAACATTGCATTATACAAATGTGACTGGAAGAAAATGCAGAAGTATATATACAAATGGCGTGGCATACCTCGCGTATCAGAAGACAGTTGAACCACCGAAAAGCGAATTGAAGAAATTCCAGACCCTGCTCCTCCATGTGTCTTGAAACAGGTTCTGGCCAAATTAAGGAACACACAAGATTGGTTAATGAACGGCTTACCATATCCAATTCTGTAGGCTGTGAGGGAGATCAAAAGAGACTTACCATCAATCCTCCTAACTAGCTCCTTCAATTTAAATACAAGCCTCTGAATTCCGGGTTGTGCAAACGTGTAATGATCTTGCATACCATCGAGCAATTTAGAAAGACACCAGTAGCAATCGGCCTCAATGTTTGTGATCTTGTCAGGAGATAGATCAGAGATGGACCATTTCTCAACACCACCTTCTAAGTATTCTGACAAGAAGACAACTAAAAATGGAGTAGCAAGATCATTTATTCCCTGAACATATCCACTCGCAGGATGCCGAATAGCCCTGGGTTGAAAATAATTGGGTAAATGATATATAATACATCAATGACAATGTCGTGCAATGTTCCACAGCTCGGACAGTGTCTACATATAGAATAACTAAGAACATTTTACGCCAATAAATAAAAATTGACTCCCTAGTTTCAAAAAGGAAAATGTACTTTGTATGTAAATAAATAACTAAACTGATACTTCGCATGTAACTTTTGATCACATCAAAAACCCCAAGTTAAATTTTGTAATGATATCCTTCGATAATTGATTCCCGTTGAAGCGATTTTCACAAGCTCCTAATAGGAAAATCGATACTACGTATTCAAATAAATAAATAATTCGATCCTCCGTATTCAACTATACAATAACATGTCTCTAAGAAAGATCTCCCCTCAAAATTCTAGTGATGAATAATATAACGAAATAATAGTAATAAAATAACGAACAAAGAAATTTGTCACTTGGTACAAAAAACAGCTATAAAGGCAGGGATAATTATTTACCAAGTATAGAGAATACGCTCCAAAGATTTCTGAACTTGTGCTTGTTGAAAGAAAGCAACGTCAGGTACAGTTCTAGGACAATCAACAGCGATCTAACAAAAAGCAAATTTCAAGGATTGGTAGAACTAGAGAATAATATTATAAAGTTCAGCACTAACTTGGCAGTCATTACCTGGCGGAGCATGTTTATCTCATCATCAGAACGTTCAGTATCAGGAACGTCATAGAACTGTGCAACGCTGTCAAGATACTCGAGCCTCTTTCTTCGTAGAACTCCCTCCTTTCTATCTGAATTAGGTGGTGCATAGCCCTGTGGTCAGTGCATATTTAAATTGTGGACAAGCAAATGAAGGCTTTCTATCAGACAAGTTCAAAGTTAGTTCAAGATGAAGGTAGGCAAGTCTATGGGTAATTTTCTATCAGACAAAACCAAAAAAGTAAGGAACTCCAAGAAAATACAAGAAACTAAATAAAACAATGAAGAACAGAGCACGCCCTGGGGAGGAACAAACACAATAATCCCAGAAGCAAATCCATGACACGGAAGATTACTCAAACTAAACTAAGTTAATGCATAATCAGCATCTAAACCACTGCCCAATGGACAAAAGCCAGAAGAGAGAAGCATAACAAATCCAGCTATAGAGGCTGCTCCAACTCCCAAATGAATGAAAAATAATAAAACAAACACTTACTTGGACAAGGAACCTGCAGACTCCAAAAACTTAGGAAGGCCCTCAGTAATATCTAAAAAAATTCTGAAGGAGCATCCAATACCACATCTTGTATCTTTCCATGTTCATGTCACCCAAACTTCACAAAAATATTCAGCCAAAAATTATCTCTTCCTCCTTTGATTATTCGTCTTTCAGTTCTAGTTGTTCTTGGGCAACAAGTGACTGCTTCATCTCAATTTTGACCAGCCCTCTTCATCACTAAATGGTTTTCAGATTTCTTCCACTCAGAAGTAACTTGCAAACAAAAGCCATTATTTGGGGGAAAATTCATCCTTCATTTAAATTCTTCCTTAGTAATCTATTGGCCAATTGGTGCTGTGTGATACTTCTATTCTATCATCTTTCTCCGAAGTTGCTCCAACTTTATGAGAACGGTCAAGTTTTCTCTTCCCAGATCAATGTTGTTAAGGCTTTCATCTTTTTCATTTCCTATCTTCAAGAATTTTAAGTAGATTAAATTTTTGCCTCCAATCCATCCAATTATGTTTCAAATGCTCGTCTTCCATGGTTAGAATTATTGTTGTAATACCCATTTGTGAGGAGCCAAAAATTGAAGTAGGAAGTACGAAAATAGTAAAGTTTCTTTGTATAACACCATATAAAGAGAAACACAAAGGCTGATAACTTAAAGAGGACTATCTTTCTCCACAATTATTTTAACTGAATATTTTCCTCTATTTGTATCTCCTAAACCACGCTATATAGAACCACTTAATTTTGACGACTATGCTTCCTACGCACCCTACCTATCCCATATACCACCCCACATCATGTTCATTCACTCTTATACTAATTAAAACCTGATGTCAAACATCCACCATAATGTTATTTGGCGAAAGTAATTCATTCAATAGGCATTTCTTTCATCCCAAATCATGTTCATATGCATCTGATTTCCTCTTTTCACAAAAATAGTACAGTAAGTTGATGAAAACTCTTATATCACTGCATTAAATTGTTTCAAAACCCTGTTTTGTCTAAATTTTGTTTTAAAACTCTGTTCTGCAAGCTAATTTTAGAAATTATTTTTTGTTGTTTTTCAATTAAGAAACCATTTAGAAAGTGTCTTTTATTCTTGCACATTTACATCTTCTAGGAATAAATTTAAAACTATAATACATATCAAATCGGTGTCTGCTTAAACATAAAATTGATGATATAAATAGTTAACTTAGAAAACAACAAGGAAATGGGAAACAAATGTTAGTTTTGCTTCCTTTTTCTATTTTCTTTCAGTTTGAAACCTGTTTTTATAAATTATTCTGTGAAACTAGACTTCAATATTAGCTCCAGAACGGCCTTAATCATCCAAAAATATTAAAAAAAAGGAAGAAGGAATCCTGCTTTTTATCAAGCAATCAGAAATTAAGCCAAAATCAGTATATCATCCAACTTACCAAAAGAAGCCTCCATATATTTGGGCGCATATATGGGGGAATGCCACTCCACGCTAGCTCCCGCAACTTGTCTGCATAGCAAATAGAAGGGAGCAAATTTACATACATATTTTTCAGCCGCAAAACTAATAAGAAACTACTTTTTAGAGTTGGCTAATTGCCCATCGCATCTATGTCAAGCTGTAACAATAAAACGTAAGTACCACAATGTGTTTCTTGTTCCTTTACCTACTTTCAAATGTCCATAGGTATCTGTAACTTCCAGATGGGGGGAGGATTGTTTAAAACAATACATATGCATACCTAATATGATTGTTGTCCCCGAGAGCAGCGTTGTGAACTTCATCACCCTTGCAGAATCTGTTGCTCTAGCACCCATTATTGGCTTTTGGACTTCTTTAGTAAGATCCTCAGTGTTAGATGTCGATGATTTTGACTTATTAACAATTGAATTATTATTTATAATCTGAAGATCTTCCTATATTGAAAGAGAGAGTTTCACTATAATGCGCTGTGTCATCCAAAAAAAAGATTATAACTAAATTAATATGAAAATTTTCAAACCAGTCTCACCTCCTCAGATTTGGCAATGTGATTGCTTGTACCAGTATCATTATCCGATAAGCTCCTTGAATAATTCGACGGTTTATTTGATACACTCAAGGAGTCGAGCACATCTGCTCTTCTAGTTAGCAATACTTTACCAGGAATACTGCGGCCTTTAAGCAGCCTGCATCAGAGATCCTAGATGTGTGATTAAGAATTTAATAAGAAAAATATAAGAACAAAACCAGAAGCTCAAGCTCATAGCATGTGATGTCATAAGCAAAGGAATTTTGATCTTTAACAGACAACAGTCTCTGGGATAATAGACGTAATTAATAACAAAGTAGACTCCACCAGGTAACTTTTGATGAATTGGAGCACTTACAAAGTAACAACAAGATAGTTATCCAATTTTTGTAACTCGATTATCAAAATTCAAAGTAATTGGTATCTGAATGAAATTACCAACCACAGGTGTCAACATTAACAGCCCCAATGTGTACTTAATAAACTAACAATGAAATTTCCCAGAAACCAAATGCAAAACGGCATCGAACCCAGATCGTATCCAAGTAAGCCACAGCTCACATAACAAGATCTAAAGAACCCACGAAAATTTCCTCAACAATCTAGCAGAGGCTCTGAGGATCAAAAGCTTACAGAGTTGAGGAACTGAAACCGATGCGCATGAAGAATGTGTAGAATTTATGGAGCTACCCGATTAAAAGAAAAAAATGACATCCGGAAAAAACGAGCCATAATTAAAATTAGAGATCAAAATCTTACTCGGCCGACTAGGATTTCAAATCCCGTGAAAAGTAAAGCAGGAGAGGCGGAAAAAAGAGAAGGGCAGGAAATCAAAGATTTGGAAACAAGAGTTATTTGGAATTGAGATTAGTACCCTTGTACATTTCTGAGGGTCTGATTGAATCTAGAATCGAGATTTGAGATTGTGCTCTCTTTTGCTTGTCGATCTTCACCGCCAAGACTGTCATTGCCACTGTTCTTCATGTTCGCTCAACCGAACCATGCTCCGTTTGCGCTCCCTGATATTTCTCTACCCCCAACAGGAGGTAGCAAATTATTGTTAATTTGTATTTTACAAGCATAATCTTTACCTTTTTTGCTACATACATGTTTTTACTACCCTTTAATTTTTTATTTTTTTTTTCAAATGGAAATGGACTAGTCGAGTGGAATATCGAAAAATCGACTTCGATAGTCTGTTCGTGGGTTAGTTTGTAACATTTTTAAACTCAACCTTAACCTAATCCAATGTTTAGGGTTCCAGTAACTCAATAATGAACTTAATCATCAAATAAAATATTTAGTTGAGTTCGTCTTCTAAATTATTTAAATCATTTTTATTTTTAATAAAAATATAATGCTAATATGTAGAACATTCATTTATTTACTTACATGTAAATTCAATATATATATATATATTTAAATAATATTTAAATAACTTACAAATTTATTTTGATGATGGCTGAAAAAGAGGTAAAAAAATAAAGATGAAATTAAATATAATAATAATAATAATAATAAATCTATTAATCAACTAAACTTATAAAATTCTATATAAAAAAAAATATTTTGTTGTTAAATATGTATTTAATCCTATTTAATTTAAAATGTAAGATAATGTAGTAAGATTTTGTCTCCATATTTACAATTAATTATAGAAATAATATTTTATTTAGTTATAAAATATAAAACATCAAATAAAAAAATTGTAATTATTTTATTTCCTCCTAGCGGAAATTTATTTATTTATTATTATCAATTTTTGTTACCATGAATGAAAGGGAACAAATTAATTATCAATTGAATCTTAAATTGATCTTCTATTGAATATTTATTTGTAAAATATGGGACTGATCCTAATACATTATCTCTCCCTAACATGCACAATTATAAACTATGAGATGACGACAGTACGTAACAGACTAAAACAGACAATATCTAAAACAGACAATGAATTTGGATAGTTACAAAATGGTACTAGAGACACCAACGAGGACGCCGCTGGCGAACGACAGAAATAGATCATAAGATCTCACATCGAATGCTAACCTCAATAAAGGTGGATTGTGAAATTTCACGACGAAACACGTTACTCTGTGAAAACCTATAACCATTATGCAATTCAATTAAACCAAAAGTAAATGATTTATGATTTATGCTATACTAGCAATAGTACAATGGGAGTGAAAAAGACTCGCAAGCTACAAAAAGTACATATAATACAAGAAAGCCACAATTTAAGAAAAAAAATATCTATATAATGAAATGCTCAGCATGGTGAAAAGAATGTCCGGTCAGACGGCAAACGGCGGCGCATTATGGACGGAGACGGCGTTCAAGAGGTGGTGCGTTGCCTTCTCGAAATTCACAAAACCCATAAACCAAAACTCATGGCCGTCCACGGTGGTGATCTGGAGGTACCTCGCCGATGGGTTTCCCGGCATCGTCACTGGGTTCACTGCTGGTATATGCGACAGCGGTATCATAACCTGCCCAATCCCAACCACATCAATTTTCATTCAAACTAAATTCAATATCATGTTCGTAATTTTGTAGAGAAGAATTTCGAACTACATTCAATATCATGTTCATAATTTTGTAGAAAAGAATTGTTAGAGCGGGAGTCCAAGATCCTTCGGCCCAATGAGGCTTTTCCCGATTCCTAATATGGTATTATAGTCATACCCTTGACTTAGTAAAAAAAAAATTGTGAGTATAGAGGTAGTAAAAAGTGACTCAAATATGGAACAAATAGGGTACTTTAAAGAAGAAGTCTAGCCTCGATTAAGAAGAGACGGTTCGAGGGCTCAATAGGTCTCATGGATGTTCTATAATCTACTTTGTTTGAGAGGAGGATTGTTGAGAGTGAGCCCGAAAATGATGGTGAGTTTACAAATAAATATTATTCTCCACTAGCATGAGGCCCCTCGAAAACCCTATGCTTAAGGTAGACAATATTATACTACTGGGTATGAGTTTACCTTGTAGTAGCTCCAAGACGGTTGACCAGAGGGAGCAGTGAAGTAAAGTGGGCGATCACTGCAAAAACCCAGACGCACCGTCGACAAATACAAAGTTCCGGCCACCGGACCCGCCGCAGTGGAGAGATAGCAAGCAAAGCTTTTCATCAGCTTCTCATTTGGCTCCGTCGCGAAAGTCTGCTTAAACAGAGACTCAAATCCCCCTTCCGTTATAGCCTTCGCCGTCAAGTTCAATTTACCCCAAGCCGCCTCCGACATCGACGGTCCAGTCCTCACTGCAAAATTAAAATTCCAAAATCCTTAATAAACAATCCGAAAGCCCTAATTTCAGCGCTAATTTCAATCCATCACCAAATTCACTTACGATTGTGCCAGATGTTACGCGCCATAGTCTCTGCTTTGTTGCTCCACGAATTGAAGGCGTGTACCACAGGCTCGAACGGGTTAGTGCTCGGCCGATGATCCATCGGAGAGTACTGCACGTACGGATGATGGTGGATCTTCTGCTGATCCTCGGCGTTCCAGAACGCCGCCTTCTGGTTATCCGGATGCTCAGAGGGAGCCGCCGGCGGCCCCATAACGTGTGTCCCCCATTTCTTTGATTCCTCCTCCGTGGACGGCGGCGGAACAGGGGAAGCCTGAGATTCGGTTGGTTTAGGATGTTCAGAAGCTCCGGCCATGGTGGATTTTCGATTGAGAGATGATGGTGGAGGGGGAGGTATTTATAGGGATAGATCTGGATTGGGATCGGAGAAAGGCGACGCGGTTTCTGGAAGAAGGAATTGTAAATGATTCCTTCGATAGAAAGAAAAAGGGAAAATTCGAGGGGTTTTGGAAGGATTTTTCAAATGGAAAATGACGGCTGTAAGCGACGGTGGGCGGTGGACGGAGTTGTGTAAACGAAAATGGAAAAATCTGGAACAATTGAATTTTCATTGATGACGAATTAGTTTTTTTTTATTATTATTATTATAAATTAAATAATATATATTTACCACGTGGCACGTGTGTTCTCATTCACATTCTAAGCAACGTGGCGCCAGTCCCAAGTTTTAGAACGTTTCATGAACGGAGGAGGCATCCTTCCGTCTCGCTGCCGTTTGGTCACCCCAAGGATTATACCCAAAAAATTGATAATTAATCTTTTTTTTTATTGAATTTAACCCACTAAAATTTATTATTAAATTTTAAAAATATAATATTACTTACTATTAATAAAAATATTTTAAAATTTTATTCTTTGCCAAAAAAAAAATAAAAGGTATTTTTTAATTTTCTTTTAAAAAAAATTAAGAGTATTAATTAACTATGTCAATTCAACCTTATTTTTTAAATATGTCCAAATTAAAAGATATTTTTAAAATATATATTTCTTAAATATAAGAGTATTTTTGAAATTAAAGTATTTTTTTTAGTTTTATTTGAAAATTTAATAAAAAAACTTGAAGGCATTTTTATTAACTTAGCGAATTAATTAGTTTAGGATTATGTTTGAGGTTATAATTTTTTGTAAATTATTATTTTACGATATTAAGTAGTTTCTTTACTTCCGGCGATAAAAATCTACAAAATACTTGCACCTTATCCAGTAAGATTGTTAGGAATGCTTTTGGCGGTTGATTCCGAAGTTCATGCTCATGTTCTTCAGGTGTGTTTTCTTTAATTTCGGTTTGTTTTTCTCATTGTTCACTTGGATAAAGATGGATATGGGCTCCTTTGTTTAGGTGTTCTTTTGATTTCTGGAATCATTTTGCGCGTTGAAGATGCTTGGGATAGGGTTTCGCAAGAGCTCTAAAAAGATTGCCATACCACTAGTTTATGGATTTATGTGTTAGGGTTTATGACAGAAGAGTTCTAATTGTTTAGGGTTTCTGAATTGTGATTTTTCTGCACTAAATTCTTATGTGTTTATGTTTATCGGGAATTGTGTTAAGTCTCGAATGTTGAAGAACGGTAAAATTTAACTGGTTTATGTATTCTTTTTGTATTGATTGGGTTAGCCTTGCTTCTTCTTTTGTTTAATATTTCTACAAAATGGTTCACTAGACTGGAGTGTTAAGACTTTAGGTTGTGATAATGTCGAGCATGCAGAATTTGTACAATATTTGTGATAACGTTGCCTTGTTTTTTGGTAAAAATGGCAGTTGAGTTCTTTGTCATTCTAAATGTTTTCTTTGGAATTCTTCACCATTTTGTTATTGATTAACTTTTAAGCTGACCGAGTTTATGAGTTTTGAAATAGCTTATTGATCGTTCAATTGTGTTTTCAAGTCTTACGTTAGTATGTTGGGGACAAATTTTTTGTTGATCCTTCTTTACATTTTTGTACAGAAGGAATGTTATTTCAGAATGCAGTTTCCAACAATCGCTGTAATTCTTAGGCTTAATGGTCTATTTTCATTCATCTCTTATTTCGTCTAGTAGCACATGAAGTTTACAACATATGATTTCTTATTGAATTTTTTTTTTTTTTTTGGAACTATGCGTTTAGTATGGTGAATCAGGTTGCAATAAAATTTTAGAACTAGATACTAGTATCCAGTCATAGCAGTCAAAGTTGTAGATCAAAAGTAAGTTCAACAAAGAAAAACTTCTTCCTAGATGTTGCTAGCCTATCTAATACTTGAATCTGGTGTCCCGATAAACAATTACAGGCCCCTGTTACTAGGCTCGATTCAAGAAGGCATTGATTGGGGTTGCAAGCCGACTAATTTTGTTGATTCCAGTGATTGGATTATAAGCATGTAAAAGCCCTCCTAGATATGCTTCCACTGGATTTCATGTCATGGACTTCGATGATTGGAAATCTTTGTTTAAATGCAAAACACCTAGAAGTTTTGTCCCTTTTTGTCCATAAGTTCCAATGCTCATCAGGCTTGAAACCCGATAACCACATTTTTGCTGCTGTTTTCAAATCATGTGCTGCCCTTTTTGCCATCAACGTAGGAAAGACACTTCAAGGTTATACAGTGAAACAGGGGGAATTAGCATGCCAGTCTGTGTACAAGGGATTGCTGAACTTGTATGGCAAATGTGGTGCTTTTGATGATTGTTGGAAATTATTTGAACAGTTGGAATACCGTGATGTTGTTACCTGGAACATAATCTTATCTGGGTATTGTCGGTCCCAAATACATGATACTAGGGCTATGAGATTATTTGTTAAGATGCATGCAGAGGGGGAAGTGAAGCCGAGTGCAATTACAATTGCTACCATTCTTCCAGTATGTTCTCGTGTAGGGAAAGGTGTTGTTGGGAGGAGCATACATTCACATATTATGAAAACTGGATTGGAAAGGGATACTCTTGTTGGAAATGCTCTCATATCAATGTATGCAAAATCTGGGCAGTCACAGAACGATGCATATGCTGCATTTAACAGCATTATTCACAAAGATGTTGTTTCATGGAATGCTGTAATATCCGCTTTGGCAGAAAAGAATTTAATGTTCGATGCATTACACTTGTTCAGACTGATGCTGAAAGAACTCATAGAACCAAATTATGTAACAATTGCATGTATTTTACCTGTTTGTGCTTCCTTTGGTAAGCATGTTTCCTACAGGTTTGGAAAAGAGATCCATGGTTATGTGCAGCGTAGGACTGAATTGATGGAAGATATTTTCGTCTGCAATGCATTGATGAACCTTTATTTGAGGGTTGGACAGATAAGAGAAGCAGAGATCTTGTTCTGGCGCATGAAGCAGAGAGACTTAGTTTCATGGAATACTTTAATTTCTGGATATTCATTAAATGATAAGTGGTTGGAAGCTGTAGATCATTTCTGCAAGTTGCTATGCTTAGGGATTGAGTTTGATTCTATAACTTTAATTAGTGTTTTACCTTCTTGTGCATACTCGCAAAACTTGGGAATGGGGAAAATGATCCATGGTTATATTATTCGTCATCCTATTCTGAGTGAAGATCTAACAGTTGGAAATGCTTTAATTAACTTCTATACAAAATGTTATGATATAAAATCAGCATTTCAGTCATTTTCCATGATTTCTGGTAAAGATTTGATATCTTGGAATTCAATGCTTAACGCTTTTGCCGAGTTTGGGAACCATACTCAATTCCTGCATCTCCTTGGCTGGATGTTGCAGGAAGGTTTCAAACCTGATCATTTTACTATCTTGAGTATAATCAGTTTTTGCGTTACAGTTTTAGGAGGAAGGATGGTTAAGGAGACTCATTGTTATTCAGTTAAAGCTTGTTTCCTTGAGGGTGATTCTGGTCCTACTATACTCAATGCTCTTCTTGATGCATATTCGAAATGTGGTAATATAGATTATGCGTTACAGATTTTTGCAGGCTCATCAGGAAAAAGAAACTTAGTGACATGCAATTCGATGATTTCTTGCTATGTTAATTGTAAGTCGCCCAGTGATGCGCTTTCAGTATTTTCTGGGATGTCTGAGACTAATCTTACGACGTGGAATCTGATGATACGGGTTTATGCTGAGAATAATAGTCCTCGAGATGCTCTCGAACTTCTCCATAGGTTGCAAAATGAGGGTATGAAACCGGATGCAGTGACTATTATGAGCCTTCTACCCCTATGCAATGAAATGGCATCATTTCGCCAGTTGAAAGAATGTCATGGATATTCAGTTAGATCATGTTTTGAGGATGTATGCTTAGACGGAGCTTTACTTGACGCATATGCAAAATGTGGAGTTGTAGATTGTGCTCGTAAGCTATTTGAATCGAGCTCTCAGAAGGATTTAGTTATGTACACATCAATGGTGAGTGGGTATGCAATGCATGGGAGGGGAGAGGAGGCACTCAAGGTTTTCAATAACATGCTAGAATCAGGGGTTAAGCCGGATGATGTGGTCATGACTTCCATTTTATCTGCATGTAGTCATACTGGTCTTGTAGATCAAGGTTTAGACATATTCCATTCAATGGAAGAGGTTCATCACATCAAACCAACCAAGGAACACTATGCTTGTGTGGTGGATCTCCTCTCACGAGGTGGCCGAATCAACGATGCATATTCTTTTGTGATCGGGATGCCCATCGAGCCTGATGCTAATATATGGGGGATACTTTTAGGTGCCTGCAAGACTCACCATGAAGTGGAGTTGGGCCTTGTTGCCGCAGAGCACCTTTTTGAAACTAAAACTGATGATATAGGAAATTATGTGGTTATGTCAAACCTTTACGCTGCAGATGCTAAATGGGACGGGGTCCTTGAGGTAAGAAGGCTGATGAAAGAGAGGGAATTCAGAAAGCCACCTGGTTGCAGTTGGATTGAAGTGGAAGGAGAGAAGAACATTTTTTTAGCTGGAGATTCCTTACATCCTCAAAGAAACATAATTTATAATCTCTTGAATACATTGCATCTGCAAATTAAAAGAACTGTTGATATAACTTGATGAGCATTTACATATTGATATGTTTTGAAATGTTAATTGTTCCCTTGCACGTTGGTCAAATCTAATTCTTTGTCCTGCAGTTTTGAAAAATCATAACCTTTTTGCCCCTCGCTTGGTGAGTTTCCAATGGAAATTCAAAAGTTTAATAGTCCTTTCGGTTCTTTATGGAGAAATTTTGTCTAAGAATGTCGTCTTCTTTTGCAGGTGACCGTTGAATTTTTGGCGACTACAATGTACAAAATTTGAGGTACTTGTAATGAATTCTTCTTGGCATGCTTTACTATATGAGGTATGCTATTTGAATCTCTGACCTCAAAGGAGTACATGTTAGCTAGCATTGAGCGATTTTTATATTGGCTCAACGATCAACCACTTAATAACTAACAAGGGTTCAAAGTCTGAATATTAGTATGTTTATTTAAGTAACCGTATTCCCATTTTATAATATTTGAGAAACTTGCATTTTGCACATTTTGATCTGGGCTATATCAATAGCTAAGAAAGGGAGGAGGAATAAAGAAAAGGGCGGAAATATCAATAGTTAAGAAAGGGAGGAGGAATAAAGAAAAGGGCGGAAAGAAAAACAAGTCTTATCACGTTACGAAAAATTGACGGGTGGAAGTAAATAAATCATTTTTTCCAACGGTAAAGGGTTACAATGTCGAGTTTAAAAACTAATGGACAAAAATGGTACTAAATCTAAACCTCAACCAATGAAGAATAAGTTCTTACAGAAAACTCGATCTCTGATTTGAACTTTACAAAATTAAATGAAAAATTTTGCGAGGACAAGAATTATAACAAGGATTGAGACATCCTCATCTCCACCTCGATAGACATTTTTATAAGCAAATGACAAGTGGTACTATTATAAGAGAGAGAACCACTTGATGTCGTTGCTACGAAAATGAGGTGTAAAAGTAGTTTCAAGATTTTTGTAAGTTGATATATACATTTTTGGTACGATTTTCTATAAATTGAAAATAAAGAACTGAAATGTTTATAATATATGAAAAAATGGATAGAACTGAACCATTGAATCAAATCACCAGTGTCAAAATTTTATTTTCCTACTTTTATTCCGACACAAGAAAAAATGTCTTCTAAAGAACAAAGAACCCTAATTTATATGTAGAAGCAAATGGAGCAATAAACAAATAAAGAAAGAAAGAAAGTCAAATGAATTTGGATATGTTGCAAAGGTCAAGCTTTCAAACTCACTCCCCACCATGGAAAGATTCTCATTGGATTCGGATCCAACAAAGTCCAGACAAGACCCATTTTTTCCCCTTAACCCAGATCCGAATGAGTGAAACAAAGGTAAAGTTTTGCCTTTTTTCCCTCCCCCACTCTCCCCTCCCCACTCTCTCCACTACCCACTCTCGCCTTTATGCTTGCCGGGACCCGGTAATCCTCTTCCCACCTCTTTCCGGTACTCCACCCCCGCCATTTTTTCCGATTTAGTACCCCCACACCTTCGATTTCCCTGCCGATTGAATCTGGAAACCATTTCCGGGCGCTTGCCCTGTTGATTCCGAAGCTCACGCTCGTTTAATCGCTGCAAGGAGTTCTTCAATGGGTTCTTCTTCTTCAGGTCTGTTTCCTTGGAAGTGGGTAGTTTCCTGTTTGTTTGGCTAGGAAAAAGATGGTGATGGTCTGCTCTTTTCTTTTTAGTGGAAGCTCGATTTTGATGCTGTTTGGTTAAGCTGTTCTTTTTGTTTTCTGGAATTATTTTGCGCGTTGTTTATCATGAGTTAGCCATTTCAAGATGCTTAGGCTGTGGATTCGCGGGAGGTTTAAAAAGGTCGCCGTAAAACTGGTTTATGCATTTAGATTCATGTGAGTTCCGATTGTTTAGGGTTTCTAAATTTTGGTTTTTTCTGCTCTAAACTTTTGTGTGCTTATGTCGATCGGGAATCGTGCGTGTACTTTTGTTTCTTTCTGTAGTCTATACTTGACAAGTAGTCTGTGAATATTAACTTGTTAAGCTTGAAGTTTCTTTAAGATAATCTTTTGAACTTCACTTTGACCTTTCAAACTAAATTTTGCAGTTTAATTAAGAAATCAATCCCTTTTGTCTGATGGGCTGATTCGTTGGGCATCTACAATGTTTTTGTTTTTGTGTTTATAACACTAAAAGTAAAAGACTTCTAAGAACAAAGCAATCATGTTATTGGTCTTTGGTGCTATATGTAGCTGGAAAGGATGACAATAAAGTTGTATATATGGATAATATTTGTGATCATCCTGCAAATAAGGTAGTTGGTGAATTTACAGTGGCTGTTATTCATTGAAAGCATGCTAAAATAAAGTGATTCCTTTGCCTTCTAGTTATCTTGGTTGCCTTTTATCATGTATGGTGTATTGTTTAAATTTAGAATCCTGTGCTTGAAGGTGGCATTGGCATATTTAATATGCTATAGAGCATTTTCCACAAACTCAGAAGATTACGATCGGGGATTATTTTGCTTACGTCGATGCCCCCTGGAAGCTTATGGAATGATGGACTGCTTTCATACTGTAAGCTATAGCTATCTGAATGGTATGTCTGCTTTCCCTGCCAAGGCTGGCCTTAGCTTTAAGCGAGCACGAGAATACAAAAAAAAAATGCAATACTGAATGCTGGTTGTTACCTTATTTCAGGTAATATGTGTCACAGATTACTATTGCTTGTCATCTGCATATCCAGTTTTCATGATGGAGTTGCCTTAGCAACGGTGGTTCAGCGTCGTCTTGTTTTGTCCATGAGAGAGCAAGCTCAGTCACCTAGTAGTGTGGTCTTCGATCCCATAGAGATATCACCTGCAGTTATCCCACAATACCCTTATCCAAATGAATCCTTACCTCCAATGTATCCAACTTTTCCTACCAGATACGAACCAGTTTTAACGGGGAGATGCCCTGTAAATTTTTCTGTTATATCAAATGCTATGGACAAAACAGCATCAGATTGTTCTCAGCCTATGGCAGCACTTGTAGGAAATGCTATTTGCTGTCCACAGCTTAGTAGCCTGCTCCATATCTTCCAGGGTTTCTACGGCTTAACGTCTGAACAGTTGGTTCTGCAAGAGGCAGTTGCTAATGATTGTTTTTCAGATATCATTAGTATCTTAGCCAGCAGAGGAGCTAATCAGACAATACCCTCTCTTTGCTCTGTCAAATCTTCAAATCTCACTGGCGGGTCATGTCCAGTGACAGACGTTGCGATGTTTGAAAAATTAGTTAACGTAAGCAAATTATTGGATGCGTGTGATACTGTTGATCCTCTCAAGGAGTGTTGTAGACCAATATGTCAGCCTGCTATCATGGAGGCTGCACTTCAGATATCTGGAGGGCAATTTTCTACTGATACAAGTAGTAATGTAGCAGCGCAGCCTAATCATATGGACTCGATAAATGATTGTAAAAGGGTTGTTTATTCATATATTTCCAGAAAACTCTCCTCAGATGCTGCCAACACTGCATTTCGAATATTATCTTCCTGCAAAGTTAACAAAGGTTTGATGCTTATCAGTGTTTTCTATTTGATCTTTATATCTTCACTAGAGTGCTTATACATAAATATTCATACGAAAATACGACTTTTAACTATGCGAATTCCGTTTTAGCAAAGATTTGAATTTCTTGTGGCTAAACTAAATTGGGGAACATGGCTAATGCATTCGTTACCTTCTATATACATTATTTTGGTTGCACAATTATTCCTTTTATTGTTCTTAAAGTCTTCTTGAAGGAAAGAAGAAAAATAAAGAGAACCTAATTAGAACACGAACCTGAATAATTATAACGGACATCCATAAAGCAGGACGTACGAGTCTTTGGGTTCAGCTGATTGACCATTTTTCTCAGTCTTCTTCCCCTTTCCTACTAACAGACTGTGCTTGTCAAACTTATGAACTATTACTTTTTACCTTTCCTTATTCCTACTCCATGCTTTCTTACTTGAAATGAGTGTTGTCTGTGCAGCTTGTCCTTTGGATTTTGAGCAGCCTTCAGAAGTAATTAAAGATTGCCGCAATGTTGCTGCTCCGAGTCCTTCGTGCTGCAAGTCATTGAATTCTTACATTGCGGGGATCCAAAAGCAGATGTTAATTACCAATAAACAAGCTATAATCTGTGCAACAATGTTCGGATCCATGTTGCGAAAAGGTGGGGTCATGACGAATGTTTATGAGCTGTGTGATGTCGACTTGAAAGATTTCAGCATTCAAGGTAATAATGCTACTGCATTGTTAATCAGATTTTCCTCCGTCGTAACCGTTTCATCTTGTCTAACATTCCAATTTATTTATGTGCCTCTGCCTGGAATCAAAATGCAGCCTATGGACAGCAAGGTTCGCTCTTCTTCTCCGTTTCGAAGCTTTTTTCTTCTTATTCAAGTGATTGATCCTTGCTCTTTCTTCCTCTATCAATGAACCTATGAGTAATTTTTAGTGCAACTTGTTGGTAATTGGAAGATATTTCCAAGTAACATTTGAGAGGGAGGTTGAGAGACACAAGAAGAATTTAGTGTCGGAGAATTTAGATTGTCATTCAACGCATTTCAATGGAGTCTTGCTATCGTCTTTTCGTTTTCTTTTTCAGCGATGAAGAATTAGTATTACAGAAACGTGTGTTAAAATTTTCTGAGTTGCATTATTTTCCAAATTTTAGGATGTCTTCTTCGGAGCCTGCCTTCAGATCTGATATTTGACAAATCAACAGGCTTTAGTTTCACTTGTGATTTAACCGATAACATTGCAGCACCGTGGCCTTCATCATCCTCAATTTCATCGTTGTCTCTTTGTGCCCCTGGTAATTGATCGAAAAAGTTAGACTTAAAAGTTCGACATAAGATTTTGATTGGTCGATTAGTTTGACGATGTCTTTGCCTTGTATTGTATTTGCACAGAGATGTCATTGCCTGCTCTGCCAACATCTGAGACTAAGAGAAACAATGGTGGTATGGTTTGTGTTTTGTTTGTTGGCTTACATTTAAAGCAATGGGTGAGTTGCGTTGATGTGAAATGATATTGATTTGCAGGCCAGCGAGAGGAAGGATTGGATTTCCCAATGCCCATTTTTTTATTTTTTATTATGGTCACTGCATTTTTGTACTGAGTTAGATTCTTAGATGAGATGATGTTCTTTGGTGTTCTTCTTATGTGGGAGTTGGGGGGTAAGCCATCTTCGGGAATTTCACAGTGGATTTTTGTATGTATATTTTCAGTCTCTGTATAGTAGTATCTCTTTTTTTTCCTTTCCTCTCTCTCTCTCTCTCTCTCTCTGTATATATATATATGTATATAACACACACTAGAGGAGATCTATATGGGTATTAACTCTCGGGGGATCGATCGGTGATTTATTGCATCGTCCGAGGGTTGTTTCAGTTTGCAGGTTCATAAAATCAAAGATTTGGGTTCAATCAAAATCGAATTGGTCTAGTCTTATTATACATATATTCACTGTTCGGTCAAAAAATTCTACTGATTCACAATACATACTTGATAATAATAAAACTTGAATATCAAATACCACAACATATCATTAAGATCAGGCACAACATGGCACAACTATCATTAAGATCAATTACAAACATCAAATGCTTATTTGATTAGTATATAAACATATTATAAAAATTTGAACAAAACGTGTAAAATAAACACAATCATTTAATCATAAAACGTTAATTAAAGAGGAAAGAAGAGATTTCAAACATGCTCACTCTCAGACAAGTCTTTTTTTTTTTTTTTTCCTGTGTTTTATTCATCATCAATCATCCATCACGCACAAATAATAATGCTAAACTGAACCAGTAAAACCAACTTGTATTCCAGATCAAAGACAGCTTAGTTCACAATTTCATATTATGGTATTTCTCAGACTCGAGAACGAAGAACGCAACGGAAGCCGAAGCCATGGGAGAGGCAGGGATCTCTGCTGAATCTTCCTGCTGCTATTACAGGCTAGGGATCACCTCAGTTCTCTGTCCTGTTAAGATCTTCCATGTATTGTAATAATCGAACAGCTGCAGCGATGGCAATTTCTTGAAGATATTTACTAATTATAAAGCCTTGAGGAAGGAAAAGAATGAAGCTTAGTTACCTTCAAATATCAAGCAACTCTGTCCGTTTACTGGGAACCATTCCCCCAAACATTATCCCACGGAACATCAGGAGAGGCCTTCGGTCCCTCGATCGAATTCTGGCCTTGATGAGGATGGGGGGCTCCAGGAAGAGGAAGCCCATCAGGACCCACATTTTGAACCTTCCTAGGTTTTGTTTTAATCCCAAGCAGTCTCAAGACGAATCTAGCAAGCTCTCCATATAACATACCAGAGCGGTCGAAAAGCTGTCACAGGAATAATGCATCATAAAATAGGGAGTAGATGTTAAGTTCTTAATGAAAAATTCATATATCTACACCATCTATAGCTCAAGGTAGCAGCTAGCTTTACAAGTAATTACACTACTGCTGACATTTTGGCTGATTGGAGAGGGTTTCTTGCAGCCTCCTTTTGCGAGTGGCTTTCTTCCCCCTCTCTTTGCTATATTCCACTGATCTCATAAAATGTCGAGTTTGATATCCAAAGCAAAAAAGTTCCTTAACCAAAAAAAAAAAAAAAAAAAAAAAA